>NC_133366.1:4959406-5021052 GCF_049309525.1 Garra rufa | reverse complement strand
TGACTGCAGCAGGTTGTAGCATACCCACATTAAGCTCCTTGTGCATTTTGAAGGCAATTCTTTCTTGCTCTTTATGAGAAACCTATTGAGACAGAAATCAAATAAAATTTATATGATATTAAAACTGATTGTCTACGTCAACATGTGTTCAAGCACAGCAAAAAGCCCAGTGTTAAATGAACTCTCCCTGGAGTTTGAGTCCATACTCAAGAGTGTTAAAATGAACACTGAAGCAGTGTTAAAGTTAAAGGAGTAGTTCACTTTCAGAACAACAATTCACAGATAATTTACTCACCCCCTTGTCATCCAAGATGTTTATGTCTTTTTTTATTCAGTCGTCAAGAAATTATGTTTTTTGAGGTAAACATTTTTGAAAATTTCTCCATATAATGGTGCTCCGAAATAGGGCTGTGCAATTAAATTGCATGCGATTGTCATGCGTATCTCATCAGTAAAGCCGGTTCTGTGATTAGTAGTAAATCTCCATCACCTGCGTTCAGATGGCGCAGTATTTAAAAATACTAAGCCGTAGATCACTGAAAAGCTACGCAATATCGCGTTCAAAATCGAATGTGATTCATCCGCGATTTTGAACGCGATATTGCGTAGCTTTTCAGTGATGTACGGCCCAGTGTTTAATTACCGCGCCATCTGAACGCAGGTGATGGAGATTTACTACTAATCACAGAACCGGCTTTACTGATGAGATACGCATGACAATAGCATGCGATTTATTGCACAGCCCTACTCCGAAATTTGAACCTCCAAACTGCAGTTTAAATGCGGCTTCAAAGGGCTGTAAACTATCTCAGCTGACGAAGAAGGGGCTTGTCTACTGAAACGATCTGTCATTTTCTTAGAAAAATATATTTCATATACATTTTAAAGGGATAGTTTCACCCAAAAATGAAAATTTGATGTGTATCTGCTTACCCCAGGGCATCCAAGATGTAGGTGACTTTGTTTCCTCAGCAGAACAGATTTTTTACGAAAACCGGTGTAGTCTGTCAGCCAAATAATGTGAGTGGATGGGCACCAAACCTTTAAAAGTAAACAAAAACATGCACAGACAAATCCAAATTACACCCATCAGCTTGTGATGATACATTGATGTCCTAAGACACGAAACAATCGGTTTTTGTGAGAAACTGAACAGTATTTATATAGTTTTTTTTTACCTTTGATACACAGCCACATCCATCTGTCCTGAGCACGAGCTCATCATCCGGATCGTGACATGTGAACGCGTTCTGGCGTAGTATACGCAAACACCGGAAGCGATCTGTCGCATGAATACGACACTCATTGTTTACACAGTGCACAGAGATTGTGGGTATAGCAGCTATTCAAAATGGTAATTACTTGCGCGTATCCTGATTGTTCAAACCGATTTAAAGCTTAAAGATTACGTTTGCTTGCGCAAACTCATCCGGGACTTTTCACCGATTTCCCCTCACGGCGTTTGCGTATTCTACGACAGAGCGCGTTCACATGTCACGAGCCGGATGATGAGCTCGTGCTCAGGACAGATGGACATGGCTGTCTACCAAAGGTAAAAAAAAATCATATAAATACTGTTCAGTTTCTCACAAAAACCGATCGTTTAGTGTTTTAGGACATCAATGTATCGTCACGAGTCGCAGGGTGTAATTTGGATTTGTCTGTGCATGTTTTTGTTTACTTTTAAAGGTTTGGTGCCCATCCACGTCCATTATATGGCTGGCAGACTGCACCGGTTTTCCTTAAAAATCTTAGTTTGTATTCTGCTGAGGAAACAAAGTCACCTACATCTTGGATGCCCTGGGGGTAAGTAGATAAACATCAAATTTTCATTTTTGGGTGAACTATCCCTTTAAGCACTGAAACTCGTCTAGCACTAGGGCTGTGCTGCACGTTCGCGATATTACGTACTATGCAATCACGTCGAAACGAAGTATACGGAACTACAGACCCAGTGTTTACAAAGTGAACTTGCAAAGATGAGTGCTACATGAGTTTCAATGCTTAAAAGATATATTACAAATATTTTTTTGAGAAAATGACCAATCGTTTCGGTAGACAAGATCCTTCTTCGTCGGCTGGGATCATTTACAGCCCTTTGAAGCTGCATTTAAACTGCATTTTGGAGGTTCAAATTTCGAAGCACCATTTAAGTCCATTATATGGAGAAATTTCCAGAAATGTTTATCTCAAAAAAAAAAATTCTTGACGACTAAGGAAAAAAAGTTATAAACATCTTGGATGACAAAGGGGTGAGTAAATTATCAGTGAATTGTTCTGAAAGTGAACTAATCCTTTGATGAGGTAATTAAATGATTCATTGAGTGGTGACCATTATAGAAGACACCTGATGTTAATAAGCAGAATCACCAAGAGGAGAAAATCAAATTGTGTAAGACACCATTATAGTGGTCAGTTGGGCTCTTTACCCTTAAATTTGTATCATTAGATTTTGTTTGGCTGCTGTAACTGAGTCCTTCATGTAGTGTCCTGATTAAGTTTCTTTATTGGATATATATATATATATATATATATATATATATATATATATATATATATATATATATTAACCCTGTGAACAACATATGGCCTGGAATTTTTTTGTATAACCACACAGAGATTTTCAAGAACTATACTGACCAAAACTTAAAATGTATATATAATAATTTAGACACACAGACATCAAGAATCTGAGAATCACAACAATGGAGACCATCAAAACAGCATGTTGTAGCCAATCAGAACTCATCAATGGCTTCGATCATGCATTGCAGAATGAATAAATTATGCACTTAACTGTTATTCTAATTCATTTTATTCTTAATATTTTCTTTTATATTTTTTTTTTACTGTTTTTATGTGACTTTAGTAGCTTGTTCTGTGATGTTCAGAGTTGATCTGTTTCTCTGAATATGCTGTTTGTTACCTTTATTTAGATCCATGTGCTGATTCCTGATGTCTGTGTTTGCCTTAAATAACATTGATCTTGCAGATCAGAACAGCTTGTAAGAAACCCATTCAAAATCTATAGACAATACAGGAACTTTAGCCATGGAACAACAATCAATAAAAGAATTATAACTCAGAGATTAGATTCTAAACTACTTCAGCCACTTAAAACATAATTATCCCCACCTGATGACTTTTGTTTTTGCCTGTCTGTTATAATTCAGTTACAGCAGCTAAACATTAAGAAGTCAAGGGGCATCCCATCAAATGCAAACACTGACTTTAAATTTTTAATCCTTTAGTGACGCTGCTTATTATCATCAGGTGTCTTCAATAATAGTCAATCATCACTTTTAATGAATCAATGAATTACCTCATGAACTTTAACACTGCTTCAGTGTTCATTTTTAACACTGTTGAGTATGGACGCAAATAAACTGCCAGGAGAGTTAATTTACTGGGCTTTTGTTGTTGTTGTTGTTTGTTTGCTGAGAGAGACAGATATTTAAAAATCTCTTTTTTTCAATAAAAAGTGCATTGTAAATAATAATAATAATAATAATAATAATAAAATGAACTGCAATTGGTTTCTTTCTTGCATTTATTTAGCAATCTATAGGTGCATTTACATTGAAATGAAATGTTTCGCATAGCCAACACAGTTGATGACATACCTTATCTAAGTAGAGGATAAGGGATCCTCGCTCTGACAGCGCTGTATTATTTTCCTATTTTTGAATGGTTCTGTCCTTCCCCGTGGACAACTGAGTGCAAGGAAATAAGTGGAAAAATTTATATGATATCATCAAAATATTTTATGTCCCATGAGCAGATGTTTGTGAGATTTTTTATTTATTTATTTATTTTATTATATATATATATATATATATATATATATATATATAGATAGATATAGATATAATCTTGCAGAACTGAGATGCTCTGTATGCACAGGGCTTGTGAGGTTTTGCTTCTAGAATGGTGTAATGTACTCATTGCTAAACAGATGAGGCATCGCTGCATCAGTTTATCATCACAATACCTTTTTAAGATCAGTTTCATCTGCAGTAAATCCAGTCGGTATGCCAATATCCAAAATAGTCATGGTGGAATCAGTGGTGCTGTTTTTGTAGCTGTGAAGATGAGATCAAGAGTGAATTTTATTAACAAGTTGTATTAGTTTTTCAGTGTTGTTCCATCTACTCAGGCTGTGTTCACATTAGAGCTTTTATATAATTATATAATAATATTTTATATATATATATTTTCTTCTACATACATGAAATCCATAATGAGGTTGTAAGTTTCATTGGCTCCTGCTATTAATAAAAAACATGTATAATATTTAAAACCAACAACCAACATATAATGAAGTGTTTTGGAGGTTTACTTTTAGCACTAAATATATAGAAAGTACCACAATTGAACTTAACCTTACTTTTGGAGTCTAGTTCCATTTTAACAGTCAGATCAAAGAATGTACAGTCAGTCTTCTTCTCAACAGGTCTGGCGTAGTACAGCCTCAGAATCTGAAAATAGCAGCATGTCTCAGATGAGATGTTCAAGCGCATTAATCTTCCTGTTGACTTGTTTAAATGCTTATAAACACTCACTGAGAGAGTGGCTGTTCCAGTTCCTCTAGCAGTTACAGTGAACTCATGGTTTATGTCCACCTGTTGAGTGAACACATGTACTCAAGTCATCAGAATAATCAACTCCATTATATAATCGATACCTAGAGATTTCATTGACCAAACACAACAATATTGATGTAGGCAAGTAAAAACAATGGATGACGAAAACACACAACTGACATGAGCATCAAACAATTTGAATCTAGTAGATGAGTTACTCCTCACCTTGTCTGACCGTGTAAGATGTGCATTATTTCTATTGATAGTATAACTGACAGGTTTGCTTCTTCCTTTCATGGAAAGCTCCACCTCCAGATTAAAATCATTTAGGTTCTGTACGTGAGTTCGATACTCTGCCACGGCCTGGAATACCATGATGGTTGCCTAGAAAAGACAGAAAAGCATTCAGATCATGTCCTGAAGTGTCAGTCCTACACTTGTTGTGGTGTTTATCAGTCGAATGATGAGGTGTTAGTGTACCTGTGTGGTGCCATAACCTCCATAGTGAGATTGTTGTTTGTTCAGCCAGCGCACTGCCTTCCCTGCTTTATCAAAGTCTTTGGCCTTCACAAGCGCCAGCACAGCATACGCCGTCGCTTCTAGTGAGTGATACTGCTGTCCAGGGACAGTCCAAGCTATTTCAAACACAAAACAGCATTATAAAAAGGGCAAGTCATGGCCTAATTTTTAGAGAGTTGGGCTTGTGACCCAAAGGTTTGGGTTACCATAATAACTATTTGTGCTTCGGTTCCCTCTCTGTTTATTAATCTGTTACTGATACCAACAAACAACATTGCTTTCAATTCTCTTGGACTTATTTTATGATTCACGTTGTACAAAACAAAATTTTAAACACTTGTTACTGACCTTCTCCTTGGGTGGAATGTTTCATCAGGATGTCTTTATTGAGTTTGTTCTCATTGGCCATGGCGTAGGACGTCAACGCAACAGCGTAAGGATTGGTCAGTTGTGGAAGTCGACCTTCCAAGAAAGAAACAGCCCTCCTGATACTTTCAGACAGCCCCTAAAGAATAATATATATATATTCTTATATAATATAAGAATAATAAGGAAAAAATAAAATAAAATAAAACTTTTAGTTTATAAATGAATGTTTTTGGCAAACACAGTGGTGGAAAAGAAGAGGTGTACTTACACCAACTGATGTAGCACAGATCTCTCTTCCCTCTTGCATGGCGATCACAACAAAAGCCGTCAGAGAGGCATCAGAATCTTTGCCCTGTACGTCACCCTGGAATAAAGCACAAAAAAGTATGCTTCGATAAATTAACGTTTTCTAAAATATTTTAAATATGCAAATGAGGCATTACCCAGCAGGCACAGGACATCAACATGACGTCAGATTGACGTTGTACCCCAACGTCGAGGGGACGTTGCATTTTGGTTGGAAATGAAAATTGGGTTGACGTCAGGTCGACGTCAATGTCCAACGCTTAAAGGAACACTCCACTTTTTTTGGAAATAGGCTCATTCTCCAACGCCCCCCGAGTTAATATGTTGAGTTTTACCGTTTTGAAATCCATTCAGCCGTTCTCCTGTTCTGGCGATATCACTTTTAGCATAGCTTAGCATAAATCACTGAATCCTATTAGACCAGTAGCATCACGTCCAAAAATGACCAAAGAGTTTCGATATTTGTGCTATTTAAAACTTGACTCCTCTTTAGTTATATCGCATACTAAGACCAGCGGAAATGTAAAGCTGCGGTTTTCTAGGCCGATAAGATTAGGAACTACACTCCCATTCCGGCGTAATAGTCAAGGAAGTTTGCTGCCGTAACATGGCCGAAGCAGGCGCAGTAATATCACACAGCACATGAAATTAGATCCCAGCTAGGTAACTTCCAATGTGAGCGGTGCTAAGTTTGCGTAATTCCGGTTGTTGCAGCTGTCAGAGTCAAGAGGTCCTCGCTGCAGGCTGTAGCGCGATGACGTAGTTGGATCAGGTCCAACACGTACTGGACGTTTATTTATTTATTTTTATTTTTATTGCCAAGGTACAGAGCACAAAAGTACAAAAGTGTTAGCATTATACATGTATATAATTAAATAAAAAAATAAATACAAAACAAAACCTTAAACAATATGAATTAAAAAGATGAAACAAATTGATAGTTTTAGAAGCCTTAAAGGAGAAGTCCGGTGTGATTTTGACCTAAAGTGTATTGAATCATGATACTGAGTGTGAACGTACCTTGCATATCTCATCTCGGTTTGTGTCCTGCTGTCCGAAATCTGGGGTCAGTTAGCCGATGCTCACAACAGGCTGTCTATGAGAGTGAATAGGGCATCGAAGTAGCCATGTAAATAAATCACTTTTTTATGCCATTTACAAGGCACAAAGTAGCTTCACACTTCATTGGTAGACTTCCAAGGGCCCTGACATTTAAAACGAGACATTGAGAACTCAGAAAAAGCACCGGTAGTTTATTTACGAGAAGATTTATACAGACATTCCCCTTAGTAAAATCACCGGCCGCCACCATCTTGAATTTAGTCACGATAAGTCGAGTGACGAGCAGTAAGGAATTTATCAGGTTATCAACTTATCAGGTTGTAGTTTCCTTCCTGCTTGACACTCGACTTATCGTGACTAAATTCAAGATGGCGGTGACCAGATTTTTTCTTGCAGGAAATGTCTGTATAAATCTTCTTGTAAATAAACTACCGGTGCTTTTTAGGAGTTCTCAATGTCTCGTTTTAAATGTCAGGGCCCTTGGAAGTCTACCAATGAAGTGTGGAGCTACTTTGTGCCTCGTAAATGGCATAAAAAAGTGATTAATTTACATGGCTACTTCGATGCCCTATTGACTCTCATTGACAGCCTGTTGTGAGCATCGGCTAACTGACCCCAGATTTCGGACAGCAGGACACAAACTGAGATGAGATATTCAAGGTACATTCACACTTGGTATCATGATTCAATACACTTTAGGTCAATATCACACCGGACTTCTCCTTTAAGATTTTTGGATGATGAAATAGTTTGGATATACTGTTAAACCTCTTTTAAAAAAATAATAAATAAAGGATTTTGTTGAGTGAATTTGCAGTGGTAAATATGAAATTTTGCAAGTAGTAATAGAAGGTT
This sequence comes from Garra rufa, assembly GCF_049309525.1. Taxonomy (NCBI): domain Eukaryota; kingdom Metazoa; phylum Chordata; class Actinopteri; order Cypriniformes; family Cyprinidae; genus Garra; species Garra rufa. The sequence goes on along the minus strand of NC_133366.1, from coordinate 5,013,358 downwards.
AATGATGAAATATTCGTTAATTTCATCTTTTTTGATAATGGACATAGTTAGGCGCGTGCGCAGTGGTTTGTTTTACCGACGTCATAGACACATGCGCAGTAGCGATCTCTGAATATAATACGAATGTGCTGGTTTAAATGGACAATATTGTATTGTGATGATATTCTAACCTGTACAGTACTAGTAGTGAAGAATATTAATAAGTAATAATTGATGAATAATAATTTACACAAATGTGATGCTTAAGTTGTGATGTGATGCTCTCTACACACAGGCAAAATGTTAAAATTTTAAAGTTTTAAATTGCATAACTTTAGAGATTTTTGATTTAAATCTAATGGATTAAAAGCATAATATCTTTGCCAAGTATTATTTTCAGTGAGTTTATATATTTATTGTTGAGTGGAGGCAAAAATTTGTAATTTTATGTGTCATTTTAAAAATATGTCATTTTAATCCAAAAGTTACAATACAATAAGGTATGTAAAATACTTGAAATACCTACACTTTCAAGGGAAATGGAAAAATAATAACAGCACAAAAAAAAAAAGTCTTGTCAAATGTCCAAAAAAAAAAGAAAAGAAAAAGAGTATGCTTAATGATATTTTGATTGGTAAGAGTTCCTTCTTTAATGGTTACTCATTTTTCTACAGTGATCTACATTGATCAGCAAATTGAAGCAGAACCCAGTGTCAGCAGGGCATGTACATATATGGGGAAAAAAACAACAACATTAAACATTAGATATAATATACAAACTGATCATAGCTGTCAGATCAAGCTGTTTTCACTGTGACTGTTTGTATTGAAATATCAGCAAAACAAACCACCGCACATCCGGTTCAGTGTTGCCAGATTGGTCAACTCATTTTTGCTTAACGTAACCCTTACTGGTTTAGTTTAACAGAGACCTGTCCATCAATTTACGTCTTTTACGTTAGTGAGACGTGATGACTTGTGAGTGACGGGGTTTTACATTACATTTGTTTCTCATCACTTTATTGTGCACTTTTTGCACAGAAATTAGCATATTTTTTACTGTGGACATTGAAAATGATGCATGCGTTTTTCCAAGGGTTAAAGTCATCGGTTAATTTCCACTTTGAAAAGATTTCTGAACATTTTCTCGGACTGTTTTGATCCATATTCCTGTGAAATTGATTTATCTTTATTTTATTTTGTCATTATTCTTTTTTTTAAAGAGATAAAAATGGTCCTTATCAACCTTGACATGGCAATAAATTTCTCATTATTTTGGCAGTTAAAATTTGGGCTGGTTTTTGTTGAAGTGGGCGGGATTTGGTGAGCTTTTGGGCTGGAAATCCTCAACCTGATCTGGCAACACTGATCCGGTTACAATGTCCAGTACGTATTGGACCTAATCCAGCTACGTCATCACGCTACAGGCTGCAGTGAGGACTGATTCGTCAGAGTTGCAGCTGGATTTACCTGTGTGTGATTAGGTTATGTGCATTGTAAGGGGCTGTGATAGTAAGTCGAAGACTTACTCTACTGCCATGTTTCATAGAATTCCCACGAAAAAAAAGCAATTCCGACTAATGAATCAATGGCTGGCTGCTCTGAACATGGATCTCAAAACACCGTTAGAAACGATCAAGAAATGGCGTGTTTGCTCCGAGCATTTTGAACCAGATGACTATTTGGATAGTATAACAGGTGTTGTGCCCATTTTCGACCCCTGCCAAATTATTACCCCCTTTTGTTGAAATTGCTACTTGATTGCCTAATCCTAACCCCACCCCTAATCCTAACCCCTCCCCCACACCTAACCCTAAACCTACCAATACTAGGGGGGTAGTAATCTGGCGGGGTAAGAATTTGGCATAACACCGGTACTACAGCACGGCGTCTAAAGGACACGGCCATCCCAACAATCTTCAGAGTACAGACAGGACAACGAGGAGCATCGCCCATGGCTGTAAGTGTAACATGACTAATGGCTATTGTTGGCTAACGTTACCTGTGAAATGCTATCCCTGACGACTAGGTTTGGGCGAACAGTTGGCTTAGTATTTGCTATGACCAAATTCCATGTGTGATTGCAAAAGAAAGTTATTGCGAACAGTCGGTGGTGTTTTAAAGTCAGTTTTGAGTGAAAGTGTACATCATGAATAAGCCTGAAAATGCAAACTGAGAGTATGCATTCAAAATCTTTATATTATATATTGTAGTGGTTGCAGGAATAACTTACTCTTGCGACAGCTGGCCATTAGGTCCACTCGGCGTGTTACGTTTTTTTCCAGTTTATTTTGTCAAACCGGTGTTGTGCCTTTTTTCGACCCCTGCCAAATTATGACCCCCTCTCGTTGAAAGCGCTACCTGATTGCCTAATCCTAACCCCTCCCCCACACCTAACCCTAAACCTACCAATACTAGGGGGGTAGTAATCTGGCGGGGGTCAGAATTCGGCACAACACCGGAAAAAAAAATCTACTACTGCAGGATGCAGCATTGGATGTTGCGACACATGCCACTTCCTCATCAGGTAGATCGATCCTTGCCATCGATGGCAATACCTGGTCCCACTCGCGACAACACAGGCACTCACTTTCAGTCGGCATGGGTTGGCAAGCCCCACACTTGCACCACCAGCTCGAATCTGCTCTCCTCATCCCTTCTGTCCCAGGCAGTTCAGACACGCTTTCTTGTCTTTCTCGTTCCAAAACCTCAGCTTCAGTGAATTCTGGTTCAAATTTATACGGTTCAGGATCTGCACCAAAGTAAATATCTTCTAAATCGTCTTTCACAAATGTCTCCATGGCGAGGAACGCTGCCTGTCCATGCAGTTGGTCACGTTGGATATGCAGAGGTGGGTAGTAACGAATTACATTTACTTCGTTACATTTGATGGCGTTCCTCCATTACGGTCTTCAGAAACGTGCCGTTGACATTTTCATTTCATGTCTGATAAAACTGCGTTAATACTGCTGTGTATACAGCTGTTACTATGGAAACCATAATATTTCAGCGCTCCTAAAGCGCCCCCTCGTGACAGATAATTAATTTTTCATTTCCAATATATTTTTTTTTTCAGCTGTTTATGGTCAAATGATTGCAATTATCGACCCATGTGTAACAAGACTATAAGTCCTGCCTCGTAGGGGAATTTAAAGCTACCTTGGAAGACTTAAGGAGGAAAGGATCTCGGTCCCCCACCCCAGTGCTTTGAGTCTCAGTGTATATGTTGTGTATACGTGTTGCCTTACTCTGTTGCACGGTATGCTAAAGGGACCAGAGTGCGTGGCTTCAGGTAAGTTTGTGGATACTTCTATTAATACGGTGGCAGCCTGAAGTTTAAATATGTGAGACAATACAGTAAGAACAATTCACATTTCCACCCCCTGGCACCTAACAAAGCAAGTGAGACGCCCCTACCCCAAGGTAGAACAATAAGTAGTAATACTATGATTTACTTAAACATTGGATCAAATTTATTCCTTCTTTTTAGGTTGTTGGTTTTTTTAGTGTTTCAGTGGATTAAAGAAGATCAAAAACAAGACATTACATAAAAATTAAAAAAATAAATGAAACAATCTGAAATCTTACTATCCTCTTTACCCGTGGTGCACCACCAACTGTGTAACTATCAGACCTGTATAACTCTGATATAACAACCAATTCACAAATAATTCACTCAAAATAAACTCAGAAATGAATCATCTCAGGACACATGAACAATGAAAAGATTTTCACAAAAAAGAATGATTCAGTTTCTACACCAAATTCACAGCTCAGTTCCGTCTATATCAGTGTTGAGTTCATGTGTATGTATGCAAAGAACGTTTGTACCAGTCTGTAGCAACAATGACTTTGATGACTTGCGATGACTTGAGATGAGATGACTTGAGATGACGAAAGGAACAGCTACGGCCGGACAGTAAGGAGATGTCGTGAGGATGGCAGGGTAATATAAATTAAAAAAAATAAAAACTCTCACAAAAAACTTTCAGTGCAACCCGGGCAAAAATCAGGGACTTTCTGGAACAAAATGGTGCAGCACATCCACAGCTCAGTCTGACTCAGTCTCCGAAGAGACATGCCTCTCAAAAAACAAAACTGGTCGTGATGACAAACAGTCTCGACAAAAACAAAAAAAACAATGAGAAAATGGGAGGGTTCAAAAAAAAGAATTTTGCTTGCAGTTCACCTTCTCGCGCACTGACAAGTGCACTTAAACGACACGCAGGAAGAAATCACTGTTTCTTACTCTAAAGCACAGTTGATCAATGGCTCTGAGACTCAGCAAAACTTTCAAAAATACATACAGTTCGAATGACGCAAAACAACGACGTGCAGAATAAAACTTGCGGCTCCAGCAATTCGCTCACATGCTCTCGGTCAGCCTTTCACACCGTTCTCTGTTCGATGACGCGATCCGCCGAACTTCCACAACGGGTCTCACACGATGGCATCACACTACTCACAGAAGCTCAGACTAACTGTGTATCAAAAACTTTACTGCATGTTTTCTGCTGAAAATCTGTCTCTCCATCACACTGCAAACATGGCGCAACTCTCTCGCAAAAACTGCACACACCTCCTCTCTTCCCTGAACATACTGAAAACGGGGCAACCCGTCAAAATAAAAGTCCCTAAAGAAAAATGCCTCTGTTACATTTCCCCCCTGCAAAACCCTGCCATACCATCGACATCTCCAGTCTGGCCCTGGAACATAAACAATACACAAATTTAAAGTGCAACAAAATACATTCTTTCAAACCTTTTGAATTTGAACAGGTTCATGCATATTTACAACCACCATCTCTTTTTCTTTTATGACTTCATTTCATAAGATAATCAACTCTGTACCTTACAGGTAATTTTCCACGGTTTTGTCTTTCAGAGCGTCTGAGCTCTGGAACACTTTCACATTCAACATCTGAAATGTCGGCATCATCTGAAATGTCTTGTATTTCTAATTCCCCTGCTGGATTTACATCTTGTGTTATCTCCCTTAGTTCTTGCACAACATTCTGTCCTTGTTCTACATCACTTGTTTCCACTTGTGTTACCTCTTTATCTCTATTCTGCCTAGGTGGGGTGCCTGAAAAATACACAATGTCTGGGAAGTCTGTTTCAGCATCTGACTGGTTTACAGGTCTGTATCTGGTTTTGTGTGATGCAGTAGATGGCGATAAGGGAAATGTGCAGTGACGAAGCTGATCTCTGTGGACTACTCTGAGTGAACCCCCCCTTTCAGGTTTGACAGTGAATACAGGTATGTCTGAATGATTCTGCTTAACTACAATGTATGGTGTGTGCTCCCACTTGTCCTGAATTTTGTTTCTGCCTCTGTGTTTGTGATTGCGCAACAACACACGGTCACCAGGCCTGACAAGAGCTCCATAAGACTTGCGGTCATAAACTCTCTTTCGTCTTTTAGAGGCTTCCTGTGCGACAGTGTTTGCAACTTCTACGGCAGTCTTCAGTCGGCTGTGGTGACCCTTCACCCAATCGTCCAAGTTCTCTGCATCACTCTCCTCCAAATCCTTTCCACCCAGGACATCTAATGGAAGGCGCGCATCCCGTCCAAACATTAAGTAAAAAGGAGAATAACCTGTGGATGTGTGGACGTGGTTGTTGTATGCTATCACAAGCTCTGGTAAGTGAGTTTTCCAGTCCTTTTTCTTCTCAGGTGTCAGTGTCCTCAGCATATCGTGCATTGTACGATTAAACCTCTCACATTGTGAGTTCCCTTGAGGATGGTAGGGACTGGTACGGCTCTTCCCGATACCATACACTTTACAGAGTTCCTTGATCACTTGTGATTCAAAGCATCTTCCTTGATCTGAGTGCAGACGAGCTGGACATCCGTAGTAGACAAACCAATGTTTAATGAGAGCTTTTGCAGTGGTACTCGCTGTTTGATTCTTGGTTGGGACAGCAACGGTAAAACGGGTGAACATGTCAGTCAGAACAAGTACATTTTCATACCCCCCTGAGGACATTTCCAGCTGGGTGTAGTCCATGGCCAGAACTTCCAACGGAGCTGTGACATTACTGCATGTCATTGGGGCTCGGATCCTTGGAAAGACATCCTTTGCAAGAGTACATCTTTTACACTGATCTATCCACTCTTGGACGTCCTTTGACATGCTGGGCCAATAGTAGTTTCGCCTCATCAAGGTCAAGGTACTCTTCCATCCAAAATGACCTCCATGCTCATGTTGACTGTCATAAACTGAACGACGTAAGGAGACAGGGACAACCAGTTGCTTTACTTTCTCTCCATCTCTTGGGTCAAGGATACACCTGAACATCACTCCCTGATGCAGCTGAAGACGTTCAAACTCTCTGCAAAGCTTTTTCAACTCTGGTAGTCTACTTCGCTGTCCTGCTTGGCTCGGTCTTTCGTTCTTGGATACAGCATGATATATGGGGCCAATCAAAGGATCACTTCTCTGCAATGCTTTAATTTCATCCCAGTTGTAACCGTGCACCACTTTCTTGATGGATGCTTGTACAGCCACTTTAACATCAGTTTCTCTCTGCTTGTATTCTCGACCTGGCCACATGCATGCATGCACTTCTTCTGAGTCCAGTCGGATAAAGTCCTTTTCTGTGTCCTCTTGCTCAGGATGTTCTCTGGAGGGGAGCCTTGACAGGGCATCTGCGTTGGTGTTCAGCCGCCCGGGCTTATACAGAACTTCAAAATTAAGCTCCGCTAACTGGGCCACCCAGCGCTGCTCAACTGCTCCAAGATTAGCGGTTTCCAGGTAACGCAGCGGATTATGGTCTGTGATCACAGTGAACTTGGAAAACATGAGATACTCTTTGAATTTTTCTGTTGCGGCCCATTTAAGTGCTAGCAGTTCTAATTTGAATGCGCTGTAGTGATTGTCATTTCTCTCTGACCCTCTCAGGCCCCTGCTTGCAAACGCGATGACCCGCTCTACTCCTCCTTGCTTTTGACTCAACACAGCTCCGAGGCCCAGGTGACTCCCATCAGTGGTAAGGATAAACGGAAGGCCAAAGTCAGGGTAAGCGAGAACAGGTGGTGACATCAGGCAGAATTTTAACTGGTCAAATGCGGATTGGCATTCGCTACTCCACACAAATGATTCTGAGGCTTTCTTTCTGTCTTTGCTGCCCATCAGTACATGCAAAGGCCTTGCTATTTGGGCGAACTTTGGTACAAACCGCCGGTAATAACTCATGAATCCAATCAATTGTCTCACTTCTCTCACACTTTTTGGGACAGGCCACGAATCCAAAGCACTAACCTTTTCACTGTCAACTCTGATTCCGTCTGAAGATATTACATGGCCCAAAAATTTCACCTCAGTTTTGAAGAGAAAGCATTTACTTGGCTTCAACTTAAGGCCATGGCGTTTCAGTCGCTCAAATACAAGCTCTAGTCTTTCACAGTGGCTCTTGAAGTCCCTGGAAAATACGATAATATCATCCAAATATATCAAGAGAACATCAAAGGTCAGATCCCCAAGCACCACCCCCATTAGGCGCTGAAAAGTTGCTGGCGCGTTGCACAGCCCGAATGGCATCCGCGTCCACTCGAAGAGCCCAAATGGTGTGGTGACAGCAGTCTTTTTACGATCACACTCACTCACAGTTACCTGGAAATAGCCAGCTGTTAAATCCAGGGTAGAGAACAACTGGGCATTGCCCAGTGCATCCAGGGACTCTTCAACTCTAGGAAGTGGGTATGCGTCTTTACAGGTGACTTGATTTAACTTCCTGTAATCACAACAGAAACGCACGCTGCCGTCTTTCTTCACAACTATCACGGCTGGGGATGCCCAAGGGCTTGTACTCTCCTTCAGGATGCCCTGTGACACAAGGTCTTGTACATGCTTCTTGAATTCTTGAAAAACATGTGGCGGTACCCGACGGTGCCTCTGTTTTATTGGTGGAGCATCACCAGTGTGAATGTCATGCGTTACTGCCTGTGTGTACCCATAGTCACTGTCATTTTTGGAAAAAATGTCACTGTACTTTGCCAACAGCTGGCTGAGTTCTTCTCTCTGTATGGGAGTGAGCTTTTCATAATTCACCTGGACTGGAAGTAGCGGATTGTCAGAGGTCTCAACTGCTTGAATCTGTGCTACTCGTCTAACATGAAGCTCCCCTTCCTCTTCTTCAAACTCTAATGTATCCTCAGTTAGCACCTGCTGTGGTTTCGACAATACTGCCACTCTGCACCTCGGCTTAAGCCTGATGGCTCGCTCACTTGAATTCATTACACGTACAGGAACTTTACCATCCTCAGTTTTTGTTAACACATTGGCCACTAGAAGCCCCTTGGGTAGACTTGCACCAGCAGTGGGCTCAATTAACACCTGGCACTTAACCTTGGGTGGAACTCTGCAACGACCTTCGAACACCTTTTCACTTAGTGGGGGAATGGTAATAGCCTGCCTTCCACCAACCTTGACGAAGCCAATCTTTCCATCAGGAGCCAGGGATTCAGTGTTCTGGACACTTGCTAAAACCCTTCTTATCTTTGCTTCTGCAGGTTGTCCATACTTGTTGTCTGTTTTTATGCCCTCTCCTGTGGCGAACAATGACTTAAACTCACTGATAATATTCATTCCAATGATTCCTGACAGCCCTCTCATCTCTTCTGCTTCTGGGCTGGTGTCTGTTAGAACGAAGATGCACTTTCCTGGGAGAATCTTACCCATGCACTCCACCTCAGCTTGTAAGCATCCTAGAACCGGAATGTCGAGCCCATTAGCTGCGGTAAGCCTCACCCAGTGAGCAGATGAGAGATTCAGCTTTTGTTCCCCGAAGTACTTCCTAAAGTGTGACTCTGTAATAGTGGACACTTCTGAGCCCGTATCCAGCAAACAGTTTGTCTTGACGCCAGCTATGCTTACTTCGATAGTCAGACAATCTCCAAATGCACCTCTTTTCAATGTCTCAGTCACTCCATCAGTTGATTCAGCTGTATGGCTTCTTATCATAGACGGGCCGGATTGTGATGTACTTGCAGGTACATTCGTTATGTTATTCTCAGCTGTCCCTGTAGGATGACGCAAGGGGTCAGACACTTTAGTGGCTTCAGAATGTAAACAGCGCCTGCTAGTGTGCCCAGGTTCACCGCAGGAATAACAGATATATCGGCCGTCGCTATCCTTCAGGGGCTGTCTCCTTGGACGGCTCTGTTGAAGTCGCATGCCACTGTTACCATGTACTGCCTGGTAAAGTTCTTCTTGACGGGCAGCAATCTTTTGTATAGCTTCATGCAGTTTTTCTAGGGTTAACGTAGATGGGGCGTGTTCTGCATCTGCATTAACTGCTCTGACACGGGTACTGGTTTTTTGACTGTTTGCTGCTTGGGTCTCCTCTTCTTCAGACCAGGTGATCGCTGCTTGCATCAACTGAACAAAATTCAAACTCGCATCCTCCTTGACTCGCCTTTTCATTTCACGTCTCAGAAAATCATCTCGAAGGCCCAGGACAAGTTGTTCTTTTAACACACTTTCGGCATCTGGAACTCTGTTTGGCTCCCTGCGCTGAACTCGGTTGAGTCTCTCCTGTAAGTCGTACGCATATGAGCGTATCGTCTCTCCCTGCATTTGCTTACGTTCATAGAAATCTTTTAGTCTGGTTCCGATCGGCACTTTGTCTCCATATGTGTCTTGAAGGATTTTAAAAATATCATCGGCAGACTTTTCGCCCTGACCCAACATAAACCTCACCGTTGCCTTGGCTTCTTCTTTGAGATGCTGCTTCACAAACTCTGCACAGTCTTCTGTAGGTATTCTCATTACTTGAAAGGCAGATTTCATGGATGCAATCCATTCTTCGATGCATAACTCTCCTGCACTAATTGAATGTCCACTGAATTCTGGAAGTTTTCTATCTCTGGGGATGTAAATGGCAGCTGGGGTTGATTGGGCGGCAGCTTGGTGCTCAATAACAGTCCTCGCAAGTGACAGGGCCTCTCTTTGTTCGGTTCTGGCTTGCTCAAGGGCTCCCGCCTGTTCTGCAAATCGCTGTTGCATTTCTGCCATCTGCTTCCTTAGTTCTTCGAGCTCTGCCATTCTTCAGCTTGTAGGCCTGGGACTAGTGACAAAAAAAAAAAGAATATATATATAACTGCACTATCTGACTCTATCCTGTTCGTGACGCCAAATGTAACAAGACTATAAGTCCTGCCTCGTAGGGGAATTTAAAGCTACCTTGGAAGACTTAAGGAGGAAAGGATCTCGGTCCCCCACCCCAGTGCTTTGAGTCTCAGTGTATATGTTGTGTATACGTGTTGCCTTACTCTGTTGCACGGTATGCTAAAGGGACCAGAGTGCGTGGCTTCAGGTAAGTTTGTGGATACTTCTATTAATACGGTGGCAGCCTGAAGTTTAAATATGTGAGACAATACAGTAAGAACAATTCACATTTCCACCCCCTGGCACCTAACAAAGCAAGTGAGACGCCCCTACCCCAAGGTAGAACAATAAGTAGTAATACTATGATTTACTTAAACATTGGATCAAATTTATTCCTTCTTTTTAGGTTGTTGGTTTTTTTAGTGTTTCAGTGGATTAAAGAAGATCAAAAACAAGACATTACATAAAAATTAAAAAAATAAATGAAACAATCTGAAATCTTACTATCCTCTTTACCCGTGGTGCACCACCAACTGTGTAACTATCAGACCTGTATAACTCTGATATAACAACCAATTCACAAATAATTCACTCAAAATAAACTCAGAAATGAATCATCTCAGGACACATGAACAATGAAAAGATTTTCACAAAAAAGAATGATTCAGTTTCTACACCAAATTCACAGCTCAGTTCCGTCTATATCAGTGTTGAGTTCATGTGTATGTATGCAAAGAACGTTTGTACCAGTCTGTAGCAACAATGACTTTGATGACTTGCGATGACTTGAGATGAGATGACTTGAGATGACGAAAGGAACAGCTACGGCCGGACAGTAAGGAGATGTCGTGAGGATGGCAGGGTAATATAAATTAAAAAAAATAAAAACTCTCACAAAAAACTTTCAGTGCAACCCGGGCAAAAATCAGGGACTTTCTGGAACAAAATGGTGCAGCACATCCACAGCTCAGTCTGACTCAGTCTCCGAAGAGACATGCCTCTCAAAAAACAAAACTGGTCGTGATGACAAACAGTCTCGACAAAAACAAAAAAAACAATGAGAAAATGGGAGGGTTCAAAAAAAAGAATTTTGCTTGCAGTTCACCTTCTCGCGCACTGACAAGTGCACTTAAACGACACGCAGGAAGAAATCACTGTTTCTTACTCTAAAGCACAGTTGATCAATGGCTCTGAGACTCAGCAAAACTTTCAAAAATACATACAGTTCGAATGACGCAAAACAACGACGTGCAGAATAAAACTTGCGGCTCCAGCAATTCGCTCACATGCTCTCGGTCAGCCTTTCACACCGTTCTCTGTTCGATGACGCGATCCGCCGAACTTCCACAACGGGTCTCACACGATGGCATCACACTACTCACAGAAGCTCAGACTAACTGTGTATCAAAAACTTTACTGCATGTTTTCTGCTGAAAATCTGTCTCTCCATCACACTGCAAACATGGCGCAACTCTCTCGCAAAAACTGCACACACCTCCTCTCTTCCCTGAACATACTGAAAACGGGGCAACCCGTCAAAATAAAAGTCCCTAAAGAAAAATGCCTCTGTTACACATGTTTTTATGCAACAAACAGAGTTGTAAATGTAAATAGTTAAGGTGCCTTCTAAAAATCTAAACAAGTACAGTAATATTTATGTTTCAAATAAATATAATAAATTATATACTCAATTTATCCCTTTTAATGTTATAAAGGATGAAATGCCATAGTGTAACATATTTTGTTTTTGTGTGAAACTGTATCTGAATTTTAAATCATGCCATTTTATAGCTTAATATTCTACTTTACATTGTCCAATCCCATTACTGTTTATTTTACTTTTGCAGATCTTAAAAATGGTTATGAATTGCTTTAAATTAATATTTAAAAACTCTGCAGATACACTAAATGAAATAAATATAATGAAATAAAATTACTTCCTTGATATTTGTTTATATTTGTGTATTCAAAACATTTTTGATTAGACTCCTATCTGATTTTCTATATTTAAAAAAAGGTCTTTTTTATTTGGGCTGGTTAAATTAATTTTCGGGCTACCAAAAACTGAAGAGTACCTGCCCGAAGGGCTACCAGAAATTTTGCGAGCCCTGTGTATATGTAAATGTATGCATGTATGTGTGTATATATATATATATAATACAAATATAATGTTTTCAAGGAGAGGTGTGCGGAAGCTTTCCAAACAGTTTGAAATTCAGGGTCTTCACTTCATATCAAGAAGTAACTAGTAACTGGCTACTTGAGTACTTTTTTCATCAGATACTTTTTTACTCTTACTCAAGTAACTATTAAGATTGTTACTTTTACTCATACTTGAGTAAATATTTCCATAAGTACTTGTACTTTTACTGGAGTACAGATTTTGGGTACTCTACCCACCTCTGTGGATATGTTGACGGAAGTAAGCATTTGCACATGTGCTGTGTGATATTACTGCTCCTGCTTCAGTCATATTACGGCAGCAAACTTCCTTGACTATTACGCCGGAATGGAAGTGTAGTTCCTAATCTTATCGGCCTAGAAAATCACAGCTTTACATTTCCGCTGGTCTTAGTACACGATATAACTACAGAAGAGTCAAGTTTTAAATAGGACAAATATCGAAACTCGTTGGTCATTTTTGAACGCGATGCTACTGGTCTCATAGGATTCAATGATCTATGCTAAGCTATGCTAAAAGTGATATCGCCAGGAGAACAGGAGAACGGCTGAATGGATTTCAAAACGGTAAAAATCAACTTATTAATTGCGGGGGGAGCTGGAGAATGAGCCTATTTCCAAAAAAAGTGGAGTGTTCCTTTAAGATGTTGGCTCGACGTTGGATTTTGGTCACTTTCCAACGCACAGAGGTGTAAAATCCAGGTTTGGTGAGTAAAAGTTGATTCAAGTCAGTTGTAGTTCTTGTGTTTCTCTTTTCTTCAATGATGCTGCTTGTTAACAGCAGGTGTTCATCACTAATGCACAATCATCATTCAGTTATCTCATTAACTTTAACTCTTTGAGAACTTGGGATTTGACTCAAAAGAAATGACTTGGTCCAATCTCAGTCCTCCTGGTTGGAAAACTGTGCTAATTAGCAAATCCAGGTGATTGGAACGAAATACTGGGGAGGACTTTTACTCACCGAACCTGGATTTTACACCTCTGACAACACAACCTAAAAACAACCAAATATCAACATCTAATGATGTTACAGCTTGACATTGTGTGGACATTACCACTATGACGTCTATCAGACGTTGAATTTTGGTTGCCATACCTGACGAATAAATGTCAGTATTTGACATCAATATGACGTTTGTTTAAGATGTTGGCTCGACATTGGATTTTGGTCACTTTCCAACACAACCTAAAATCAACCAAATATCAACATCATTTGACGTCGTTATTGGACGTCAAAATAACGTTGTCCTTAGACGCTGGCTAGACATTGTATTTTGGACACCAGACGTCACGGCCTAAATCTAACCTAATATTAACATCATATGACGTTGTGCGCCTGCTGGGTATTTTAACTTGCAATCATTAGTTTAATTTTACACATTAATTGTAGGTCACTGTCATTACTTAATGCAGTTATACTGATAGTTGCCATTCCTGTTTTTCTCCACAGACGAGTTTAAATACAGTCTGTCATAGTGACATTCAACTTACCACCATCTCTCCATGAATTACAGCTGTTTTCTCTATAAAGGAGCCGTCAGACTCCTTGCAGTCAACCAGCCACTTGAGGGCATCGCAGAGCACTTTTTTCTCTATAGGAACAAGGTCATTGGCCATGGCAAAGACTTTGGCCACATATGCTGTCAGCCTTTAACAGACAGAAACAAATGAAAATTAGTTAATAATAATTTACTAGATAACAAATTTCAAGACAAACTTTAAGGTTGGCTTGAGAAAGCAGGACCAGAAAGTTTGAACAGTTAAAAAATTAAAAAGCTTAATGTTTGATAGATAGATGATTAGCAAGATTCTAGCATGATTGGCAAGTTAATAACATGTTTCTAGCATGGTTAGCATTATTTTAGCATGATTACCAAGTTTCTAGCATGTGTCTCGCATGATTATCAAGTTGCTAACGTGATTAACAAGTTGCTACCCTGCTGAAAAAAAACAGCATATGCTGGTTAGGTATGTTTTGGTGCTGGGATTCTGGTTTTAGCTGGTTTATGCTGGTCATGTTGCTGGTCAAGGACAGCAAAGGACCAGCATTAACCAGCAAAAGAACCAGCAAAGGACCAGCATTAACCAGCAAAAGAACCAGCATAAACCAGCTAAGGACCAGCATAAACCAGCAAAGGACCAGCATGAACCAGCAAAGGACCAGCATAAACCAGCTAAGGACCAGCATTAACCAGCAAAAGAACCAGCAAAGGACCAGCATTAACCAGCAAAAGAACCAGCATAAACCAGCTAAGGACCAGCATGAACCAGCAAAGGACCAGCATAAACCAGCTAAGGACCAGCATTAACCAGCAAAAGAACCAGCAAAGGACCAGCATGAACCAGCAAAGGACCAGCATAAACCAGCTAAGGACCAGCATTAACCAGCAAAAGAACCAGCAAAGGACCAGCATTAACCAGCAAAGGACCAGCATGAACCAGCAAAGGACCAGCATGAACCAGCAAAGGACCAGCATTAACCAGCAAAAGAACCAGCATAAACCAGCTAAGGACCAGCATGAACCAGCAAAGGACCAGCATGAACCAGCAAAGGACCAGCATTAACCAGCAAAAGAACCAGCATAAACCAGCTAAAGACCAGCATAAACCAGCAAAGGACCAGCATAAACCAGCTAAGGACCAGCATAAACCAGCAAAGGACCAGCATGAACCAGCAAAGGACCAGCATAAACCAGCTAAAACCAGCATTCCAGCACCAAAACATACCTTTTGCTAGCTTGTTTTAACATGATTAGCAAGATGCTAACATACTGTTAGCATGATTAACAAGTTACTAGCATGTTGCCAGCATATCTTTGGCATGATTAGCATGTTGCTAACATGTTGCTAGCATGTTTCTAACATGATAAGCAAGTTGCTAGCATACTTTTAGCATGAGTAGTCTGTTGTTAGCATAACTAGTAAGTTATTAGCATGCTAGCAACATGTAAATAGCTTTTAACATAAATAGTTGCTTGGCTAAGCTAGTGATAGATAGATGCTGACTTTATTTCAGTGTAATGACGTATTTGCAGCTGAAACGGAATATTGAATAGAGGACAGGGTTTTGCTTTAGCGCTCCTACTCCCCGTCTCTCTCTGTAACGACCGAATGGGCGTGATTTCCCCCGAAGCCGTCAAGTTGATGTCATCAGAGAAGGAATGCATTCCACAGTGAAAGCAGGTTATCATAATTTGATTAAAGATAATCAAGACAAACCTTTTTTTTTTCAAAGAAAATTAACTCGGTTTAACAGAATAAATATTGTAAATTTTGATTTCACTCGGACTTTAAACATAACCGTCAATGTAAGTCTATGAGATTTTTCTTGGTTTTCATCTGCATTTTTAGGAAAACCGTAAGTCCAATCAGTTAGAAAAGATATAGCACCTCGAATCAGACCAGTGACTTAAAAACAGCACACCATTGTCTACCATAAGACCTGTCCTTTTAATTCCTATAGTGCAATATGTTTTTTTTTTTTTTTTTTTAGAATAACAAGGAAATGAGTAGACATTATTTGTTGCTATATATGGTAGCTCTGTACCAGAGGGTTATTATAGAAGAAACTGGGAATGAACATAAATCCAGTGGCGGTTCTAGACAAATTTGACTAGGGGGGCCAAGGAGGGGCCAGTGTTTAACCAGAGGGGCACATTAAAAAATGACAACAAGTGATATTTAAAGATTATAAACTTTATTTTACTTTAAAATCATACAAACATTTTAGGGATGCTCATATTGACCGTTCACTGTTAATCGACAGTAAGAAGTACTATAAGTTAAACGGTTTAATTATTTTTTACGTTTGCTGCATGGTGAAAGAAAAAAATAATGTTTACTCACGGGCGCGTGTCGACACGTGCAGTGCGGCTGTTTAGACATATTTTGATGAGTAAGCACCTGCTTTGCCTTCTCTTAGTTTGTGTAACTGATGTAGTAGCCTATGTGCTGCACGATAGCAATGGCGATGTTGCGTTATCAGAGAGTGAATCCATGAATAAATGAATTCAAATTCTGAATTAATTATAGTCTTAAAAGTGCGCGCTCCCCTTACAATCACTGGAAAGCTGTCACTCATACATTACTGTTGTTCATCGCAATCTCTCAAAGTTAATAAAAGGTAATGAAATCACATTTACACAGTACAATTAATCTCTTATTTACATCATGTCTACACTTTCTTTGTTTTAATGAGAGAGTTCTCAGAGGTGTAGAGTTTCAGCAGAACTAAACCGGCACTTGATCATGAACTAACATGAACAGCTGTATATTTTTATTAACTAACGTTAACAAAGATTTTACAAAGCCATTTACAAACTTGATTTAATTATCAGTGTGAAAAACAAAAGTAACACGGTTATGTGCAAGAACATCAAGTCACTCACGAAATGAAATTGTTTTGCTTACTTTCGACTCTTGCAACAGGAGAAATAAATCGTAGCTCCTCTATCCGAGAGTAGTTCTAATTGTTGCTGCAGTGTTTGTGTGCGCCGCTCTAATTTACCCATTTAAGTACAACGATGCGTCGCATTAGTTCCGCTTTTGGCGCTCGTGTGTAAAACCATAATTAATTTATTTTATTTTATTTGGTCAGTATGGGGGGGCCACAGGGGTGGCCAAGGACATGTCTACAGGGGCACGGGCCTCCCTTGGCCTCCGTGTAGAACCGCCACTGCATAAATCAAAACAAATAAAACTGATTGAAATTAAAATACCATGTGCTGCTCGGTCTGTCTTTCCATGCAGCGTAGGATCCATCGGGTTTACGGTAATTCAGCTGCTGCGCATAACCTTAATAAAAAAAGTTAAAGAATATGAATTTGTTTTATATATATACATATATATATATATATATATATGTGTGTGTGTGTGTGTGTGTGTTTTTTTATTCCAAGTCATAGTCAGACTCTTTATGTCTGTTGTATTCTGCTGACCTATTTTGATGTGGTTAATGGCTTCATTACGGCGCTCCATGCCAATAGTCTCCCACTGATTGGTGCTGTCCAGATAATGAGTGGCAATGACAGGTAGAGTCATACCGATCATGATCTGCTCTCCACATCCATTGGGTTGGACAATAAGGCTACCCATGAAGCTCCCATTTATGGCCTGTTCGACTGTCTGAGCCATCTCTTCACCTGGAGAGGTAAAAGTTTTTTTTTTTTTTTTTTTTTTTTATTATTACACTCTTAAAATGGATGTGTTAAAAACAACACACACAATCTTTGTTATATCTTATCACACTTGTGTGTGAAATTAAGGACAACACATTTTGTGTTCATTTCAACTCAACCAGTGTGATATTCGTTTTAACACAAGTTGATATTTTTTTATAATCACAATTTATAACACCTTAGTGTGTTAAAAAACAGATGTGTTAAAAACAACACAACCTGTGTTATATCTTAACACATCTGTGTTTGAGGACAACAATTTTTTTTTGACAAACAGATATCAAGAATCAGCATGAGAATCACAACAATGGTCACTTTTTTTTCTTTTTCTTTTTTGGTCAAGTTTTTCTTCTCTCAGAACAGCTTGTAAGAACTACATTCAAAATGTATATAATACGTATAAAATACAGGATCTTTTGCTGTGGAACCACAATACAAATATAACCAATAAAAGACATATAACTCAGATTACACTCTAAATGTGTTCAGTGACTATGATTGCGTTTAAACATAATCATCACCACTTGATGACTTCTGCTCTTGGCTTGTCTAGCTTTTATAACTCAATTACAACAGCTAGAAAAAATGTAATATTAAAAAGTTAAGGGTCAAGAGCTCAACTAAGCAAACACTGACTACTGTAATGGTGACGTATACATTGTTTTCTCCTTAAGTGACTCTGCTTATTAACATCAGGTGCCTCCAATAATGCTCATTCATCACTCATTGAATCACCTAATTACCTCAGTAACACTCTTGAGTATGGACTCAAATAAACTCCTGAGAGAGGTCACTTAACTCTGTTTTTTTTTTTTTTTTTTTTTTTTTTTTTTTTTTGCTGTTTATTAAGTATCTATTTGAACTGTTTAAGCCATAACATTTAAAGTAAAACCCTTGGAACCCTTACAAAGAGTTCTATATGGAACCTTTTAAGGGTTCCAATCATGTAGCGCCTGATAGAACCCTTTAAGGTGAACTCTCCAGCCTGTCTTTCCATTCCCCAAAGACCTCTGGATTTTAGCTGGGTCTCTCTCTCACTCAGCTTGTCATTTGTCTTCACTTTCCATCTGGGAAGAAACTCCCAATCACCAGGAGATGATTGTCAGGAGATCTTTGGAATTCATCACTCTTCAAACCCAGAAGAATGTAATCGCAAGTCCAAAACCTTGAAACCATCAAGACTTTCACCCGAGACTGTCACGTGTCTGGGCTGTGGTGTCTCCCTTCCCCACCAGAGGTCACTGTCTCCCATCCTCCCGCACCCCACTCCGCTAATTGTGTACATCTGTCACACTCATTAGCACCACAGCTGTTCCCCATTAGCACAGTCTTTATAGTCTCCACTCTCCCTACACTCTGTCTGGTTGCATTGTTTCCTGTTTTCAGTTTGTATCTTGGATGTCTGTATTTCGTGTCTCTTGAACTTTGTGCTCTAGCCCGTCGTGTTTTGTTGTGCCGTGTTGGCCTTTCGGTTTGTTTTGTTTGTTTATTTTGTTATATTTTCATTAAATCATTCTCTCCCTGCATTTGGACCCAGACCTCCCTTACTCTCACCGTGACAGAATGCAACCAGCACAGATGGGTCCAGCGGGGAGTAATTTTTTTTTTCTTTCGGAGGAGGCGGCATCTTTTGAGGCGGCGTCGGCCGCTCGGTTCGAGGAGGTGATCTACCTCCAACTGGCCGAGATGGAGGCCTGTAGGGCCGAGACGGCGCGACGGCGTTCCCGCTTTGCGGTGGGGGCGGATTGGCTCTTCCGTGGGAAGGCGGAAGTGTCCGTTGTCTCGGTTCCTGATGCGGCGGTGACCGCTCTCGCTGTTCCTGATGCGGCGGTGACCGCTCACTCTGTGCCTGATGCGGCGATGACCGCTCACTCTGTGCCTGATGCGGCGGTGACCGCTCTCGCTGTTCCTGATGCGGCGGTGACCGCTCTCGCTGTTCCTGATGCGGCGGTGACCGCTCTCGCTGTTCCTGACGCGGCGGTGACCGCTCTCGCTGTTCCTGACGCGGCGGTGACCGCTCTCGCTGTTCCTGACGCGGCGGTGACCGTTCTCTCTGTTCCTGACGCGGCGGTGACCGTTCTCTCTGTTCCTGACGCGGCGGTGACCGCGGTCTCTGTTCCTGACGCGGCGGGGACCGCTCTCGCTGTTCCTGACGCGGCGGTGACCGCTCTCTCTGTTCCTGACGCGGCGGTGACCGCTCTCTATTCCTGACGCGGCGGTGACCGCTCTCGCTGTTCCTGACGCGGCGGTGACCGCTCTCGCTGTTCCTGACGCGGCGGTGACCGCTCTCTGTTCCTGACGCGGCGGTGACCGCTCTCGCTGTTCCTGACGCGGCGGTGACCGCTCTCTGTTCCTGACGCGGCGGTGACCGCTCTCTCTGTTCCTGATGCGGCGGTGACCGCTCTCGCTGTTCCTGACGCGGCGGTGACCGCTCTCTCTGTTCCTGACGCGGCGGTGACCGCTCTCTGTTCCTGACGCGGCGGTGACCGCTCTCTGTTCCTGACGCGGCGGTGACCGCTCTCGCTGTTCCTGACGCGGCGGTGACCGCTCTCTCTGTTCCTGACGCGGCGGTGACCGCTCTCTGTTCCTGACGCGGCAGTGACCGCTCTCTGTTCCTGACGCGGCGGTGACCGCTCTCTATTCCTGACGCGGCGGTGACCGCTCTCGCTGTTCCTGACGCGGCGGTGACCGCTCTCTGTTCCTGATGCGGCGGTGACCGCTCTCGCTGTTCCTGACGCGGCGGTGACCGCTCTCGCTGTTCCTGACGCGGCGGTGACCGCTCTCGCTGTTCCTGACGCGGCGGTGACCGCGCTCTCTGTTCCTGACGCGGCGGTGACCGCTCTCGCTGTTCCTGACGCGGCGGTGACCGCTCTCGCTGTTCCTGAAGCGGCGGTGACCGCTCTCGCTGTTCCTGACGCGGCGGTGACCGCTCTCTCTGTTCCGGACGCGGCGGTGACCGCTCTCTCTGTTCCGGACGCGGCGGTGACCGCTTTCTCTGTGCCGGACGCGGCGGTGACCGCTCTCTCTGTTCCTGACGCGGCGGTGACCGCTTTCTCTGTGCCGGACGCGGCGGTGACCGCTCTCTCTGTTCCTGACGCGGCGGTGACCGCTCTCTCTGTTCCGGACGCGGCGGTGACCGCTCTCTCTGTTCCGGACGCGGTGGTGACCGCTTTCTCTGTGCCGGACGCGGCGGTGACCGCTCTCTCTGTTCCGGACGCGGCGGTGACCATTCTCTCTGTTCCGGACGCGGCGGTGACCATTCTCTCTGTTCCTGACGCGGCGGTGACCGCTTTCTCTGTGCCGGACGCGGCGGTGACTGCTGGCGTTCCTCTGGCGGCTATGCCAGCTCACGTTCCTCTGGCGGCTATGCCGGCTCGCGTTCCTCTGGCGACTGACGTTCCTCTGGCAGCTATGCCAGCTCACGTTCCTCTGGCCGCTGGCGTTCCTCTGGCGGCGAGGCCGGCTTGTGTTCCTCTGGCGGCGAAGCCAACTCGCGTTCCTCCGCTGCACGGGCCTGGCCCGCCATCCCTCCCCCTGGTTCACCAGTCCCCCGTTCCTCCTCCCTCCAGACTTTTGTTCGGCCTTGTGGAACGTCTGGGAGCCGTTCCGTAGAGGAGGGGTCCTGTCACGTGTCTGGGCTGTGGTGTCTCCCTTCCCCACCAGAGGTCACTGTCTCCCATCCTCCCGCACCCCACTCCGCTAATTGTGTACACCTGTCACACTCATTAGCACCACAGCTGTTCCCCATTAGCACAGTCTTTATAGTCTCCACTCTCCCTACACTCTGTCTGGTTGCATTGTTTCCTGTTTTCAGTTTGTATCTTGGATGTCTGTATTTCGTGTCTCTTGAACTCTGTGCTCTAGCCCGTCGTGTTTTGTTGTGCCGTGTTGGCCTTTCGGTTTGTTTTGTTTGTTTATTTTGTTATATTTTCATTAAATCATTCTCTCCCTGCATTTGGACCCAGACCTCCCTTACTCTCACCGTGACAGAGACTGCATCCAGACACTCGTCAGCGACCAAGGCAATGCAAGTATCGTACATTTAACTAAACAAACAGAGGTTTAGTATAAGTTGTAAACCCTGTTGTAAAACGACACTAATGGTTTCATTAAGGTGGTTAACTGGATCTTTCCATAGCTGCATTTTTCTCAATTCTCTAATGGCTTATCACTTGCCCTTCTCTAAAGAAAGAGTGATTGTATGTTTGTTTGTTTAGATTATTTATGTGTTAGCCATAAGTAAATAAAACTCTTGTGCACAAATTACATGAGTTTCTGATTCTGTCTTGCAAATTAATGTCCCTTTACGATTTCCGATCAAGCTACATGCTGTAATGCATTAACACTGTAAGAATGTTATTTTTATGTGGCCAAGAAAATATAATTGCTTAGAGTTGATATTAAATTACCCTGAATGTTTAGTTGATGGCGATTTAATCCTGCTACAGTTACTACTGGCGGCTGATATAAATAATTGTAATTAATCATAATTGATTGGAGTTATTTATATACAATTCCCTTTTAAGTTAATTTGCTACACATCTGTTTTAAGAGTGTAAACATTCAAGAAACATATTTTCCCTTACCAGTAATTGAGATGTATGTGTTGGCAGGTGTCTCCGGAAGCAAATCAACTGGCTTGACAG
Source organism: Garra rufa (assembly GCF_049309525.1). Classification (NCBI taxonomy): domain Eukaryota; kingdom Metazoa; phylum Chordata; class Actinopteri; order Cypriniformes; family Cyprinidae; genus Garra; species Garra rufa. Next base: position 4,991,260 of record NC_133366.1, on the reverse strand, counting down.
CTTTAAAATCTACAGATTCTGATTCCGTTTAGGTTGAGAAATAGAGAAGAAAAGGAAAATGGAGTCATCGGCAATGTGCTAATTACATTTTGTACACTTTTAGTAAGTAATAAGTGAGAAAAGAGCAGCAGTTAATTGTGATCTCTGGACTGGCTGGATCTATAATTAAATCATAGGTGTGTGTGTGTGTGTGTGTGTGTGTGTGTGTGTGTGTGTGTGTACCTGGTATTCATCACGTTGTGGGGACCAAATGTCCCCACAAGGATAGGAATACCAGTAGATTTTGACCTTGTGGGGACATTTCTCAGGTCCCCATGAGGAAACAGGCTTATAAATCATGCACAATGAGTTTTTTTGAGGAAGTAAAAGTGTGCACAATCTCCTGTGAGGGCTAGGTTTAGGTGTAGGGTAGGTGTAGGGCCATAGAAAGTACGGTTAGTACAGTATAAAAACCATTACGCCTATGGAATGTCCCCATAAAACATGTAAACCCAACGTGTGTGTATGTGTAATGTTGCATAACAGAAATATAACGGTGATGTTATTGTGTACTTATTGTGCACAGTTAAAACTCACTATTCAGAGCAGGATTGAGCTCTACATTTTTAATATGTAATGAAGTCAGCACACCCTCAGACTGAAAGAGAAAGCGAGACCATTTCCATTCTTAGATTGATAATTATGCTAACAAATAACCAAATCAAATTAAATGAAAATGCTGAAAAGTGACAGAATTTCCGTTCAGACTTACCACCACCTTCAGCGGCTTTTTCACTCCATCATAGTAATCCAATGCTGAAGCTTTCACCTCAATATCATGATGTCCCAGAGTCATGGGAATAATCACATATGAAACTACGCTGGAGCCTTTGTTAATGTTTACTATCGTTCTGTGTTTGCCTTTGTTACTGGCAGAGCTGCAAACATCCTTTGTCTCCAAGAACTCCACACGGACCTGGTGAAAACAGGAGAATGATAAACAAAGTGCTTAAATATCTTGAGGAAACTTCCTCCAAAAAATACATTTGATTTGAATATGAAATGTGTGATGAAGGTGGACATATCTATTTTAGCACAAGACAGTATCCTTCACTTATTTTCAGCTTGCGTCACAAGCAGCACAGAAACCTCCAATGAGTCTCAGGATCCATATATGTTGTCATTCGTAAATGATTTGACACAACAATAAATGGTTACTGCAATGAACATTTTTTTTTATCAAATCAGATCTACCTTCAGCTTCTTTTGGGTGTAGTTGTGAATAATGGCTTTGATTTCCAGTTGTTCGCCACGCACAGCTGAGTAAGGCATCTTAAGGTCAATGAAAAAGCTCTTAAAAACGACTATCTCCTTAGGTTCTGCCACACAGATGCCTTTGAGAAGGAACACAGACACATAGAAGGATTTAAAGCAGCAGATCCTGGATCATGATTATGTTTTTCAGACCATGAATTCTTCATTGGCAGCTTCACCCTACCAGTAGTTGGTGACAGACTGACAGCCAAGATCTGCCATGTCGTAATAGAGTCTTTCAGGAAGATCTGTTTTTTGATTGATGATATTTCACTGGAATATGAGGAAAAGACAAGTAAAAATAAGAACTTCTGAAGTACTCTTATAATTGTTTACTATCAGGAGGAGTTAAGTCAAGTTTTATAGTGACAAAGAAGCTTTACATTATAAAACAACGGCAACTGTGGGCACCCCCAACACTGCACATTTTGTAGGTCTCTCATATCTTACATACAGTATCAGGTCTTGCTGTCTTTACTAATGAGCTAAATAATTGAATCAGCTGTGATAGATGAGGCAGACACAGAAAATGTGCTGTGTTGGGGGAGCTTACAGGACCGGTTTGAAATCCACTGTTACAATAAATAAAGTTACATTGTAAAGAACCTCCACAGCTAATTATGCAGTGGTTTTATGCACTTAAATAATTCAGTGTCTGCATGTGATAGTATTAAATACAACTAAATCAAAGTAAACATAACTAAAGATGTTTAAAAGATGAATGAGTGACAACATAAGGGTGAGTAAATGCAATTCTATTTTTAGGGGTATTATCCCTTTAAGTCAGCTTTTGTCTAAAAGTCTCCTACCTTGTACTTTTAATTGGTAGATCAACCACCTCCCAAAGCCAACTCTCAGGGAAAAGTGTACGGGACACAATATCCTCAGACTCTGTATAGTAATCATCATCTTCCTCACCTGTTTTAACAGATAAACAAATTAATTAATGAAGCAGGAGACCCTTTAGAGCAGGGGTGCCCAAACTCGGTCCTGGAGGGCTGATGTCCTACAGAGTTTCAACATTACTGCTTTGGTGCAAAGGATAATGTTAGATAATCAAGTAAAATACAAATACAATAGAAGCAGCTTCAATCGAGAATCAGTCAATATAGGGATAATGAATTGTGTCATTATTTTCTTTTTGTTACAAGTTTACAGAAGTTTTTTTATTGCACTTCCAGATTCAAATGTTTTCAGTGAATCAGGCAGTTATATGATAATTGTGAAGCCATCAATCAAAAACTATCATGTTTTACAACATATTTACCAAACATATTCAGAACCACTAAATAAGATAGCTACTCAAAATTAGCAGTTAAGAGCCCAATTAATGGAAACGCTAATCACTATTACAGTGATTTCAAATGAAATTTAAACCCCTGCTAATTCTCAATAAAGAACTTCTGTAGACCTCTAACTAGTCAGTAATAAGTGAAGCTGGTAATGCTGTTTGTTGAGTGGTTTAATCCTCCTCTGCTGAGATTTTCAGAGATGTAATGTTTTTTATCTTCAGTTGATTTCATCTAAGGCTTTCATATAAAGCATTGCTGTGGCCTGCTTTTGGCCCAGATCTGGCAAACAGGAGCGGCCCGTCCAAGTGCTATCATTTCACGCTGTATGTGGGCCAGATCATCATGCCACATGTGCCAGATGTGGGCTGCCATGATGTTACTATCTGGGATATATATATATACACAAGAATGCCAACAGGCCAATAATGCACATAATAAACAAACTGCAAAATCAGCTCTCCTGATTGTCTAAGCTTAATGGTCTATTTTTTTTTATATATATCTATATATATTATGCTGCTTTTGTAACGTGTGACATAATTAACATTTTGTGACAAACTGAATCACATAATGTATTTACTGCGAGCCAGAATCAGCTCCTCCTCTTCGGTCTTCATGTCTGTTCGGGTTTTCATCTCATTGCAGCAGTGCAGGAAGGTTTTGACACACTCTGGTCCATCTACAATGTACGTGGCTCTTCGTTCACATGTGTAGCCGAGTTTATTATCTCTCATTCCATCAACGCAGCACTGCTTCAGTTCTCCGGAGTATTTACCAGCTGAGAAGACAGTTAGTGTAGAACAATCAGGGGAGTAGGAGGTGGCAAAATACCATAAAAATGTGAACAGTCAACGAAAAAAGATAAAGGTTTAGGATAGATAGCACTGAATCTGAGTAATGCACAGCTTCTCACCCAGTGTACTAGTGATCTGCAGGAGACTCTCAGCTCTCCGTTTTCTCTTTGCAGGGACTGGACACTCAGGCACTAGAGGATAATTAATAAAAAAAAAAAAAATTTTGTAAAAATAATGTTAACGAACCCAAGAGCAGCTTGACTGATTTAGTAAACCCTATCAAATAAATTTAAAACAAAACAAAACAAACAACAGACAACTAAGACACAGGGAACCAAACAACAGGAAAGCCATGACACAACATTCAAGGTCTGACCCAAGACAATAAGAACAACAGGGCAAAAACACAGGTGTGAACAGATTAACAAACAAACAATAATTAATTAAATATATACTACTACTAAAGTGGTTGATTAATCTCAAGTATTTCTCCAAAAAAAAAAAAAGTTACATTGATGTTTACAGAAATCTCAGTATCTCAGCTCAGGATGGCCCAAGCTCCTCAGAAAAAAAGGTAACCCTTAAAATTACAGCCGTCTATGCACCGCAGTAATGTAAGTAAACAGAATTTACAGCGTACCTATTTGTAACTATAGACAGAGGCGGATCTAGAAAATTATTCATGGGGTGGCAAGGGGGTGGCATTAAAATTATGAGGGGTGGCAACACTGAAGCAAGCATCCTTGGATGTTTTTTTTGTGGATTCAAGGAATGCTATTCTTATTCGGTGTATACACTAGGGTGCACATTTTTACATTGTCTTATAAAAATGAAATAAAGGCTGATGTGTGATAGACTTGAACCTGATATCTGGATTGGAGTCGAGTTCTATGCAAACCTGTAGCGAGTTTAAGTCTATGCCAAGTTTAATTTACAAAGCATGACAAACAGTGCAGACTGCGTATGGATACAAAGTCTCAGTGGATCAAGTTTCCTTAAGTCAAAAACACATAATAAATATACAGAAACCACATTTAAATCACCAACAAATATCTTCAAAATGAATAAAATAGATCACTTTAATTTAATAATTTTAGTGCAAGTAAAGCAACAAAAGTCCCTTTAAGTCCAAGTATCTCTTTTTTAACAAACCAACAAATTTGCATGGACCGGAAACTAAATAACAAATTTTGCTGTAACAAGGTCATGACCAGCAGTTTATTGAACCATTCACAAACAGCTTTGGTGAACATGTGTACAGTTGCAGACATATTGACATTACAGTTGTAGACATTACTATTCGCATCTAAAGAATATGCAAGTAATTGAACCTACTGTAACTGAATGCGATGATTGCCATGTTGTTCAGCAAATCTTTTAACGAAGTCATCTAAATTCAAGGCCTTGGTGCGTTTTGATTCAATGCTGAGAACAGCTAAACTCGACAATCTACTCTCTGCCATTGTAGACCTTAGGTGATTTTTGATTATCTTCAGAGCTGAAAAACTCCTTTCACATGTTGCGCTGCTAACTGGTAACACTACAGCTATTTTGCACAACCTAAACAGCTCAAAGAAAACAAGCTTCTATGGTTCCAGAAAATGAACAAACTCCATCAGAGTAGTTGGACTTTCTTTTCCATTCATCTTAAGTCTATCTAGGACTCTTCCTACCTGTTGAAGCTCATGTTTAAGATCTTCAACACTTGACTCATAAGCATTAGCAAAAGAGACAATATCTTCCTCCCTTAAAACACTACAGCTTGAAGGATTTAAAGCCTGAATGCCTTTCATGATGTTGCAATTGGTATCTGAGAAACGTCTTTTCATTTCCCCAATCATGGTGTCCAAGACTGGGTAGAACACTTTGACTCGAAAAGTCTCCTTGCTGTCTGGTTCTACATGCTGTCCAAGTGTGGAAGTAACGATGGAATCTTGAAATTTTGTAGCTATCTTTTTTGACCGCTTTCGGGAGTGAAATGTTGTGGAAAGTGACTCTTTTCACACATATTAACTATTTCTGACCATAGCTCTTCAAAAAAAGCCTCACTACGATAATGTGTCAGTGTCTCTTTTAGTGCGTCAATGAGTTCAACAGCCTTAGAGTGGTCAACAGATTTAGACTGGAGCATCTCAGACAAAATATTAGAGTCACTCAACACCTTTCGAAAGAGCACAAGACATCCAACAAAATTGACATCAATTTGGGCCAATATGCCTTTTGCTTCAACGGCTCTTTGAGGATTGTTCTCATCCGAGAGCTCTTCAAGCACTTGCAAAATAGCAGGCAATCTATCCAAGACATTGCGACATGCTACATGTCTGCAAGCCCAGCGTGTATCACTAAGTCGCTGGAGCGCCCTTGATACACCATCATACATGTTCCGCTGTACTTCAAGCCATTTTTTGATGGACGTAAGATCCAGACAAGAACACATAAAGTCTTTCCAACAAAGAAAAGAAATTTCCAGCGTCTGGCACATTTTTGACGGCATCTACTATGACCAGGTTGAGACTGTGTGCACTGCAATGCACATAAAATGCATTCTTGGCCACTGCTTTTATTCTCGCTTGGACACCTGAATGGGCCCCACTCATTACAGCGGCTCCATCGTACCCCTGACCTACAAGATTTTTCTTGTACTCCTAACCATACTTCTCTAAACAGCCAATTATTTTCTCAGTTAACCCAGCAGCATCAAGCTTTTCTGCCTCTTGAAATTCTAAAAAGCTCTCATAAATCAGACCATTGTAGTAGTATCTCAGAACAATTGACATTTGCTCTTTTTTCTGAACATCTTTAGTCTCATCCACCATCACAGAAAACTGTACACTCTCTTTAACTTCTTGCATGATTTCCTCTTTTACCATTTCTGCCAGACAAGACAGTATTTCATTCTGGATGGTTTTACTTGTATACTTAGCATTTTTAGCTTGCTGTTCAAGTCTCTTTTTAACAATGGGATCATGTTTGCCCAACAAATCTAGCATGGCCAGGAAAACACCTCGTCTGTCTGAGTCTGGGGACTCTCTGTGACCCCGCTGGGCTAGATTTTCAGAAGCAGTTAGGACAAGAATTTCAGCCAATGTTTTGATGTATTTTCGATTCTCTGTTACCTTTTTCTGATATTGTTCATCCATGACACTCAACAGTGAAGTATTTTTGTCTTGCATTTTTTTTTGTTCTCTGCCCATGATACCATTGCGTTTACATGGTTGTCAGATTTGGCTAGGGCTGCAACTAACGACTATTTTAATAGTCGACTAGTCACCGACTATTGAAATGATTAGTCGACTAATCGAATAAATCAATTTTTCTAAAATTTAGCATGAGATTGCTTTAATTATGTGGTAAATGATAGTAAACAAGAAAGAAGGGGGTACTTCAATGAAAAATGCATATTTTATTGAACTCTGCTGCTGATAGGCCGATTCATACTAAAAGTAAATAAAAATGCCCTGTCTAAAACCAATTAGGCACAGTGCTTGGTCAGTATAGACATAAATGCATAAATAAAGAAACTCTATCATTATTTTAAAGGACAGGCACATTTGTTTTATAAGAAAAAATAAATTAAAATCAAGTAAACATTTTCAAATACAAACGTGCTTTTTTCGGCATTGTGATCCTCTTTTATCACAGTACACTAATACAATAATACTAGACATATTCACGTTTAACCTCAATAAATGGAAACAACGTATTGTTCAATGCACTTGACTTCTAGATTTGTATATTAAGTTGCTCAAGCAAGTTGCAACACATTTAAACACAACATAGGGAGGCTATAGCTTCCTTTTCTAATTGAAATTGGGCTATTGAAAATATTTTAAATTAAAACTTACCACGGCACAGACAGAAACAGTCGGCTCTCATGCTTTTCTTTCGCATTAAATCTTTATTAAAAACAATCCTTTTTTCTACCTGGACAACTGCATCTATTATGCTGCCTTGTTTATTTAAAACTGCACTTTTCCGTATTTTAAACCTAGCCAAAAAGTCACGTGTTGACTGTGAAACAGTTGACTTCATTTATATGCATTTATGGGACATTTTCGTGTCAATCCATGTTCATTTTTACAGCGAACATTGCCCTGTCACTTTAATTCAGCGCGTGCAGCGCATGCAGCACAACCAAAAATAAATCTGTGCCGAAATGATCGCTGCACTGCTGCAAACGCACTACCGGACAGCAACCGCGTGCATTGTGAACGCTCTAATCCGTTAACATGGGTGCGGAAAAAAATACGCAACACACACGCACTGCAGACGGAGTATGTGTGAAACGGGCGTTTTGGTACCAGCAGCTGCTGCGTTGGACGCCGCCATTCCTGTGTGTTATCACTCAGCATAGAAGCTAATGCGCATGTGCGACTCTCGGCAGAGATTGTAATGAAGAGAGATGCCTCACTCGGTCGGAAAAAACATGTCTGGCGACAACTTCGACAATGAAGTTCATTGTCGACTATTACTATTATCGATTTTTGTCGACAACGTCAACGAATCGTTGCAGCCCTAGATTTGGCATGAGAAGAAAACCCACTATCTTTAAATGTAGCCTTCTTCCAATTAATGTACCCCTCAGAGGAGGTAAAAACACTCTTTGGAGCATCAGGAAGAGAAAAATGGCTACATGCAAAACAGTAGCAGGCATCTTTAGACTGTGAGTATTCAAGCCATTGATGTGTTTGGTACCAATCAGCACGGAAGCTCCTCCGAACTCCGCCTGGAAAGGTCTTCTTTGGGAAGTTATGTAGTTTTGGCTGGGTCGGGCCTTCTGACCTAAATTTTGATATACCTAGAACAAGTAAAGTAAAATAAAAATCACTTATATTACAAAACATTTAACACCTAATTGTTAATGTAGAGCTACTCCTGCAGCAACCTTTGTCTATAGGTTTTTTAGGCATATATCTCAACGATATCAATTAAAGAACACTGAATGTAACCAAGATAAGCAAAGTTAAGCATATATTGAGCTATGGGTTTTTTAAATGATTATAGGTTAAATAAATCAGATAGGTTGTGCTTATTTATTTGTGTAAAAAAATATTTGAAAAGCACAATGAACAACATACCATGGTCACCTGACAAACAGGGTGCTGGTGTTTCAAGCTCTCTCTCCTCTCTTTCAATGTCTGAGCTTTCTTCCTCTCTTAAACTGTTTTCTTCTACCTCTTCACTCACTTCATGCTGGATATCTTCTGCTTCTTCACTTCTTTCTAGCCTTATTGTCATCAGTTTCTGTATTTCTTTCTTCCAACACTCCATCCCCTCCTCTGTCTTCCACAACTTCTTTTGTACCCTTTTCTGTCTTATCTGTACCTTCCACTTCCACAGTATGATTCTGATTTTCCTTTTCTTTTTGGTTTAAAAAAACTCTGGATGTCAGCCTTTCTTTTCATAGTATCCTGGGAGATGCAACAATTATGACGTTTAGACTTTATTACTTTCCAAACATACACTACACTGAACAATTTCGACTAGCTAACAAGGTAATAAGGCTAACGTAACTGATTCAAAATACTTGCTATTTAGTTTTCATATAGGCTAACTAGCAAGCAACTATCTCAGGCAACACTTACAATTTTTTTTTTTTTTTTTTTTTTTACCTTAATTCAACATTCATTTGTTAAGTATTACAGTAATTCAGTACCTACCTGGATTTGTTTCCCAACTTCAGCATATGATGGACTGGACACGGCCAAATGCGTTGTTGTCACGTGACGCCAGTTATCAAAGGTTCGGACAATCTTGAAGATTCAAGCTACTGAACAATATACTTTTGAAAATAGTATGCATAAAAATAGTAATAGGGTACTTTTGAAAATAGTAATATACGCTAAAATATAAAAAAAAAAACTCCTTTGGTTTGTTAAAAGATCCGGATTGACGATTGAGTCATGTGTGTGTGTGATGCATTAAATGTCTTTGATTCACTAAAAAGAAGCATTTCATAAGAGTTGTTTGTTCGGTACCACTGACACCATTTATCAAAGGTTCGGACGATCTTGAAGATGCAAGCTACTGAACAACATACTTTTGAAAATAGTTTACACTGTTAGTCATTAACATACACAAAGATATCACAAAAAACTGCTTCTGTTTGTTAAAAGAGCCGGATTGAGTCATCTGTGTGTGATGATCTCACTGGTTGCACTAGATGTCTTTGATTCACTAAAACAAAACAGTTCATAAGAGTCATTTGTTCGGACTATGCTTTAATAGAAAGACGAGATTTTGTTCTATTATTTATGGGTATTGTAGCGGGGAATAAAGAGCAACAACGGAAATACAGGTGAACAAATCCCGGAGGGTGGTTTTATTGAACAAAGGTAATATGTAAACAAGTGCTGGTACTTTTGGGTTTTGCGAAGCTCCGGTGCACGTTGTGCTCACTCTCAGTGTGGATGTGCCTTGGTTTCCAGGGCGACTCTGATAGATGATTGGGACACTCATCACACTATACGCTATATTTTCATGTCATCAAAATACAGAGTCGCTGCTGTTAATCGGCCGAGGAAGCTCTTTTATTTTTAGAACACTAGAACACTAGGACACTAGTGATGGGGTGGCAAATGGGGTGGCAAGGTGTTTTCTTAGGGTGGCAGTTGCCACCCCGTGCCATCCCGGTAGATCCGCCCCTGACTATAGAGTACCTCCAGAGTACCTACTCATATGTATAAGGGAACAATATGCAACATTTGGCGGCAGGACAGTCAGGTGCGGCTCTCCACACCATGGCCATTCTTCAGGCGTACCAAGCGGAGGTGCTGAAGGAGATGGTCAAGGGGAACGGTGTGACCCCTGAAGCTGTTAAAGAGCTTCGCAGGGCTACCGACCTGGCCTTTCATGCTACTAAGCACACAGTGTGGGCGGTTCAACACAATATGGCAGGTTTGGTGGCAGCTGAGCACCACCTGTGGCTAAATATTATGGAGATCAGAGAGAAGGAGAAGGTTTTCCTTCTCGACGCCCCGACCTCCAGCTCTGGTTTATTCGACGATGTGGTTTTCGCTGTCGTGGATAAATTCAGGGCTGCGTTCAAGCAGTTCATGCCACAGTGTGCACACAAACCTGCTAGTACTTTGTCCTCTAGGGAACGTCCGCCCCCCAGAAAGGAGGCAGTCGGTAGAATCAGCGACCCAGCACATCCCCCACCGTACACGATCTGGGGAGCCAGTGGTTATTCTGCTACTTGCCAGTGCCCCCGCAAACAGGTAGACTTAGAGCACCCGCATATCAGGAAGAGGAGAGCTTCCCATGCCTCGTTGGATTGTGACAGACCACTTAAGCATATCTGTCCATCCTGGAGACGGTCTCCTCCACCAACTGCGCTATCCTTGCCGCTAGATACGTCTCAAGGTCCGCAGGCCACCTCCCCACTACGGCGATCGAGGGTTACTGCACGCTGCAGGTATTGTTCACACGGTGAGGGACGCCCAGTTCTTTCCCCCTGTGTCAGCTTCTCCTGCCCTTCCCGTTATGGCTTTTTTTAAGCCATGCCTCCGAATTGAATTACCGAATTCAAACTGAATTATTCTCTCTACAGAGGGAAATTCAGGAGAGTCAGGATGACACTCAAGAGCATTATTTCCTAGGTCCAGGGGGGGACTGGTTTGTCACTGTCGACTTGAAGGATGCCTACTTCCACATTCAGGTCGTTCAGAGGCACAGAAAGTTCCTCAGGTTTGCCTTTGGGGGAAAGCCTACCAATACAAGATTTTTTCTTTCGGTCTATCTCTGGCCCCGAGGACATGTATGGATGTTGCTCTGGCCCAATTGAGGCTCCAGGGGATCCGAATTCTCAATTATCTGGATGACTAGCTCGTTCTAGCCAGTTCCAGAGAGCATCCAGCATTCCAGCATCAAGTTGTGTATGGCCCGCTTCAGGTCAGGCCATCATCTGTCAGTGGGCATATGTCACAGGCTCCTAGGCCTTTCAGCAGTGGCTTCCCCAGTTCTTCCCTTGGGGCTGCTCCATATGAGGCTGTTTCTCTGGTGGATGAAGTCCGTGGGACTCTGTCCCTCCTGGCCATCTCTCCGCCCCTCTCTCCACGCCCTCTCAGTGTGATGGGATCCCGTTTTTCTCTGGAAAGGGGTGTAAATGGGAATAGTCTGTCGTGGCCAGATGATCTCGGCGGATGCTTCCCTCTCAGGTTGGGGTGCGGTCTTCGAGGGCAGGCCGGCTTACAGTCTCTGGACAGTGAAGTGCCTCGCCTGGCTCTTGTTCACTTTCTTCTGTTCATGACGCACTCTCTTGTCATTGTCAGGATGTACAATATGGCATATATATATATATATCATGGTAAAACATTTGATTTATAATTAAATTATGGTGTAGTCATAGCCCATTGTGTTCAAGAGATCAACATTTATATCTGCAATTGACACTGCTCAACATCGCAAAAACATGCTGCAAACAAACCTTTAACATCTTTCCAGAGCACAAACACAAATATTTTGTTTGTTTGTTCGTTTTTGTTTGTTTGTTTTGTTTCACTGAACAAAACACTAGAATATGCTAACATTTTCATTAGCTTAAAGTAATGAAAATACATGGTACCTGTTCTGGTCTTGGTACCTCCTACAGTGTTGGACTCAAACATCAGACCTGCATCAGTGAAAACACCCATACTGTCCCTTCCACCTCCTGCCGTACAGCCAATGTCATGCTTCTCTATGACATCCCAGATCTAGAGCCAAAAAAAAGACAATTATGTATATTTTGTCAAAACCAGTAACAACCTGACTGTGCCAAACATCTGAAGAAGATCCTTCACCTGAGTCTGAGTGAGTCTGTTCTTGTTAAGGACGTTCACAGCCTTGTCAACCACCACCAGACCAACTCTAGCTCCAGGATCTCCTGATATCTGCAGATTTACCTCATCTCCTGCGTCATAGTAATCAAACTTTTTCATCTTATCCTTCACCTCAACCTTGAGCTGTAATTAAAATGAGACACTGAGTCAGATCTAGTTGATTGGCACATTAACTATTTCTTGTGATGGTTTACCCACCTTTCCCATGCATGTGTCCTTCACATCCACCCAGAGTGAATCAGACACCAGCTCAGATGAGCCCACATGATAATAAGCCACAAAACGGAAGGACGGCATCATGTCTTTGGTTACAGGTAGAGACAGAGACACTAGAGTCTGTCCTTCCCTCTTAAACCTCTCTATTTTTACAATCTGACCTTTACTCAAGATCTGAAAATGAGGCAGAAATGAAAAGACCCTTAACGACGTATGACTTTCATATAGTTTCAAACACAAGTTCAACAAATAATGACATAATGAACTGATACATTTCAGATGAAACTGAATAAGAAATAGCCATAATATTTACCATGTAGGTTAAATCTTGACCTTTGACTCCTGGACTTTGTCCTGTGTTCAAATTGACTTTCACTGATTCACCAATTTCAAGCTCTGTATTATCAATGCCAATGTGTAGATAGTTGTTGGAGCCAGCTTTGGTCTTGTAGGCCTGAGCCATTATCTTATTCACTGCCTGCTGTCCTATTTTTTGTAACTGCGGGTCTTTGGTCTTTGCCTGAAAAGATCAAATGCATTGCTTTCTGATGTCCTTTGTACAAAATGTTTCACTGCTTGTTTAACAACTGTTAACTGATCTATATTATACTTGATAATCAGTGAAACTGACTGAACATTAGAACAGATGAGATGGCTGGTCTTACAGTGATCTCCAGAGTAGAAGATCCTCCCTTAGTGTTGATGGTAAACTTTGCAATGTCATTAGCATTTGTTGGACTACTGCCCACTCCATGATTGTCCTTCACTTCCACTTCCACTTCCACCTTTACAGCAGGTGTTTGGTCAGGATTTGTGACATACACCTTTTTTAAAAACCCAGACAAAAAAGTAAAATAAATAAAATAATAATTTCTGTTTATATGTTGATGCAATTTCTTCTATATCTTTTTAGGTTCTGTAGCAAATGAGAGCGAATCAGACAATTTAAGATTCGATCAGAACTATTGAAACACGAGGAGCCGAATTCCACAAAGAGACCCAAGACAACATGGATGATGGTAAATCAGGCCCTAGCACCAGCCAGCCTGGAATAAGTTTAACCAACTAACTCCAACTAGCAGCTTTAAATAGCTTGCAACATCAACACAAAATAACACGTATTGATAATTCCAACTCAGGAGGGAGATTGTCAATTTTGGGGCAAGAAGCCCAAGATTATCATGTCAAAGACACAGTACATCATGACCATCACATGAGGGAATTCATTGGTAGAGACATACATAATACCATAAGTCCTTTTAGCATTATTTATGTGTGTGTGTGTATATATATATATATATATATATATATATATATATACATACACACACACACACCTAAATAATGCTAAAAGGACTTATGGTTTTATGTATGTAACTCACACATTGGTTTATGTCAGCACAATGTTTAATTGGTCAAGACAACATTTGGGATGTGTCCAACTGTCACGAATCATATCCATGGTCTTCAGTCTGCTCATTTGGACTATCTCCTGTCTGTGGATTACCCGTTTGCCTTGCCCTTTGGATTACTTTCGCTGTTACGATCACCATCGTGTCGACTCAGGTGCAGAGGAAGACTCTAATTGAGCGATTGAGGTGTTTTGCTGTTGGTTATTATAATGAACATAGCAGTCATTTATTCCCGACATCTGAGCCGCTGAAGAGGCAGAGGATAACGTTACTTTCGTTTTTAAAAGGAAAGCGACTATCCCGATCTACATTTGCGTCTATGTTTGTGTGAGTCATTGGTGATGCAGGTTCACCCAAAGCAGAAGTGAGTATAAGGGTATTTTATGCATCTTTGCAAATGGCCTTTTTTAATAAAGTGCTTGTTGGCAAGTTTCGCAGATAAACGCGGCTAAATGCGGCTAAAGTAAACATTACAGCTCGTAATCCCACAGCAGAGAGAGGCGGGGCAAGCAGAGCATATTTGCATTTAAAGGGACATACATTTATTTTGGCAGAAACCCACTAGAAGACCTCAGTTTCTTTTTGTTGAGGCTTTACGAATTTGTGAAGATGTTTGTCACACATATCACAGTGTCACACGCCTTGTACAAATTCATAAAAATGGTATTGAGCAACTGACGAGTAACACTGTTTCAGCGCAGATTTGAACTTTGGCTAACAAGCAAATGTGGCAGGTGGCATTTGTATTGCTGTGTTTGGGATATTTCTGGGCTGCACCTTTGGTCAGTGGGTATGACATATTGTGTATTTTGCCAGAAAATCATAAACTATAATACCTTGACATCGAAGGGCATTCCAGGTTTGAAGAAGTGTGGTGTTTTTTTGAAGTGAATGGTGTATGGTGATGTAACAATCTGAATGCCTCTCTTTTCTGCTTCCACCATTTCACTGCCTGAAACACACACACAAAATGTGCTTCTCATATACAATCACACACATCCATGTAAACATGCATGCAGATGTAGAGTATCTGTTGGGTCTTCTTACCTCTTTCTGATAAAACACTGACAGTAACATAGATTGATTGTCCAACCAGCTTGTTAATGTTTGGAAAGGTCTCAGTGATCATCTGATTGGTCAGTTCTGCAGTACCTTCTCCTTTTATGATCTATTCACATAAGAGAAAGACAGCAACATCATCAGTCTACAAGATGCAGTGAGAAGCTATTTATTTAAATTGTTCTCTAGGTGAGGAGAAATGAGATTGATCACAACTTGCAAGATGTTAAAATTTTATAATGTTTATTTTGTTAGCGCACATTGCTAGTCTTAAAGTGAACAATTAATCTGTGCAAGCAAATCCACTGGAAAACTAAATAAATAATAATAAAAAAAGGCTCGGTATTCTTTGATGCCATCAGTTTGACGGCTTGAGCCATGGTTTGGTCAAAATATGCTTAATTATGTCCTTCCAACCATTAGATTGCTACTAGCATACTGTAAAACTTAATTTGACTTAGAAAAAGCGAGGAAAGTAAAAAAGTAAAGTGAAATTGGAATAGTATGTTGTACTTACACAAGAGTTCTGGTAACTAATAAGAACTGTAGATGGTATTTGATTCTTCACTTTAGGTTTACTTTTGACTTAGTTTTGCTACTCACCAGAGATGGGACCAAGTCATTCCTTTCAAGTCGAATTTAATTAGTCACTTAATTAACTTTAATTCTTTGAGGACTTGGGATTTGACTCGAGACTTGACCTCCTGCTGAAAAACCAGCCTGGTCTCATTGTTTATACGTAGGTATTTATACGTAACGTTTTGAGGCACAAAACGTACATTTTTGTACGTTTTTATTGATGCTAAAACGTACAATTTAGACGTATTTCAACTTTAAAAACGTACAAATAGCTACGTATTTTTTTGCCAAAAAAATGTAAAATATTTACGTATCTTTTATTTTATTAAGATTTTCGTATCAATGCTTTTTTCATAATTTTATTAAGAAGCGATTTAGATTTTTAGCCCCCTTAACCCACCCCCAAACCTAAACCTACCCATTTTATAGCGAATATAAAAGGATATAAAACGTAACTGACCAAAATATGCAGGGAAATTACCATTTTAGAAACAATATAGCATAAAAATATATATTTTTATAGTCGCTAATCCCATTCCAAACGTTACCTAAACCTAACGTTAACCATCTCGGTACAGTAATAAAGAAAAACATGACAGACGTAAAAGTGCAATCACAATCATTAATTTAATTTCAAACTGTCAACAGCCGTACCAAAAAGTAATCCAAATGACGATGCGTTTGCAGCCGCAGTCCTCTCTGGCGGAATACAGTAGGTTTGTTTGAGGTGCAGAGCAAAATTTAAATTGTTAATCGCTGAAAATTGTTATCCTGATTAGGGATGGGCATATCGATCCTAAAGTATCGATATATCGATACTGATGCAAATATCGAAAGTATCGATACTCAAATGAAAAATATCGATACTAAGGTGTGTTTTATTTACCAGTGATTGTGTTTATTTAACAAAAAGCAAGGCGTACAATGTGCATCGAATTGGACGAATACCCTATGTTAGGGAATAGCTGTGCATGATATAACAATTGTCCTACTCATCTGAACCATAGGATCTGAACGCACGCAAATGTTGCAAGACAGAACCAATCAATCACAGAGAGCATTCACTCACTTCAGACAGTGCATTCAAACAGGGCTGCGTTTCCCAAAGTATCATAAGAAAGCATTGATGCTTTTGGGAAATGGCAGCCCAGAACAATGTTTATCAGAGGACAGAAAATAAAAACATGTTACAGCTATTTCATAATAAACAAACTGAAATTGTAGCCTACGTAATTTGTGCAATTACATTTCTTTAAATTAACACTTAAAATTCATTGATCATGTTTTGTAGTAATGTCAATATAAATTATACACTGTCAGAATAAAATGTTGTATTTTATGTGTGCAACAGCCTGTCACTGACAGCCCCTTATGAAACGAAGTATTTTGAACTATAGGTTTTGTAGTTACCACTACAGTAAACATATTTTAACCACATGTAAAAAATAAAAGTTAATTAGTTGCATATTAAATGTTTATACATATATAAAGTTATAATTACATATTTTACTCTTATTAATTTAATAAGTGTAATAATTTAAAAGTTAAGTTTAGAAGTATCGTATCGGTATCGATATCGATGATACTGGCCTTAAAAGTATCGTATCGTATCGTATCGAAAACAAAATAAGTGGTATCGCCCATCACTAATCCTGATCCACTCGAGAATGCACCTGCGTCAGTATAAATTCTTTGCCCGCGCATCATTCAAACACCAGAAACACGGCATGTCCTAATCTGTGACGAATGCAGGCAAGAACCAATGAGCGTTCGATTTTTCTGCCGTAAAACCTGTCGTTTCTTAATGCGGCAATATTTGAATTTGAAAAAAGCACTTCAGAGCGGGTTTATTGCTGTTGCTGCTGGACTCGCTGCTCGGGATGGAGATGAAGATCGCCGGATGAAGGCTTGAATTTGGCTCTGTTCCTCGCAATCGAATGGATTCTGAAGATCCGGATTACAGCGCTCAAATAAAATTGTTTCATTTTATAATTATGATGTCTGTTCGATGTATTTTATGGTTCTATTGTTAGTCACAGCATGTCAGAGAAAACGCCTTTTGTGTCCCACGACTCCCACCACAGCAAACAAAGTTAATATTACATGAATGGTTAAAGGATTGCAGTAATTTTATTTATTTTAAGGGTTTAAAGTGTAGTCTTGTTTAACATATAGACCTATTCTTGGAAACGAGCTGGCACCAGAAATCACACAGAAAAGAATGAAATGGTATAATTTCAAATTAAATAAACGATTAAACTATTCAATAATGCAATTGAAAACATAAGGACATTGGCATGACAACTAAAAACAATAATAATGAAATTAATGCCGCAATTTTAGTTTTCATAAATACGTCAGTATTGTACGTTAAAATGCTAAAAATACGTATGTATTTGTACGTTTAGATGCTGTAAATACGTCAGTTTTGTACGTTTTAGTGTCTGGAAAAACGTAAGTAAATGTACGTTTTGTAGAACCACATTTTACGTAAAATACATACGAATTATCATTAGATCACGTTGGAAAAACTGCTAATTAGCAAATCCAGGTGATTGGAACAAAATACTGGTGAGTTTTACTTTTGAAGCCTGCATTTTCCACCTCTGTTGAAAGGAATGACTTTACAATATTGCCAAGTAACGTTGCAAACAACAATATGATTTGAGAAGAAATCAGATTTTATTATTTCCACTTTTTTCCCTGATGTTTGTTATCATTTACAAAATAGGCCTATATATATATACACATATATATACACACATATATATATATATATGTTCACACAGACTTTAACTGTCTCTCTTACCTGAACTCTTTGCAGAGATGTAGGAATGCTTGTTTTCTTCTCACTGTCCATCACACCAAACACCACAAATGCATCTCCATCCACCATATTTCCAAACATGTACCTATAAAATCACATTCAATTTGGGATTTATACGCAAAATAGTGACACTGGCTGTCCCTGACCTACATCCACATTCATTGTACTGGGGTAAAAAACAGCTTAGATCTTTTAAATGTTAGCAGAGCCTTTACCAATTACCTCCTTTGTTCAAAGAATTTGGCATGGTCGTCTGTGAGTGATGTCACCTCCCAATACAAACATGTCCCATAATATAGTCCCGCCCCTGACACTGATTGACAGATTTCCATGCAAGGTATCAGAAAATCAAATTCAAAAGGAACTGCAATTGCATTTGAGTTTTGGCAGGTTACATGTGCAATACAGAGAGAGTGAAAAAGCAGATGTGAAAATACTTTTTCATTTAAAATTTAGCAGTCACTGTGCATTTGTGAAAGCGGAAATGCAAACAGTAATGCAAGATTTGCCGTTGCGTTTGGATTATGTCAAAATGTATGCATCCACATATGAAAAACGCAATTGAAAATACAATTAGCAATTTCTTTTCAAAAATGAAATTGAACATTCTTCTATACGAGTATACTCGAGCCGTGTGCTCTCATGTCTGTGTGCGATGTTTCATGTTGGAGCATGGTGCAAGTTAGTTTCAATATTAATTTTGCTTGCCACTGTTTGAAGATATCACTATCACGATGTGTTTTAATAACATGCAACCACTAGACATGAAAAATGATTTCAAAACTGGAGAACGCGCGTGTAAGGGACCTTCTGACAGTTACACCTACTGGGTTAAAATGTCCAATGCATTTTAATTAAAATGACTTTTAACATTGAAAATAACACATTGCTAAACTGTAAAGCTTGTACTTATGATTTACTACAGGAGTGATTTTGCCAATACGTTTCTTCATATATGTGCAATTAGGCATGGGATGATAACTGGTTTCAAGGTTTACCGCGGTTTGAAAAAGTCACGGTTTCAAAACCGCAAACAAAAAAAGTTATACCGTTCCTACGATATGTGCATTTTCTGTGTCGTCAAAGTGAAAGTGCAAGACTCGCTACTAGGTTGTGTGTGTGTGGGGACCTGCAGAGAAAACAATGCAGCCCCTCCCTCACCGGTTAGAGCTGCAGGCGCGTGTCTGTGATTGTGCACGTGATCCGCAGTCAGTGAGACTCAGCAGTGATATAAGTTCAGGATGGCCGAAGGAGGTGAATCCCCACAACACAGAGTGGGGAATAGCAGACTATATGTACTAACGTTACGTTTCTGTGATTGAACATAAGTACAACAATTAAGTTAAAGTGAAATCACATCTTTGCTTTTAAGCCTTCTGCCACGTTAAAGGTGCAGTGTGTAGGTTTT
Source organism: Garra rufa (assembly GCF_049309525.1). Lineage (NCBI taxonomy): Eukaryota > Metazoa > Chordata > Actinopteri > Cypriniformes > Cyprinidae > Garra > Garra rufa. The sequence continues at coordinate 4,971,558 of NC_133366.1, read as the reverse complement.
TGCGGCATCTAGTGGCGAAGTTGTGAATTGCAACAGTCCACCGCTCACCCCTCCCTTTCGAAGACCATACAGGATTAAAATCTCGCCGTTTTTGACAGCAACGAATAGTGAGATTTCTTTTAAAACATAATTTAAGGAATTACACTTACTTAATCATTCAATAAAACTATATTATTGTGAATATTACTGTTACTTGTTTATCATTGTGTCAGTGTTTTGTTTTTTTTTTCCGCAGGCTGATAATTCTAAGTTAATAAAAACATAATGGTTCATTAAGGTCTTTATGCACCCCTGAAAACATAGTTATTGCACCTCTGTCTAGAGATCATCTTAAATATTACACAGTGCACCTTTAACATCTTTTCAAAATCACGGCATTAAAAAAAAAAAAGAAAAGAAAAGAAAACACTCGCTGGCTCTCATGCAATTAAATTTAATTAAGAAGTTTCAATTATTGATTTTAATTATTTTAAAAGTTTTTTTTTTTTTTTTTTTTTTTTTACCCAGACATTTAAATATAACATTGTAGAGCAGTAATTACAATACCGTGATACCGTGAAACCGTGATATTTTTTTTTTATCCAAGGTTATCAGACCGTCAGAATCTTATACCGGCCCATGCCTATGTGCAATACACAATATGTTCATAAAATCTACTGTAAGTACCCAGAAGGCTGTTCATAAAGGCTGTAGGTGTCCAGACTGACTTACTACTGGTGAGATTTTGTCAATATATGTACACATGCACAGTATACACATATGTTGATTAAAAAATACTGTAATTCACGAGAAGTTTTTTATTTTTATTTTTTTTAATGTTCCAAAGGTTGTAGTATAGGCTATTTATAGTTGCAGGTGAAATTTTGCCAATATCTCCCTTACTGTATATAAACTGTAAAAAAATAAAAAAATAAAAAATAAAAAAATCAACTAGGAACGTACGTTTTGTGGCTGCCTTAAGATTTTAAATTATATCAGCTTAAAAGCACAAGTCATTTCAACTCATGACTTTAAATCTGGCCTAGTGTTGAATTGCTTTATTTAAGTTCATATGATTTTACAATATTTTCTGTTTTAACCTATTAAATTAAGTTGAAATAAGTTTTAACATGTAAGCAACCATTGAATCAATGTAAAACATAGTTGATTTGTGAATCTTTTGCATCCGCTATTAATGTTGAAAAATTGTCAAACCACCATTGTTGTGATCAGTATTTGGTATAGTTAGACTCTTGACTCTTTGCACTCTTATGTAATGTAAACACTATTGTAGCTCCAAAAGAGTCAAGAGCCCAACTAAAGCAATCACTGATCACAATAATGGTGGCTTGCTGCAATGTAAAAAAAAAAAAAATAGCATTAATAGCAGGTGATATTAATTCAATGTCATTAACATTAACAAACCAACTATTTTTTGGCATTGATTCAATGGTTGCTTGCATGTTAAAACTTATTTCAATAGAAAATATTGTAAAATCAAATGAACTTAAATAAAGCAATTAAACACTAGACAAGATTTAAAGTCATGAGTTGAAATGACTTAAAATCTTAAAGCAGCCACAAAACTTACATTTCTAAGTTGAAACGGGTGAAATTTTTTTACAGTGTACAGTGTACATTAAAAAAAAAAAAAAAAAAAAAAAAGACTTTACGCTCCCAATTTTTTTTTCATGTTGTAAAGATTGTAGAACATTTGCAGACAAGACTGACTTACTACAAGTTATATTTAAACAATATCTCCCTTGCTGTATGTACAGTACACAAATATTTTCAGAAAAATGACAGTAATTTACCAATTGTTTGTGTTTCATGTTCCAAAGGTTGTAGTATGTTCCAAGATGCCTATGCCTTTATGAACAGCCTTCTGGGTATTTAGTAGATTTTATGAACATATTGTGTACTGTACATATATGAAGGAAGGTACTGGCAAACAAAATATTACAAGCTTTATGGTTTAACAAGGTCTTATTTTCAATGTTAAAAAGTTATTTTTTTAATGAAAATACATTGGATGTTTTAGCCCAGTCAGTGGAATTGTCAGACAGTTCCTTACACATCAAGCACTGCGATAGTGTGTCAAATCTTTCGTATCAAATCTTTTTTTCTTTTTTTTTTTTGAAAAATGTAAAAACTAAAAAATTGTAAAACTTCTTTTTTCAGTTTTTATTTTATTTTATTATATTAAAAAAGAAATGATAGGAAGATACAGAAGATACAGATATTACAGAAGATTGGAAACTGCACACTCACACAACAAGACCATTGAGCACGAGTGTCCAAACCCCAACACCAGACTGAAACTCGCTAAGCCATAAGTTCCAGGATCCAAACTGGTTTATTGTGATGATGCATATTGAACAAAGGACCCGTGTGCTTTCTTTTTGTTTTGTGTTGTTGCAAACAGCTTGTGTTGTTATCAGCTGTGTGTTGTCATATTATATTTTGTCTTTTGTAGCATGGGTTTCCATTGGTCACATGCATGCTTTCATGTTATATTTTGCGTGAACATGCATCTTGTTACCTGATTATTGCTTCATTTGCCCCATCTGTCTTCCCTTGTAATCTGCTTTGTTTGCTCCCTATTTATTCTCCCGTGTTTGCAGTCTTGTGCTAGTTTGTCGTTGTATCTTCCAATGTTGTTTCCTGGCTGCCTGCCTGCCCTCCTGTCCACTCCCTTGGGGTAGTTTTGGTTTGTTTTTATTTTGAGTTATTAAATAAAAGCCCATCACTCTGCACGATTGAGTCTCATCCCTACACCCCAAACCTTGACACATTTAGCAATGGCAGGATAAGATTTTTTTTTTTTTTCTTACTTGGCTTCAATGTCGACTGCCAGACTCTGATCACCCACATAGAAGAATGATTTGCTGGGCTTTAATGTCACCTCAAATGTTGGAAGCACTAAAACCAACCCAGACAAAAATAAATAAATAAGACACACATATAAATCAAAACATTATTTTACTTTTCACATGTATGTAACATAGTTACAGTTGGTAGACATGTCTTACCATATTCTTTGACCTCAAAGTCTGCAGTAAATGTCTTTTGAGGAGTTTCTGTGAACAGTGTGACCAGCTTCCAGATCCCAGTACTGAAACAAACAGAACACATCCAGAAACATGTGATAACAGACAATGAACAGATGCCATGGACAGATAAAAATGAAGTTTTGACATTATACTCTGATTAAATAGCTTCAGTCCTAGTGTTTTACACACCTGGCAACATCAGAGATTTGATACTTTCCGGATCTGATTCCTTTTTCTGTAATTATTTTCTCTGAAAAAACTGTGATGCCTTGTGGATTCTTAAGAAACAGAACAGTCAACCGAATTTACTGAGTCTGCTGAGATCAACAAATGTGTGTGAAATAACAGTATATGGTCTTATATAGGTGCATACCATGATTTCCACTGTTACTGAAGTATTGCTGAGTGGTTTCAGGTTGGGCATCAAAGTGAAAATCCTGTAATGAACTGCAAAAGAATGTTTTAATGGGGTCACTTAATGTAAAATTCACTTTTACATGTTGTTTGAACCGAAATGTGTCTTGGCAGTGTACACAACCACCCTATATATATATTTTAATGTCCATAAATAATAACCACTTGCTCAGGCCCTGTCCACATGAAGATGCGTTATCTTTATATGCCTACATTTTGGCGTACATTGAATAGGCGTGTTGTCCAGACAGATCTGGCCTTTTGGTAGAGTGAAACTGATATTTTTTTTTTTTTTAAAACGACACCCTTGCGTATTCATTTGTTCAGCGAATCTGTATAATTTCTGCAATAAAGATGTTTTCAGCCCATGTCTCGCCTCTAGTCAGACATTTGAGTTTTCTTAAGTTTGGAGAAAATCAAATGAATCAGGTCCATTGACAGAATGTTATTTTGCATACACAGTAAATCTGATGACATGTGCTGTAAACATAAAAGTTGAGATTACATTCACAGCAAAATCTCCGGTGTTAAAATCGCAGTGTTAAAGGCTTTTGGAGTGAACTGTTCACATCCGGGACATGTGCTCGCTGTTCGCGGCTCACTCATCTGAAATATTTTTCACAGACGCCATTTTCTTTGCTCGGGATGCGGAGCACATAACATAAGGACGGAAAACAGCGAAATAAAGAGTTACATATTACTTTCAAAATGTGTTTTTGTAATATCATATCGTTTTATAACGATATTTGTTGCTGTATGCGCCTAAACCGTTCTCAAAGTCATTTTTTTCCACTCGCAATGCGGAACAGACGAGGATGTTCTTTTTAAAATGGAAACAACGAGAGTTAAGTGTTTTATCTCATTTATAACATTTATTTTATAACATCATATTGATTCGTAGCGATATTAATGCGTTGTGCGCTTTTAAACTTTTTTTCAGTGAGGTATTTTCTTTCACTCACAATGCTGAGCAGATGGGGAAGTTGGTTTTGACAAGGAAAGCACCTAGAGTAAGTGTTTTACCTCATTTACGATATGTATTTTATAAAATAACATTGCTTCATTATAATATAACTTATATGTATTTATACTACAGGGCCGTTGAATGCTTGAATCTGATTGGCTGACGAACGTTCTAGAGGTGTGCATTATATTCAGGGAAACACACAGCGAACGTAGTTCCAGGCAACTTTTGACCGCAGTACATGTCTATAACACTCCGCCACACGATTTCAGTTATTTCAAAGGTCCTTACAGCCCAAAACAGCAAAATAACCAAAACCCACAATGACGCTGGCCAAACTAATAAATACAGTAAACAACAGGATAAAAACGACGGATTATTTCCATGTTTTTTCCACAATATTACGTTTTATTATGTATTATTTTACAGGTGCACTTTTGTGATGCTGCAAATTGGAGTGGGTTTCTTGCTTGGCTGTGGACTGCAGAGAAACACATCTTGTCTTGCTGGAAAAAGAAAGGGACTACCTTCTCCAAGGAGGTTCAAACGCCATTGTCACAGACTTTGTTCAGTGAGCATTAACATGCATTTAGCGTTGATGGTAATGAAAAAGATGATGTTGTTTAAGCAGATAAATGAAAGCATTATAATCTTAAAAACATTCAGAAAACATATGGACCAAATAAGAATGTTTTTTTTTTTTTTTTTTTTTGTGCACCTGCACTGATTTGCTTTGACATTATGTTTTAATTGTTTTAAGAACATGTTCTCTACACTGAATGTTAAGACATTTTGGTGCAGGGAAAAAGATTTGCAGTGTTTTAATTTAAATAAATAAATAAATGTACATGCACTGTTTTGTGGATTATTTTTCTTTACCTGAACACACAGCAAAAAGCCAGTGTGCAATGAACTCAATTTGAGTCAAATTTAACACTCCTGAAATGTATATATGACTCCCTCCGTTTTGGAGTTAAAACAACATCGAAAGTGTGAAATATGTACATTACTCATAAAGTACATTTTAACACTGTAAGAGTTTATTTGTAATCCAACAGAAGTGTGACTGAAATAAACTCATATGCTGGATTTACAAATATACTCTTTCAGTGTTAAAATGTACTCTGTGAGAAATGTACATGTTTCACACTTTCGAAAGTGTTGTTTTAACTCGAAAACGGAGGGAGTCATATATACATTTCAGGAAAGTTAAATTTGACTCAAATATGAGTTAAATGTACACTGGCATTTTTGCTGTGTTATTTTGACAAATTAAGACTTTTTTAGTGATGTCATGCTGATGTAAGACATTTAAAACTCACTTTGTGCACTAAATGTGTTCAGCACTTAATCGTACCTGTGCTAGCAGGTGTGTAGATGGGCTTGTCTGTTTGTACAAATATATATCCAGACTGGAATGAGAGCATGACCACTTTCTCCAGAGTGACGGATGGAAACTGAGCTTGTAGATACACATACTGCTTCTCCAGAGGATCATCAGAGAAGGAGAAGCCTTTATCAGGGTCCGTTTTCAGGATCTAAATATAATTGAATAAAATAAAAAGCATGTTACAGTTTACAAACTCTCAAAGGTGCCGATTAAAGTATTTTATAAAATATTTCATTCTGGTCCATAATCTGATTGACTGAAACGTCTTTCTAGCAATGTGATATTCACCAAGTATTTCCATGAGAGCACAGTTTTTAGGTGATAACAATACATTTTCTTTTCTTTTTCTCTAATTGACTAAATGTCTGCATGTGTAATGTGTTGCCAGATCCAGCTATTATGTGTCTTTGGACTTGTCTTTTCAATTTAACCCATTTAATCCCAAGGTTTTCATTTTAAAAGCTCTAAACACTTTACTGACTCATGTTTCAGTTCACATCCTGCAAATATGAAAAAAAAAAAAGTTTAAATTAAATATGTGCAGTTTCACGTGGTTAGTGCAAATTGTCACATGACCAGAGCAGTTTATTTCCTGTTTGCACCATGAGATGATGATGGTTGCATAAAAACTCCAAAACGTAAGGCTAGTAAAGTATGTTAACATAAATATATGGCAAAGATTTTTAGTACACATTATCTCTAAGGTGTCTAGTATTAAATTCATATATATTCAGTTTTGTTGAGTGTTGTCATAGAATGAGTAAACATGTTGACAGTCACAATATTGAGCGGTGGGATAACAGTGAACTTAGGTATGCAATATAAATCCAATGCAGTTGTTAATTTGCACTAAATAAAAGATTGCACTAAAATGTTGCAATGACAAAATATTGCACGAAATCAAAAGTTCAGATGTTACAAATAAGTTACAGTATTGATGTTGCAATACTGGTTGCACTAATATAACAATTTGATGATGTATGTTACAATAAAGTAACAATTTAGAAATACGATGATGATTATATTATTTTTGTCTTTTATATTAGTATTCCTTTCGATGTTGTATAAGGGTTTGTTATGCATACTAGTAACCATAGAATATGATCAAACAAATTAAAATACCTGGGCTAAGATATATAACCATTTTTATGACTGCAGAAATATGTTAATTCAGTTTACACATTATCCCATCGGTCACAATTGTGCACACACAATTTGTCACACACTTTTCCAGAAATAATTATTGATTATTTCAAAGGGTTACTAATGAGACATGATTTGGATATTTTCATGTCTGGGAAAAAATTGGGATTAAACGGGATAATTTGACACTTTAAAAAATAAATAAATAAATATACTGGGAAGTTGCAGTTTAGGGTTAGTGATATTTTAATCTTATTTGCAAAAAAATTGAAATAATATTAATTCATTTTGTATTTTTTTTTTCCCGTTTTTATTCGTTTTTATAGCAAAACTTGATCCGAGGGAATTAGTTTATTACAGGCCAATCTCAAATCTCCCTTTTTTGTCAAAAATACTAGAAAAGGCAGCATCCTCTCAGCTATGTTCCTTACACTCTTAGAAGAAAAGGTTCTATATAGAACCATCAACAAACTATTTAGGGTCCTTTGCAGTTAAGAAAATGGTTCTTTATGGAGTTCCCATTATGGGATTATTTTATGGATTTTTTTTTTTTTTTACATTTTATGGTTTAAACAGCTCATATACAGTCATGTGAAAAAGTTAGGACACCATACTGAATTCAATGATTTTCTGTATCAGGACCTAATAAAGAATTATCTGGTGCTTTGGCAGGCCTTAAAATTTGGAAAATAAAACCTCAGATGAACAAAATCACATAACACATCACACTGTCATTATTTATTTAACAAAAATAAAGCCAAGATGCAAAAGTCATGTGTGAGAAAGTTAGGACACCCTATGTTTCAGTTGCCTGTAGATCCACTTTTAGCAGCAATAACTTGAAGTAATCATTTTCTATATGACTTTATTAGTCTCTCGCATCGTAGGAATTTTGCCCCACTCTTCTAATGTTATTGAGGTTTGTGGGCATTTGTTTATGCACACTCTCACCACAGCACACCACACCACACCATTTGAATCAGGATGAGGTCTGAACTTTGACTGGGCTATTGCAACACCTTGATTTTTTTCTTTTTCAGCCGTTCTGTTGTAGATTTGCTGACGTGCTGTGATCATTGTCCTGTCGCATGACCCAATGTTGGCAAAGCTTTAACTGTCGGTTGGACATATTCACATTTGGCTCTAGAATACTTTGGTATACAGAGGAGTTCATGGTCAATTTATTGACTGTGAGGTGCCCAGGTCCTGGCTAAAATAAGCAAGCCAAAAACCATTAGCCCTCCAACAGCATGTGTGACTTTTGGTATGAGGTGTTTTTGCTGTTATGTTCTTTAGGTTTTCACCAAATATGGCGCTGTGTATTATGGCCAAACATCTCCACTTTAGTCTTGTTTGTTCAAAGCAAATTGTTCTACAAGTCTTATGGTTTGTTCATATGCAACTTTGCAAACTTAAAACATGCTGTCATGTTTTTTTTTTTTTTTTTTTTTTTTTTTTTAGATAGAAGAGGCTTTCTTCTGCCAAGCCTTTCAAACATGCCATACTTGTCCTATTTTCTAACTGTACCTTCATAAGCTCTATCATTTAACATGTTAACTGAGGCCTGTAGAATCTGCAATGAAGTTCTTGGGTTGTCTGCCATTTTTATGAGCATTACACAGTCAGATCTTGGGGAGAATTTGCTGGGACATCCACTCATGGGAGAATTGGTGTCTGTTCTGAATGTCTTCCACTTGTGAATTAACATCCTCACTGTGGAATGATGGACTTTTTGTTTGGAAATGGCTTTATTACTCTTCCCAGATTGATGACACAGGGCTCTAGAGTGCGACCTAATTTCTCAATGGTGCGATTTTTTTTTACTACACACGTAGTCTACTGAAGCACGCGTGATGCTCCCGCAAATTTTTGGCATTTGCATCTCACATGAACAGATAAACTCAATCTCCAAACCTGCTGTGAGTGTCACTTTTACCGTTTCATTTGAGAAAGCATCATATTTATTTATTTATTTATTTATAAACATATCTTTATTATGAGGATTAACCCCTTGAGATGAAACATCTCGTTTTCAAGGGGGTCCTCCAGTACATCAAAACAAAAAAAGAAGAACCAAAACAGCAGAGCAAAAAAAAAAAAAATCACAGTCAAAGACAGCATAATAACACACAACACCGCACCACGTACACACACACACACCTGCTCACAATGCTCAACCCCACCCCACCCCACCAACACAAGCCCCACAAGTGACATAACAGAAAAACAACCCCAGGACTAACATTACAAAATGTCAGGGACTAAGAAAAACACAAACAAAAAGCATCAATTATAATGATAATGATAATAATAATAATAATAATATCCAAAGTGAAACAAACAAAACTACAAACAAAGACAAATGTTCTGAAGATGTTCCCCAAGAGCCCTTCGGAACACAGTAAATGAAGTTAATGAACGAATAAATAAAGGAAGATCATTCCAATCATATGGAGCCTTAAAACAAAATGCATATTTCCCTACCTCTCTTTTAACTCTAGGAACAAAAAAGAAGATCTGACAGTTGTGTCGCAGGCTATAAGGCGTATATCATACTGTACACACAGAAACTTCACGGCAACCTGTCAAAATAAAAGTATGGTTTAACATGAAACAGAACAATATTGGTCCTGTATTACTTTTGTACAGTATAATGTAGGTGTTTATATATTCCTATTTATAAATCATATATATGTTTGCCAAAAATTAAAAAGGTTTATTTTTCATTTGATTAAAAATAAATAAATGTTTATGCTTTCATTTGATTATGAGAAAAATTAAAACAAGAATTTCTAAAAAAAAAAAAAATGTTTTCATTATTACACCAAGTAGGGTAAAGTACCGGGGAAAAAAATATGCCCCCCCCCCCCCCCCCCAAAAAAAAGCTGGAAACCTAGGGGGAACACTGATTCTTATGAAGAAAAATGGCTTGAACGTAAACCCAACGTACAGCAATGATGTTGCATGCGCCCAATTTATAGGAGTTATCGCATCAAGCCATGAGGTGTTCAGTTTGAAGCCCTTAAAACACTTAATTTAGATTTTATTTTTAGTTAATTATCTTGAAATTTTTTAAGTTTAAATTTCAGCTCAGTACAGCACTTTAAGCACCAACACTTTTTCAGTAAGTTGCCTTTCTTGTAGAATTGTGCTTCAAATAAAGAACTTTATATTGACCAGATTGTTAGTTAATCATTTACAAGTCAATATTGCCTATATGGACAGGGATTAAAAATAATAATAAATAAAAAAATAGAAAAGTGAACTTGTAAAACTGCGGTGTTAAATGTGATGCGGTTGAAAATTTGGGTGCACCTAACTTTTGTGCTGGTGCACCTAAGACAAAAAGTTAGTCTAGAGCCCTGTGACAGCAACAATTGCTTCTCTAAGATCATCACTGATGACTTAACTCCTTGGCATTGTGTTAACACACACATGAAGGCTCCAGACTAGCCAAATTGCCAAAACTTCTGCTTAAATGGAGGTGCTCACACTTGCCAATGATCAGTTAAAAAAGGCATTTGATTAGCAGTGACTGACTGTTACTTACACTCTTAACTTCTGTGTTAGCAGTAAGCGTGTCCTAACATTGTCACACATGGCTTTTCTTTTTAGTCTTTATTTTTGTTAAATACATGTAAATGATAAAACAGTGCAATATGCCATGTGTTATTGTTCATCTAAGGTTTTATTTTTCAAATTTTATGACCTGCCAAGGAAAAGATAATGTTTTATTATGTCCCCATACTGAAAACAATAGAATTCAGTTGGATGTCCTAACTTTTTCATATGACTGTAGATACTTAATACACCGCAAAAACAAACAAGCAAACAAAGTTAAATGAACTCTCCAGGGAATTTATTTGAGTCCATACTCAAGAGTGTTGCAGCACATTGAAGCAGTGTTAAAGTTCATGAGGTAATTAAGTGATTCATTGAGTGGTGAATGACTATTATTGAAGACACCTGATTTAATTTTAAGTCACTATTATAGTGGTCAGTGTTTGCAGTAGTTGGGCTCCTGACCCTTTGTTTTTGCCTTTATTGTGATAGTACAGATCAGAAATGACAGGAAGCGAAGTGGGAGAAAGATAGGGTGCGGGATTGGGAAAGGTCTTAGAGTTGGGATTCATACACGGGACGCCCGGAGCCGACCTGACCCTTTCAATTTTATTGTTAGATTTTTGTTTGTATTGTTGATTTTGTCCAAAAACTTATTTTGAAAAAAAAAAAAAAAAAAAAACTCCAGTTTGACAAACAGACATCAAGAATCAGCGTGAGAATCACAACAATGTGATTCAGTGATCATCAAATAAGCATGTTGTAGCCAATTAAAACTCATACATGCCAGTGTAACCAGCAAAATAAATATAACTCGGAGATTAGACTAAATGTGTTCAGTAACTACGATTAGGTTAAAACCTAATCATCGACACCTGACGAATTCTGCTCTTTGCTTGTCTGGCTGTTATTACTCAATTACAGCAAAGTTAAGGGTCAAGAGCCCAACTAAGCAAACACTGACCACTATAATGGTGAGTTATACATTATTTTCTCCTTTAGTGATTCTGCTTATTAACATCAGGTGTCTTCAATAATGACTCCAATCACCACTCAATGAATCACTTAATTACCTCATGAACTTTAACACTGCTTCAGTGTTAATTTGAACACTCTTAAGTATGGACTGAAATAAACTCCTGGGAGAGTTTATTATTTTATTTTTATTTTTATTTTAGCTGTTTAAGCCATAGCATTTAATTAAAATAAAGCAAAAAAAAATTATATATATATATATATATATATATATATATTATATATATATATATATATATATATATATAAAATCCATAAAATGATCCAATGATGGGAACCATTAAAAGGGTACAATACAGAACCTTTGTCCTAGCTAAAGGGTTCTTTTGATGGAACCTTTTAAGGGTTCCAAATATGTAGCGCCTGATAGAACCCTTTAAGGTCCTATATAGAACCTTTTCTTCTAAGAGTGAGAGAGAAATGGTATCTGTGAGGATTTCCAGTCAAACTCAGTACCACACTCACTACATTATAACGAAAAATAAAAATAAAAATAATAATAATAAAATAAAATAAAAGCAGCAGATCTTCACAAAATCAGATATTTCTTAAAGGAACACTTCACTTTTTTGGGGAAATTCTCATTCTCCAATTCCCCCTGAGTTAATAAGTT
>NC_133366.1:4908703-4958906 GCF_049309525.1 Garra rufa | reverse complement strand
CCTTTATTTTAAGAGTGTGGTTCAATCCAGCCAGACCCCATCAAGATCCGGTCCAACCCTGTCAGTCCCATCTCTATTTAGACCGTCAGTGTGTTTTCTATCTACACCCTATAGCAAGTCAAAGCATACTAGTTCCTCTGACTTTTTTCATTCTGATGAGCGTGTATCTGCCCTGCTGTGTGGTTTTTCTAGTTCAGTCATGTGACAGGAAGAGCCATTCTCAGAAGAGACAGTTTGTGAGTGTGTGTTTATTACATCGGATAGTTAGTGTGTGTTTGTGCGTGTTTTTGTGTGTGGTACCCACCTTTATCCCTTGCGATTGGACATGAGGCTTGGAAGAACCAGTAGAATGTTTTTTCAGGGTTTTCTCTGAGAACAACAAAACCATGAGCAAAACAGTCATCATAACAAAACCACCACTGAATTTCCACCTGAAAAACATTACACACGTCTGATGTGAAGCATAAACGCTGTCAGAATGACCAGCGACTGAATGTAATCGGCTCTGAATCATTTTCTGCTGTTCTTCTCACAAGATCTTAATAAGGTGCTGCATTGGTGGAGCAGGATGTGGTCGACTACTGAATTAGAAGAGGCACATCAGAAAAATATTTCCAGTCATGAGTTTGGTCATCTGCCTAAAATACAATTATGCAAATCTCATGATATAAACGGTATGTTTGTCTGATAAAACCAATGAAGTGAGAATTTTAAATAACAAAATATCAAGAAGAATATGAGAAAATGCAGGTTTCGGCAGATCTGAGCACAATTCGAGACATGCTTCTCAAGAGAAAAATCTTACTTCATTTGTAATTGAGTTGTAAGAGATTGTATTAATTATTTTTCCTTCTTAAAAGATGAGAAAACCGACAGATGTAGTGTTGAAGACGTCTATTTGTGGTTAGATGTTGATAGTTAATGTGATTTCTCCACACCTGTGTGAACTTGACATCTGACTTTATACATCTATTAAAAATCACCAAAATACCATCTTATTCAAACACACCGAAACCCCAAAACTGATGAAAAACTACTTCATCTGATATTTTTTCTAACTCAATGGCAATTAAACTTGAGGACGCTTTGTATTTTCAAAGCCAGTAGAAATGATGAAGGAAGCAGAAGGGATGCTTCTGTGTGGGAAAAGTGTGCAAACGGTCTCCATCTGTTCTTTCGCACTTGTCAACTCAAAACTCTCCAGTTGTTGCCGTTTTCGTGTCTTGAGTTTATTCATTGAATTGTGACATGATAGAAAGCCTTGCATCCGTGAACGACAGAGCGAGGAAGAGGAAGTAAGCAACAAACCACAATGTGAACAAACAGAGACAAATCAACAGACAAACGCAGAGATTCTTACTTTATCCTGGAGCCCATGATGCACTTGTATGTTGGGGCCCATTCAGAGGTGTTCAGGGCATCAGCAGACCAAAGCCATTAGATCCTTTATTAACATGCATCGACACACACACTTCTGCACACACACATCCTCACATCAAACAGCCAGTTCCGCCAACTAGCACACAACTTAAGACTGCACTTCCTGATCTGTGTGTGTGTGTGTGTGTGTGTGTGTGTGTGTGTGTGTGTGTGTGTGTGTGTGTGTGTGTGTGTGTGTGTGTGTGTGTGTGTGTGTGTGTGTGTGTTTGTGTGTGTGTGTGTGTGTGTGACCTACATGACGTTTGCCGGCCTTCTGACACTTTAATATCCACTTTGTAATCCTGTGTTCGCATTAAGAGTTAGAATATTTTGCCCTTTGGAATATATCATCTTTAGGTTGAATCATTTCATAAACTCATTGTTATGTTTTACAGTATATTCTGTTGCTCTTACACTTTTGCATTTATTATTTTCAGTGTTGAGGAAAGTTACTTTAAAACTTTTTAGCATTACAATATTGAGTTACACCCTAAAAAAAGTAACTAATTATGTTACTTAATTACTTTTTATGGAAAGTAATGCGTTACATTACTTTTGCCTTTTTAAATCTGGGCAGGGCTTGCTTGTTTTTTTTTTTAATATAAAAAGTTATATTTTTGCAAATGTAAAAGCCTTTTCTCACAAACTCTTTAGCAATAAATACAAAACAAATGATTATCTTGGGTAATTTTTGCATTTTAGGATGAATTAAATCTTCGGTTGGCAGCAAAGACATCAGTTAATAAAATGAGATTAAATACAGAGATATTTGTATTATTTAACATTTAATTATTGCAGGTTTGTGTCATATTCTGAGCTGAATTTCAATTTTTTTTTTTTTTGTGAGTTAGATGAATTGAGGCATGTTCACATTTATACTAAAGTAACACTTTACTCACGATTTCTCTTAACATAGGGACAGGAGAGCTTTTAAACAATAAATGGTGGGAAAAGTAACTCATATATCTTCTTGTCAATTAAAAAGTAATGCGTTACTTTACTAGTTACTTTGAAAAAGTAATTTCATTACGTAACTTGTGTTACTTGTAATGCGTTACCCCAACACTGATTCGTTTTAACTGTTGCTAATGTGAATGTGTGTCCATTCATTTTAAAGACTAAAATCACTTTCACCTAGTGATGGTTGAAAATATAAATGGATGAGGAAACACAGGAATGAACTTCCTCTATTGTGTCACTGCTTTCTCATTACTAGTTAGTTTTGGTTTTTATGCTCTCATCATCATTAGTCATGTATTTGCTCTTACACTGAAGGGTGATCAACAGGGATGTGCTGAGCAGACAGGTAACTGTCCTATTTAACCAGGCACACTCTTTTACACAAACAACTCCTTTGTCATTGCATTGCTCATCCAATTTATGGTACCAATTGTTTTGTGGGAAATATTTCCCTCTAGTGTTCAGTGGAGGAACCGAATTTAGATTTTTAGAAAGATGTCTGTTTTTCTGAATATGAGTCCAGTTTTATTATTTAACGCTAAGAATGATATTCTAAGGACGTCCTCTGTTTGAATTGTCAATTGTCTGTGGAAGCCTGTATCTACCTCAGTGTACAAAAGATAAGTGTGACTTTATATCTCATAATTTCGAATTTGTTCACCACAACTGATTTTTATTCTGAAAATGGTGTATTTCTTATTTAAAAAGACCCGTTTCTTATCTCAAACTCGATTACGAATACACTGAAATACAGTGTTTGCAGTGCACCTACTGCACATTTTGGTCAGCAGTGTTGGGAGCAATGCATTACAAAAGTAATATATTACAGTAGTATATTACTTTTTGCTGTAACACGGTAATATAATGCATACTACAATCTCGGTAGCGCAAGTTACAACAACATATTTTAACTTAAAATTAGTTTGTGAATAAAAAAAATACTTGAAAAAATACTTGAAAAATCTTTGACTTAAATAGCCTGATTAACAGATTTTCCAAATGAAAGGAAAACACTGAATGACATGCTACTGAGTTGGTTATTTTTTGTGTGAGTGGTGCTAAAGTTCATGGAAAGGAAACCGAGATGTAGTAATAAAAGTAAACGCATTGCAGTTTTGAATGATCTGTATGACCAAAAGTTACGGAGTTGTTCCGCTGTTCGATTGCGCCGGCGCCTTGCGCACACACAGCATTGCAAACATTGCAGTCTGTTCATTATAAGAATAAAATACAGTCAACCAAATATAGAAACACTGGTACAATTAAATAGTGTGTACTGTGTATACAATCCGTGCTGTTCAGCCCAAGGTTAATTTAGTTTTTCTTTTTTAAATTCGTTTTATTTTAGTATAGTTTTTAAATTTGCAAAAAAAAAAAAAAAAAAAAAAAAAAAATCGTTTAGTTTTTATTCTTTTCATTAACAATTTTGTTAGTTTTAGTTTAGTTTCTATTTTGTGAACACATTTCTATTTAGTTTTTATAGAGTTTAGTTTTAGTTTTTTAGAGATTAGAGATCACGATTTCCTTGCAATTCTAAACTAAGAAAAATAATGTGAGACAAAGTATTAATTGCTTCAGTCTATTAAAAAGTGTTTAATTCATTTGAATGAATTATTAATAATGTAATACATAATATTTAAAATAGAAAATATATATAATACACCATTTTTTTTATATTTATGAAAAAGTGGTTTGACTAATTAAATGACTTGCTCACAAAACATTACTGGATGAATCTTCATTTTCGATTGTCCGGAATGGTAATTATCAAAATTGCGACGGCCGACTCCCGCCCACTATACTGCCCTCCAAAGGCAAAGCGCAGTAACTACACATTTGGTCAAAATTGAGTTAAGGCTTAAAATGGACTTTGTGACATTTGTTTTGTCTTGTGGCAAAGCCTCCTGGTTAAATTGTGTCCCGTTTCAGAGAAAGGAGAGTTTCAACATGTTTGACCAGCTGGTGTAAAAACTTTAAAGGCATTTTTCTCAGTTTCAATGTTGGCGTAGTCACTGCACTTTGCCTTTGGAGGACAGTATAGGCTTCTAAAGCCTCGTTCAGACTGTCTTCAGGTTAACTGTAATGACACACCACGAAATGAATGGACCATTTATATGGTACTTTTTAGAGTAGTTTAACTAATGGCTGCGCTAAAGCTCATGAAATGTCCTTACAAAGAAAACAAGACTTTAAAAGCCTATAGTGGGCGGGAGTCGGCCGTTGATAATTACCATTCAGGATAATCGAAAATGGGCAAAAGGGCGGGATGTGGGTGGAGCCGGTTGCTGAAACCACGCCCACCGAGCGCGACAGTGGTGACAGCAGCAACCTCACAGTTGACATGAAGGGCAAAACTAGCTATATAGACCAAAGCCACTTTTTGTACCAGGCTGTAAACACCTTTTTCAGCTGTGAAGTTGGGCATTTTAACCCTATATGGGAGGCTGCAGACCTGCAAGGCAGATCTACGGCTCAGAAAGTTTTACGGCCCTGTTGTTGCCGATGTGTCCAGTAGGGAGAGAATGATGTACGGTGAAATAACATCATTCAAATCAACGCACGACACTTACACATTAATACACGTCCCATTCATAGATGTTGACTTTTTTTTTTGTGAATTTAAATTTAAACGCTACATTAACACAGCAGATAGATCATGTAATAATGCACTAATGACACTTAGTTATAGATATGCTTTTCACCAGGGGCGCCGCTTGCAGTTTTGGGCCCTATGACAAAATATGAGGTTGGGCCCCCCCTACCACACCAAAGCAGATCTGTGGGAGCCCCTAAAGGGCGTTGGGCCTTAGAATTGTCCTAACTTTCCCCCCCTTAGCGGCGCCCCTGCTTTTCACTGTTGGTATTCATACATAGCCTAGCCTGAAAAAATCCAGACCCTAATCTATTAAGATTAAGGGTCTGGCATCGAGCAATGAAAAGGGCCTAACTCGATGGACGGCACCAAGCGTGCATTTGAAACTCTCACTGAACGCAATTGGATAACGCCACGACCAATCACACATTCACTAAGCCCCATACGCTTAGCTACCAGCGGAGCTAACTGATAGATTAAACTCTTGCCGTATCCAGTCGGCAAAACAGCAAAAACTATTCGAGTGTGGTTTTCTGTTCCTCTTTTATATGAAAAGCCAATGCTGCGTCCGAAATCGCATACTACTTAAGTAGGTACTACATTTAAATTCAAACGTACTACCCGACCGTTAAAACAGTACGTTCTATATAGTATGAATGTGGGTAGTATGAATGGAATTCGGACATACTACATCCGCCATACTGATGTTGTCACGTGTCATGCGTCGTCACAACAGGGGGGGGGGGGGGGGGGCTTTGGGGGCTTAAGCCCCTGATGCTTTGCCTAAAGCCCCTGATCTTTTTGAAGATGGACCATTCACTTCACTAATAAAATATGTTTTAAACATTTTAAGTATTAGAAATCCAACTGTCCATGATGAAAAGCAGATCGCGAACAGATTCAATCACCCATGCAGTCTTGTATTGCTGTTTCTGTGTTACAAACATCCAAATAATCACAAAAGTACTGGAATAAAAGTTTATAGTTGGGATATAAACACTGTAGTCTACAGTAGCGAACAAAATAAAATAAATCACCTTTTTGAACAGATTCCAAGTGACGCTTCAAATTAAGATTGTATCAATTACAACACAATGCCAGCAGGTGGCGACTGACTGATAAAAAAGAAATTCGTTCACAAAACGTTGATTCATTCAAGAATTTAACCACATGTAATGTAAACAAATAAATTACTTTAATTTTAAATAAAACATCAAAGATCTGGTCAGTGAGGTTTAGCATCCAGAACATATACATTTATTTTTTGCTAAGTATTCGACAAATACATCAAAAATCAAAACTATAGATTTTTGAAGATCATGTTCCATGAAGATTTTTTTTGTAAAATTCCTACTATAAATATATCAAAATGTAATTTTTGAGTAGTAATATGCATTGTTAAGAACTTAATTTGGGAGAATTTTAAAGGTGATTTTCTCAGTATTTTGATTTTTTTGCACCCTCAGATTCCAGATTTTCAAATAGTTGTATCTCAGAAAAATATTGTCCTATCCTAACAAGCCATACATTAATAGAAAGCTTATTCATATGTTGTATACA
The DNA here is from genome assembly GCF_049309525.1 of Garra rufa. Classification (NCBI taxonomy): domain Eukaryota; kingdom Metazoa; phylum Chordata; class Actinopteri; order Cypriniformes; family Cyprinidae; genus Garra; species Garra rufa. The sequence goes on along the minus strand of NC_133366.1, from coordinate 4,952,374 downwards.
TCTCAGTTTTATCAAATTTAACCTTATGACTGGTTTTGTGGTCCAGGGTCACATATTTGATTGTGTTAAAGTCAAACTACTGCAAGTATACCTTAGGTCCACTTTAAATATCTTGCAATAACAAAATACTCCAAATGAAGCTAAATAATAATTTTATATCAGTAAGTGATACGTCAATATATATATATATATATATAATTTTTTTTTTTTTAAGGGGCTAAGCCCCTTATCTCTCCCAACCCTAGCAACGCCCCTGAGTCAAATATCAAATAACGTAAGTATAATTACTTATTTAGCTAGCAAATTTTACCTCAGAATAAAAAAACACCTCTGTGAACACCACGACAGAGGCTGACTTGAAGCAACAATAAAGTAATTTATTTTTATGAATGAATACAGAGGACAAAAAAAACAAGAATCAATGAATAAATTTGAATGAATATATACACACTTTATGTATATATATATATGTGTGTGTGTGTATATTTATATAAATGGATAAATACAATATATACAGTTAAAATAAATATATTATACATAGATACACTTAAATAAATAATATATACATATTCTAAAAAAACATCTAAAGATGGTGAGCTGTGTGTGTATATAAATAAATGGATAAATACAATAAATACATAGAAAAAAAATGAATATATTATGCATAGATACACAAATAAATAATATACATATTCTTAAAAAAAACTATATACATATTTACAGATGGTGGGCTGTGTGTGTGTGTGTATGTATATATATATACAGTCCACGGTGCATGACATTGTGCACAGAATCAGCAGGGCAATCATCTGTATTTTGAAGAGGGTGATCACTTTCCCAACCCCGGATGATCTGGAGGAAGTGGGGGCAGGTTTTGCCCAACTGGCTGGGTCTCCAGCTTTCTGCATGGTAGCTGGTGCAATAGACGGCTGCCACATCCGGATCAAAGCACCAGCAAGTGACGCCCCATGCTATTTTAATAGGAAGCATCACCGACCACAAGGGGAAGTTCATTGATGTCTTTGTTGGGTATCCTGGGTCGTTGCATGATGGTGCTTAAGAACAGCCCTGTTTACACTGGCCGCTTATATCCACCTGCAGGAAAATGCATCCTTGGAGATGGTGGGTATCCCTGTTTGAGCGCGCCCATCTGCCTCATCACCCCGTACAGAGAGCCTGTACAGAATCCGCACCAGACAATTGTGTGCCGGCTCTTCATGAGCATGATTACCTGTAAGACAATTTAAGAGGTTAAAACTTTGCAAATCAGTTCTTGTTCTCAGATTGACATTGTTTAAGCTTGTCTTTAGCTAGTTAATATGTAAATAGTTAGGTGTGTGTGGGTGGGCACAGCCCACAGGGTGTTGTGATGCTTAAAAAAAAAAATGCAGTAGTAGTTAGAGAGAGGTGGAAGTGAGTGCATAGCTTCTGTGTGCATCCCTCTTGCTTACTGCCACTGGCAATGTGATGAAAAAGCAGTTTTATGAAAGTAACTTTATGAAAAGTTAAAGGGAATACAACTAATCAGTGCTTAGGATGCAAAATTATGATACATTTACATTTAATCATAGCTTAATGCAGTATATATACAAGGATTTTTAAATTATATAGTAAATAAAATAAAAAAGATAGAAAATCAATAAGAAATCCACGATAAATCAATAAATCCACAGAAATCAAGCATTAAAAGTAATGCAGTAAAACCTTTGCTTGAAGTGTTAGTGTGTAAGTTACTACATTCAGTGTCAACAGCACCTGCATTAAAGGACATTTTACATACTTTGTTTACTTACTCAAAACCTTTGACGGCAGCATTTCTCCTTCCAGTGAAGAGGGTTTCATTCGCCACTCTCCACTGAATAAGGAGCCGAGTGTGTTCATCAGTCCCTGTAATGTCAAAACAGTAATCATTAGCAATGCTTGCATTGACAAGCTGAAGCATAACGTTACTTATTACTAGCTTGATAGGCAACCAACAAAATATAAACTAAAAATGAACACTAGTAAAAAGGAAACAAATCGTTTTAATTTCGTTTAATTTTCTAATCTCATTAAACTGCTTAACAACTAATGTCTACGTAAAAAAGCTGTTAACAAGCTGATGTACAAAACAACTTCTTACAGCCGATTCAAGAAATCACCTCATCGATTTACAATGTTTGAGCTTTCAATAAGTCTTCCGTTTATTTAGATTGTGTTAAACAAGTGTAATTTAATCACAATAAACAACGTTTTATCCTGAGGTACTTACACTTGAAAAGAGCCGCGTCTCCACTTTCCGCCATTTTTCGAATATGACGCCTCCTCTCGCGGAGCCTCATGGGATAGGAAAGTGTCCATGGTGTGCGCATAGATATATATACATAGATACCGCATTGGACCGCTCCAAGCACGTAGATGCGTCCGCCATTTTGGAACGGTCCACTTGACGTCATTCACCATACTGTAGGTTCGCAGACCAATGGCTGTGCAGGACTGTGGCATTTCGAATTTTCAGTGATTACTATGAGATCTATGGGTGAATGACGTCAAGTAGACCGCAGTGAAATGGCGGATGGCTTACGTATAACGGCCCATAGAAACAGTCGCTAATGAGGCATCTATGTATATATATCTATGGGTGTGCGTACTACAGAATTCGGCCGGAAGCAGTAGGTCATCCGGGTACTTCTCGCCTACTGAATTTCGAATACTATGAATTCGGACATACTACTCGCCTCGCATACTGTTTTTTCGCGTACTATATAGTAGGGTAGTATGCGATAGGTCTGCAGCCTCCCCATTCTCTTTTAACATGGGCAGTCAATGGGACTGACTCCCTTCTGCAGCGTCTCTAGCGGCCAGTCGATGAACTGCAGTTTAAGTCACTTCCGTGTTGGTTTCGATATAGAGAGCGGGAGGTTTGCCGCTTGGTGTTGTTTATGTATGTATTAATCATAGACTGTATAAAATAGGTATTAATACAGTTTGTGCTTATCCATGTTCAACCTAAACTACAAGGTAACATTAACCCCTTAACTGTCACTTCCATTTTTGAACAGAGACATGAAAATGAAGAATTCAAACCTACATTTTTTTTTTTTATAATTCACGAACAAAAACATTTTCTAATATGAATTTAATGTACCTTTTCCATGTAAATTCATTGTCTGATTTTAAAATGGCTTTCAATTTTGATATTCTAAGTTTTCAACTGATATATCATTTCTTATGATTTCTAAAGTGTGATAGAGGAAAAGGCAACAGGGAAGTCAGAGCTCCTGTTATGAAGTAGATTTTCGAGGTGCACTCTTGTCATAAATGAACCTATTATTTTTCCTACATAATTTGTGACCCACAAAAAATGTTAAATATCTATTAAGGAGCCTTAGACCTTTCAACAATATATAGTTTGTCATGATTAGATTAGGATTTATTTGTAAAATGCTGAAGAAACGTAGGCGTCCCCCCCGAGGTGACAGTTATACCAGTAGGCCTACCTAAATATGTTTATATAATTGTCTGCTGTCTATTCTCAACTATAATGAGCAGCAATAAACTTATTATATATTTTGGCATTTTATAATCTGTGGATATTTTGATGAAAGTAACTCAAAAGTAACTTAAAAGTGGTGTAACGCATTACAATTTAGAGACAGTAATATTGTAACAGAACTAATTACTTTTAAAAGACAGTCAGTAATTTATAATGTATTACAATTTGGAAGTGACTTGCCCAACACTGCGATACTCGGATGTAAACAGCAGTATGGATTGCCCAGGTGATGTACTAAAAAAAGTTTAAATTTGCTTGGGTGTTTTTTTTCTTTATGGTTGCCAGATTTGGTCACAAACACAACTAATCTCAAAGGTTATTATAGCCTAAAATGTTTGGATGGGAGATGTAGTCCCATCCAATGATCAATAATATAGGCAATGTAAATAGATAAAAATCGATTTCCATGAATTATTATTATTATTATTATTTTGCTTTCGATTTACACACTTAAAGGAACCGTATGTAGGATTGTGGCCAAAACTGGTACTGCAATCACTTTCAAAATACTGTAGAAAGGTGTATCCCCTCCCGCTCCCCCCCTGACTAGAGGTTGCCAGCTAAGCTGCAGGAGTAGGCTGCTAGTGCTACAAGGAGCTTCCAATGGCAAGTGACGAGTCTTACACAGTAATTTGTTTTTCTTCTGTTAATTATCTTTATGCTTCACAAGAGATGTTTTGCGAAGTAATTTATCGCAAAAATTTACAGATGGCGATTAGCCAAATATTTCGTAAAGATGTACTGTAATACCACATTTCAGTCGGAACATAGATTGTTTTCATACCCTGCTAGTGGTGCGATATAAAGCTTTTTATGAACGCATTTAGCACGGCCGACCGCAGAAAATCCACTGTGTACGGAAGCAAAGTTAGCCAAACATAGATGAATCTTACCTGTCAAGGAGAAAATAAGCAACGTTGGCGTCTTTCTTCAAATTCTTCTCCGTTTTCAGCCGTCTCCATCTTTCAAAGGCATCTCCTATACAAATCCTTGTTTTATTTCGGACTTTGTCACGACGTATTTCGGATTCATAACGAGGTCTTTTAGGTTTCGTAACTTTATACATGTTTTATCCGACTCGTTCTTAGCAGCAGCTGTAACTAACTAGAGCATAGCTGGCAACCCGTCTCACGAAACTCTACTGACTTCGTGATTGGTAGATAGCTGGAGGGTGGAGTCTCAGACCAAAACACAAAACGACAACAATAACATCAGTTGAGGGCTGCAACTCTCACTTTTAAATGACAATATCCTGGCCGGACCACTGTTGTCAGTGTTATAAGTATTTGAAATGAACATGATTTCTTAATGTCTAGTGACATGTCAGGGCCATTTTATGATTAACTGACATAAATTTCTTACATACGGTTCCTTTAAGTTAATTACATAAAGAGCGAATCACACGGCATATACACCTGGCAACCAATCATCTAACCGTCAGCCGTCACACTCTTCTCGGATTTTCCATTTCATCCTGACTGAGAGAGACTTCGGACGGAGCACGCAGAACCAGCAAGAACTAGCTAGGTAAGATGTAAAATTGTATTCAAAATCTTAAAAAAAATTGTATTTCTAAATGTTTCACCACTACAAATGTGAAGATATTCGTTTTACCATTAACTGTTAAGTATCCTAATCGGTGGTGAGTTTGATATAAAGGTAAAGTTAAGGTATCAACAAACAAAAGTCTAATTTCAATATTTCATTTGCTTTTAATGGGAAATACCAGCATTACGTTTAATCAGGAGCATTTTTACCTTAATTGTATCAATCAGGGTCATTCAGAAATAAAATTCATTGTGAAAGTAATCTGTGTGTACGTCTATGCAGTGTTGAATATGTTTTTCATTTCTTTCAGTGTGTACAGTTGTTCAAGATTTCAGCGTGCTGAGGATGAGTTTCGCTCTTTGCTTGGCCCTGCCACGTCTGGAGTGTTTCTAGTTTAATTAAATTTTAATAAAGAATTTTAAACTGACTTCTGTGTGTTGTCATAATTGATGTAACATCTAATAATCAGTAATATAACTGTGTGAAATATTTTTTGCATACACGCCTTTAGCTTTCATTCTTTTTTTAAGCGTGTAACAGATTGCAGTTGGTTATATGTTGTGTGTACATACATATACATATACATATATATATAAAAATACCATAATCAATTATACGGCATAGTAACTTTACAGTATTTTAAAATACAGTGCAAAAACAAGCACTGCAATTAATTTTACAGTATAAATACGGTATGCTGTGAAGTACTGTTGTCAGATTTACAGTAATTTTACCCTGGAATAAAATACTGAAGCTTGCTGGATATTTGTTGCCAGTAAGTTACTGTTGATTTTACGTTACATTTTTTACAGTGTAACTAAAGCAACGCGCTGGAATTTTCCGCTCTGCTTCTTTGAACACTAGGACCACCTTTTTGATTTTTTGATTGGCCATCTAAAAAAATTCTGACATCGATGAGCGCTGTTAGATCGCTAAGGGAAACCAACCTAAAATGTGAAATTTTGTAACACGGAATGGTGCGTGTTGTGCGGCATCAATACTAATGATTTTCACAAACAGGTACACGTACTACTCAACTACCACAAATAAAGAAATAATACTGATGTAGGGTTAAATTTATTTCAAGAACATTTGTTCTTAAAGTCACACAGCACAACTTTTTTCAGTTTTGTGATATCTTTATGCAGTGAATCCATGATGGAAAACGCTAAAATTAGAAATACACAAGGGTTTGAATGGACTTTCTCTGCTTAACAGGACCGGACTGAGAGGAAGCTGAGATGATGTGAAATATGAAACAAAATGGATGAAGCTAAAGTGGAAGAGTCAGCGATCAGGCAGCCTCCTCTTCGCCCTCCTCCTCGAATTCCCCTTCTTCCGCGGTGGCGTCCTGGTACTGTTGGTACTCGGACACCAGGTCATTCATGTTGCTCTCAGCCTCGGTGAACTCCATCTCGTCCATGCCCTCTCCAGTGTACCAGTGCAGAAAGGCCTTGCGGCGGAACATGGCGGTGAACTGCTCTGAAATGCGTTTAAACAGCTCTTGGATGGCAGTGCTGTTACCGATGAACGTTGCAGACATTTTCAGACCACGAGGTGGAATGTCGCAGACGGCGGTCTTGACATTGTTGGGAATCCACTCCACAAAGTAGCTGCTGTTCTTGTTCTGGATGTTCAGCATCTGCTCATCCACCTCCTTCATCGACATTCGGCCACGGAAAATGGCAGCCACGGTCAGGTAGCGGCCATGGCGCGGGTCGCATGCGGCCATCATGTTCTTAGCGTCGAACATCTGCTGGGTAAGCTCTGGGACGGAGAGCATGCGGTACTGCTGGCTCCCCCTGCTGGTGAGAGGAGCGAAGCCGGGCATGAAGAAGTGCAGACGCGGGAAGGGCACCATGTTGACCGCCAGTTTGCGGAGATCAGCGTTCAGCTGTCCGGGGAACCTCAGGCAGGTGGTGACGCCGCTCATGGTGGCTGAGACCAGGTGGTTGAGGTCGCCGTATGTGGGCGTGGTGAGTTTGAGAGTGCGGAAGCAGATGTCGTACAGGGCCTCGTTATCGATGCAGTACGTCTCATCCGTGTTCTCCACCAGCTGATGAACAGACAAAGTGGCGTTGTAGGGCTCCACCACCGTGTCTGACACTTTGGGAGACGGCACCACGCTGAAGGTGTTCATGATGCGGTCGGGATACTCCTCGCGGATCTTGCTAATCAGCAGCGTTCCCATGCCGGAACCGGTTCCTCCTCCCAGCGAATGCGTGAGCTGGAAGCCTTGCAGACAGTCGCAGCCCTCGGCTTCCTTGCGGACCACATCCATCACCGAATCCACCAGTTCGGCACCCTCTGTGTAGTGACCCTTCGCCCAGTTATTACCAGCTCCACTCTGACCTACAAGCAGGACACTAATCAATGCTTCATGCCCAACACTTAAAGGATAACTGTTGCCAAAATGCAACCTGGGCTGTTTTTTTTTTTTACTGTAAACGAGACAAACTTATATCTAAAAGCATAATTACGACAAACGAGCCGTTTTTGTGATTGACCGTGATTTCGTTTTGTGGTCAGTGGCCGGTGAATGGGAGAACTAGGGGCATATTTTTGAGCGTATCAAAATCGATATTTTTACAACACTAAGAAGACTCGACACTAGGGGTGGGCGATATGACCTAAAATTAATATCACGGTATTTTTCATCTTTTGAATGGTGACGGTATAATATCACGGTATTATGTTCCTGGTCTTGATCAGAAGATCACAAATATTGTCTCTGTTCTAGAGCGATACTCTCAGAGCCCTTTCTGTCTGAGAGTGCCACCTTTCAACTACCTTCTGGCCATTGAAACGGTCCAACTCAGGCCCTTCAATGCTGACTGATAAGAGTTGGTGGAGTGAATCCATTGAGATGTGGCTTCTCCAGTCAAGTCAATTTTCTTCATTGAACTGAAACCCCAATGAGGTAGTGCTAGTAATTGTACAGCAAGTAACTAGAAGCTAAAGTTCGATGACAAACTTTAAATGTTGGCTTGGAGAGCCAAACCGGGCAGCCTTGGGGCAAAAGGGCCAGCCCAGAACACTTAGAGCTCGCTAATTGAATTGTTAGTAGTAAAAATGCTATTACGACAAGTAATGCGTAGTATATTTTAGGTTAAAACGGCTTGTCATAGAGGCTGTGGAGCGCGTGCTTCAAAGCCACGACGCGTTGCGGTTGAGCCGAAAAGCAGAAATAAGCAAGCATTTAACCGGTGTAATATATTACTCTACTATTATTGTGTTAAATCGCTGGAGTGTTTGTATTTAAATACCTTTAAAAGACGTGCAAATGATGTCTTTGTTTACACAGACGGATATGTAGCCGTAGCCTACATGTTCGTTAGTGAAACCTTTGAAACAGCTCATTTGCACCCAATGTAGCTCTTTAAAATATTCTTCTATATTTGTTGTGTACAATCGCTGGAGTGTTTTTATTTAAATACCTTTAAAAGACGCGCAAATGATGTCTTTGTTGACACAGGCGGATATGCAGCCGTGCATGTCATGTTCGTTATTTAAACCTTTGAAAAAGCTCATTTGCACTCAATGCAATATTCTTCTATATTTATTGTGTTGAATCCAAGCGTGCCGTGGGTGTCCTGAAAAGTGAAGCCGAAAGTTTTCGATCGCCCCCCGGTGGCTGGCTGCAGTATAGGTCATAAACCCCGCCCTCTCCATGTAATCTAATGGGATGTGAGCCAAACTAAATAATCGAATTACACTTCAAATAATTTTTTTTCCAAAGATGATTTCCATCGTGTGAGGTATTATTATAATGCTGATTCATGTTCAGGTGTTCGTTTTTCTAATAAGTTTGCTTTTAAGTAGTTATTTGATGCTATAAAAACGGAGTGTGGTGTCATGATTGTGATCGTGCGATTGGATCTGCGGGACTTTGGGCGGGACTTTGACACCGCTGCTCCGGCTCACGACACTACTGCGCATGCTCTGGCTCCAAACGAACCTCTACTGCGCATGCTCTGGCTCCAAATGACGTCATTTCCCCCAAGATGGTAGCGGCCATATTGAGCTGTTTTGGCTTCACTTTTCTATAGTGGAAAGAAGCGGAGACGCGTTGTCCATCTTTTTTACAGTCTATGGTTGAATCGCTGGAGTGTTTTTATTTAAATGCCTTTAAAAGACGTTCAGTCATGTATAATTCTCAGACGGAGGTGTGAAGCTCATCTGTAACTCTCTAAAGACAGCGGTTTAACTTTTACATAAAGCTCACAGCTGAATTTAGCTCTTGATGTGTTCTAATGGGTATTTACAATTAAATCGCTGGAATATTTTAATTTTAAAGGCGTTATTTATTTGCATTTTCCACCGAAGTCAAAGTGAAAGTAGGTCAGAGCTCAGCGATCTACTGTTGAGTGGAGTGGAATTACTCCTCTAGAGGGCGCATTTTTTCTCAGCCCATTGAAATCCTACAGGAATTTTTCATGTAAAAAAATAAATAAAAAAATCAACTGTAAGTCTTATCAGTCTAAAAAGATGTAGCATAAATGTCCTGATCAGGGCCCAGGGCTCCACCGAGTTTGGAGCATGTAGCCTTAAAGCCGTAGGAGGAGTAGCGTTCAGAAAATTTTGGTCTCAGAAAAAAAAAAATAATAATAATAAGTTTAAATAGGATAACAATATGTTGGCTTCTCCAAGCCAACATAATGATCAGCAAGATTTCTGTCTTCATTTTTATAGTGTCGTCCATGAAAATGAGGCTCAGATTCATGTTGACATTAGTTTTTAAAAATACAATTTGTAATACACAAGTATTTAAGATTTCATTAAATGAAAGGATCTGCCAGCAGGTGGCGGCAAGAAACTGAAATTAATTACTGAATCGTATTGTTCATTTGATTCGTTAGAACACATGGTTCATTCAAGTGACACTCTTTATGAATGGGAAATTGAACCATTTCACTAGATTAGTTTAAAAACGCACGTTCACTTATAAACGAAACACCGCTGTGTTTGATTGGAGAACTGCGCATCTTAATTTAAACACAGCGGTGTGACTTGTTCCAGAATACATTTTGAAAACGAAACAGAGCAAAATCGGGCATAGTGTTATTCTCAGTCAATGTAAGTCACTTAATAATGACTTCTTGTTTATTTAACGGCTGTATTAAATTAATATCTCATTTACAAACTCCCATACAAAATATTAAAAGCTGTCCCTCATCTTAGTTTGCGATATCGACGCTCTCTGTACTGCGATCAATCTCTTATTTACACTCTCTCTCTTTGTTTATAGAAGGAATCGTGAGATACGTCTGTGATACATTACTGTGCTGTGAACCTAGACAGATCGGCGTTTGGCTTTCCGGTGCATTTAGAACTTACACAACAGGAACAAAGCAGCGATCGTATTTATCTCCGCCATGGTCGATCGCGCCGTGTTGTTATTCGCGCGAGTGACAGGAAACACATCCCGCGGATAAACTAGAGTGAGCGACGCGATGCGCATATTCGCTTGGCGTTTGGTGTGAACGCACCGCTGTATGTGCGCACGCAATTGACAAACAGTCGCAGGCAAATTAAACTTAGGTGCCTTATAATTTAGAATTAGCTATTATTGATATAAATGCAGCCGTTCAAGGCACATAATTGATTTATTACGGTATTGACGGTATTAGAAAATGTCGTGGCGCAATGTCACACCGGTGATAACTATGATACCGGTGTACCGCCCACCCCTACTCGACACACTATGAAACTTTGCTGGAAGTATCGCCTGGGTCTCTACACATGAACTCGAGCATTGAGAACATTGTTCGTGTACACAGTTTACTAAAAAGAACCATTTTTGAACAACTCACTTTCACTGTTTCAGTCTCCGTCTTGCCAGTCAAGAAGTGTCGATCTCCGAATGCGAGATTCTTATACATTTATGTTTCTTATATGTGACCCTGGACCACAAAACCAGTCATAAGGTTAAATTTTACAAAACTGAGATGTATGCATCATATGAAAGTTCAATAAATAAGCTTTCTATTGATATATGGTTTGTTAGGATAGGACAATATTTGGCCGAGATACATCTTTTAAAGATCTGGAATCTGAGGGTGCAAAAAAAATCAAAATACTGAGAAAATCACCTTTAAAGTTGTCCAAATTAAGTTCTTAACAATGCATATTACTAATCAAAAATTACATTTTGATATATTTATCGTAGGAATTTTGCAAAAAATCTTCATGGAACATAATCTTTACTCAATTTCCTAATGATATTTGGCATAAAAGAAAAATCAATCATTTTGACCCATACAATGTATTTTTGGCTATTGCTACAAATATACCCCAGCGACTTAAGACTGGTTTTGTGGTCCAGGGTCACATATGAGGCTCTTTTTACAACTAGAAGGCTAATGTTGTTTTTCACTTGCGGCAAAACAACGAATTAGCCGTGCATTTATATGGAAATATGCTTTAGGAGCTATCCATCTTTACTCTCCTCACTATTAAGTGGCATTCGGAGATCGATACCTCTTGACGGCTTGTTTGTCGTAATTATGCTTTTAGATATAAGTTTGTCTCGTTTACAGTAAAAAGAAAACAGCCCAGGTTGCATTTTGGCAACAGTTATCCTTTAAGTATTTCAAGATACTGAAAATACTGCATATTTTTTTTTAATTCCATACAGCTTAGAGCAGTAGAATCCTTAATAGACACAAGTCACGTTTATGTGTCACCTTGAACAAGAAATGATTAAAACCTCTGCAGGATTCACAACAGGTATGTGTGCGTTTTCGCTCAAATTTCGTATGCTAAAATTGTTAGAAATTGAAAACGTTCAGTTATTGGGGGAAAAAGGAGACATTTTGCAACCATACACTCTTACAAAATAAAGATGCTTCTGTTTCACAAAAGGTTATTTGTGGCAAAAGAAGGTTCTTCAGATGATAAAAAGACAAGAAAGAGATGGTTCTTTAAAGAACCTTTGACTGAATGGTTCTTTGTGGAACCAAAAAAATAGTTCTTCTGTGGCATCGCTGTGAAAAACCTTTTTAAGCACCTTTATTTTTAAGAGTGTATATCAGAGGTAACATTAAGAACATTCGAAAGTAAATCATTGCATAACAATACTTATTTTTCAAATATAGGTGTATGCATAGAATGAGAGGCAATCGAAGGGTGTTTGTTTACCAAAAACAAAGTTGTCAGGTCTGAATATCTGCCCAAAAGGACCAGAGCGGACAGAGTCCATGGTCCCTGGCTCTAGATCCACAAGGATGGCACGAGGGACATACTTTCCACCTAAAAAGACAGACAACCAGAGAATGCATCTCAAACATTGGGGTTGTTCTGTGTCTATAAATATATTTGAGAGAACTTAACTAATGATTAGAGAATTAATTATATTGATCAATTCTATAGAACTATTAGACATAATAATAAAAAAATCTTAAATTTGTCAATCCCTGTGCTAAACCCATGTGATGTGCCTACCAGAGGCTTCGTTGTAGTACACACTAATGCGGTCAAGCTGCAGATCGCTGTCTCCATGGTAGCTGCCAGTGGGGTCAATACCATGTTCATCACTGATCACCTCCCAGAACTGAATGAGAACAAGAAACAGATACCAATACATTAAAAAATGCGAAAAACTTCTGCTAGGGGTAAAAATCTATAAATCGGTGCTCTTTGGATATGGGATTCTTTTGTAACTTCAAATTATAAATCCAAGGCACTCAAATGGTGTGAAAAAAAAAATAATAATAAATAAATTATATATATATATATATATATATATATATATATATATATATATATATATATATATAAAATATATAAAATGCTTTTATTCACAGGGTGTCCCGAAGAAGGCGAGTTGGCCACAATTCATCGATGCACAAATGTTTTTTTTGTTTTTTTTTTTTTTACTAGGGCCAGGGCTAGTTGTCACTCTTTTGTCTCAAAAGATAATAAATACAAGATTTTGCATGCAAATGCATGGTTGTTGGTTAAAAAGACCTATCTTAAAACCCTTTGGAATATGAAATATCCCATATCATATTTTTGCAAAAGCGGTTGGATAACAAGTGAAAGCCACACCGTGGTACACTAAGGCGAGTCGCCATTAACACTGTTCATTTTAAACAAAGCTTGAATATTATCAGGACAAGAGTGCTTCAGATGTCAGGTTGCTTCACATGTTTATAACTATATAAATGCATACCATGTATTGTGATATGTGTTAGCCAAAACAATGGTTTGACCATTTTGGACATCTTTTATATGTTTTTTTTTTTTCTTGTTTTGTTGCATCATTGTTTTACTGTTGGAATTTTGCCCCCCAAAAAATAAAATAAATAAATGCATATTCCAAAATGACAGCTTTAATGCCTTGAGTAAGAGATTCCGATTTGATTGTTTTTGAGGTCAGCGTCTGAAGACATTTAGAAACATTTTCAATGGAGTGACAAAGGTAGTGTGACAACTAGCCCCTATAGTCTTCCTATAGTACCGACTAGATCGATCGCTTCAGTTCAAAATGACAGCAAGGGTAATCTAACATAACCAGGTACTCCCTGATACTACATAAAGAGCAAATTTATTGGACATGTCTATGGCAATATAGACGAAAGACAAAGAGAATATGGGCGCACCACGCCCCGCCCAAATAACAATGGCAACACAACTACGCAGTTCAATGCACACAGAAAGGCAATACAACGCAAATAAATTGACTTTTTCTTATCAAACGTCTTGTTATCATTAGGTGCGTTCGACTTCATGCGGCGCCGAAAGAAATCGGCTGCCGCCTTACAAAACAATGCATTCTGGTAAGATCATTTGTCCGACTTTGATCGGCGCTGCAGCCGCCTTTCGATCACGTGTGCCATCAAAGTAACGTGAGAGCAAAACGAGAGCAGCCGCAGAGGTCAGGCGCTGCAGTTGCTTAAAGGGATAGTTCACCCAAAAATGAAAATTTGATGTTTATCTGCTTACCCCCAATGCATCCAAGATGTAGGTTACTTTGTTTCCTCAGAAAAACACAAATAAAGATTTTTAACAAAAACCGGTGCAGTCTGCCAAGCCTTATCATGCACATAGATGGGCACCAACCCTTTAAAAGTAAACAAAAACATGCACAGACAAATCCAAATCACACCCTGTGGCTCGTGATGATACATTGATGTCTTACGACACGAAACGATCGATTTTTGTGAGAAACTGAACAGTATTTATATAATTTTTTACCTTTGATACACAGCCACGTCCATCTGTCATGTGCACGAGTTTGGCATCAGTCACGTCACATGAGCACGCGCTCTGTCGTAGTATACGCAAACGCCGTGAGGGGAAATCAGTGAAAAGTCCCGGATGAGTTTGCGCAAACTAATGTAATCTTTTAGCTTTAAATCGGTTTAAACAATCAGGATACGCGCAAGTAATTACCATTTTGAATAGCCGCTATATCCACAATCTCTGTGCTCTGTGTAAACAATGAGTGTCGTATACATGCGACAGATCGCTTCCGGCGTTTGCGTATTCTACGACAGAGCGCGTGCTCATGTGACGTGACTGATGCCAAACTCGTGCACATGACAGATGGACGTGGCTGTGTATCAAAGGTAAAAAATGATATAAATACTGTTCAGTTTCTCACAAAAACCGATCGTTTCATGTCTTAGGACATCAATGTATCATCACGAGCCGCAGGGTGTAATTTGGATTTGTCTGTGCATGTTTTTGTTTACTTTTAAAGGTTTGGCGCCCATCCATATCCATGATAAGGCTGGCAGACTGCACCAGTTTTCGTTAAAAATCTTCGTTTGTGTTTTTCTGAGGAAACAAAGTAACCTACATCTTGGATGCATTGGGGGTAAGCAGATAAACATCACATTTTCATTTTTGGGTGAACTATCCCTTTAAAACCGGCTGCCAAAGCCTTGATGACGACACACTTTATTCTCATTGGTCAGATTATGTGATGACAAGCACGACGTGTGCTGCGTGTTTTTCTTAAACAAGTTCATGTATGTAATCAATCTTTATATCGAATATCTGATATTCAAACAAAACATTAATGATGAAAATGAAGACTAGGCGATATGGTAAATATATATTCTTACTGTATAAGAGTTAAAGTAAAAAAAAAAAAAAAAAAAAAAAAAAAAAAGGTCAACCAGAGGCCGTTTTTTAATGGATGTTAGGCTTCACTACACTGAATAAACTGCTTATAAAAATTGAAAAATGTCCTATAGCTAACTACAAAACCAAGATACAAATAATAAACATCATATTGCATTACATTAAAGTAACTCACATACTTGATATGATCAACAAAAAAAGCAAAACGATTGTAGCCTATAGAATAAATGATAGGGTAACTTTTTTTTTTTTATCTTATGTAGTTTCATTTCTTCTTTTTCTTTATTCCTTTTTGTGTGTGTGTGTGTGTGTGTGTGTGTGTGTTTGGAATACAGTTTCATCCTCTATAAGTGTCCGACTTGACGGCCATCTCTTTACTCCTCCCCCGACTGCAAGCGGCTGCTCTCGCCAGCCGGCGGCAGGCTAGTGTAGTGCATCTCGAACACACCTAATGCTATTTTGATCAGTTTAAACCGAGGCAGCCGCCACACCCTTTTAGGACAACGCTTAACATTTTAAATATGATGACGTAATGAAAACTGGGTGACCATTTGGCGTTATTCACGGATGCAAATCGATTTGCAAACATAGATATACCTAAAATAATTGATTGTGCGATAGTAAGAGCGCAAACTAATATTTTGATGACATGATGTGGTTATAAAACATCAAAACGAATGGACGTTTGTTGAAATAACAGCCTCTTTATGTATTTATTTTGTTATTACCTTCGCTCCGATCTGATTTCCGCACTGGCCCGCCTGCAGGTGCACAATCTCGCGCATGCTGACTTCAGATGGGCGACTTCAAAGCGGTAAAAACGGTAAAATCTCTACAGCCCGTTCTCACAACCTCTCCGGATGACTGTCAAATCGAGACTACTGCGCGCTCCCGTCAGCCTGGCTCTAAAATTGTGCTGCATTATGACGCAATCCCGTCTCCATGACAATGGAGAGGATTAGAACGTCTAGCGCAGAGCGAGAGAGTTGCGACCATAGATATTTGACTTCATTCACCCATAGATCTATGTAATCACTTCGAAATGCCACAGTCCTGCACAGCCGTTGGTCTGCGAACCTATAGTATGGCGAATGACGTCAAGTGGACCGTTCCAATATGGCGGACGCATCTACGTGCTTGGAGAGGTCCAATGCGGTATCTACGTATTTTATATATCTATGGTTGCGACACTCCCAGGCTTCCATAGGAATAGGGCTGGGAATCGACTCCCAAAAGAATCGATTCCGAGGCCTTTGGAATCGAGAGTCGATTTCAACGTTTGGAACGTTTTATTTAACATTAAATCGTTATATCGAAACAAATTACGTTTATAACAAATGTTTGATCATGTCCAAATACACATTCAAATTTATTTAACCTTAAACATTACACTAACTGTAATATAAACACTAGCTATATTAGAAAATGCTATCTTTTAAATGGCCAGGATCATTATTGCACATATTATTTAGTAAACTCCTCAAAATATAAACTAAATAGAACTGAGCTATATATATTACAATTATTTTAATTGAATAAAAGTTACACTTAAGGTGTTTGGTCACATTTGACTGCCAAAGAGTATGAGAACATATTAATTATGCCTCTTTATCATTCACCAATATAAAATGCGATTGTAAAGCGTAGTTATCAATACACAATCAATGCATATTATGTGTTAATAATTACTCGAAATTGCTGCAAATATAGTAAAACTGCTGTCTATCTATCCTACTTAAACCCATTCAAACACATTGGCAGCGCGGCCATGAACCACGTGACCGCGCGGCGGCGAGATCAAAGCGTGTCGCAACTCTATTTCTAAACGGCTCTGGTCTAGCGTTCCTTCTTCTTTCTCTAGCATGGGCGTAAATCCCGGGGGGGGGGCGGAGACACCCCCCCCCCCTCCTAAAAAAAGATAAAAAAAAAATCGCACTCTCTATTGTAAAAAATATATGTATGTAATACCTAAAATACATGCAGTAGAAAAAAACTAAACAAACAAACGCAAAAAAAAATGCATTTAGAAACAGCTGAGTCACAGTGGTATGATCCACTGCCTGCCCTACATACACGAGTCAGGTGTGTGGCTGCGGCTCAACTAATGTCGTATTTTATCCATTTTAAAGCGATTCTCCTTAATGTAGCCTAGTTGATGCAGACTCATTCATAAATTAGTTGCGGCAAAAAGGCTGATTACCCATGCATCTGCTATATTAGCGATTCAAATATTACTTATCTAGTTAAGGTCAGCTTGCTTGTTGCATAATGCACTGCAACTAACACGCCAAAGCCGTTTCCCATGCATTGTTTTATTTGTGAAGACTTGGCATAATGTTAACTTAACATTAACGGCCACAATTAGCATATTGTTTATGTAACAGAGGCCAGCTAGCCTCCATATTAGTGCATCCGCCTCCCGTGCCAGAGACCCGGTGTTGTGCCGAAATCTGTGACCAGGGGTCGCAGTTCAGCAAATATTGGCGCGGGAGCGCGCACACGTTGGATCAGACGCTGAAACGGAAATGATCATCGTCGCAGTGATGCTGCTGTAAAAGCAGTTTCATGTTTTAAAGAAAAAACGACTAGTGGACAAACTAGATATTGTGGCCTCGAAATGCTTGCATAGAGAAGACATTAATCATTAATGCTATATGCTGTTCAGTGGCGGTTCTAGACAAATTTGACTAGGGGGGCCAAGGAGGGGCCAGTGTTTAACCAGAGGGGCACATTAAAAAATGACAACAAGTGATATTTAAAGATTATAAACTTTATTTTACTTTAAAATCATACAAACATTTTAGGGATGCTCATATTGACCGTTCACTGTTAATCGACAGTAAGAAGTACTATAAGTTAAACGGTTTAATTATTTTTTACGTTTGCTGCATGGTGAAAGAAAAAAATAATGTTTACTCACGGGCGCGTGTCGACACGTGCAGTGCGGCTGTTTAGACATATTTTGATGAGTAAGCACCTGCTTTGCCTTCTCTTAGTTTGTGTAACTGATGTAGTAGCCTATGTGCTGCACGATAGCAATGGCGATGTTGCGTTATCAGAGAGTGAATCCATGAATAAATGAATTCAAATTCTGAATTAATTATAGTCTTAAAAGTGCGCGCTCCCCTTACAATCACTGGAAAGCTGTCACTCATACATTACTGTTGTTCATCGCAATCTCTCAAAGTTAATAAAAGGTAATGAAATCACATTTACACAGTACAATTAATCTCTTATTTACATCATGTCTACACTTTCTTTGTTTTAATGAGAGAGTTCTCAGAGGTGTAGAGTTTCAGCAGAACTAAACCGGCACTTGATCATGAACTAACATGAACAGCTGTATATTTTTATTAACTAACGTTAACAAAGATTTTACAAAGCCATTTACAAACTTGATTTAATTATCAGTGTGAAAAACAAAAGTAACACGGTTATGTGCAAGAACATCAAGTCACTCACGAAATGAAATTGTTTTGCTTACTTTCGACTCTTGCAACAGGAGAAATAAATCGTAGCTCCTCTATCCGAGAGTAGTTCTAATTGTTGCTGCAGTGTTTGTGTGCGCCGCTCTAATTTACCCATTTAAGTACAACGATGCGTCGCATTAGTTCCGCTTTTGGCGCTCGTGTGTAAAACCATAATTAATTTATTTTATTTTATTTGGTCAGTATGGGGGGGCCACAGGGGTGGCCAAGGACATGTCTACAGGGGCACGGGCCTCCCTTGGCCTCCGTGTAGAACCGCCACTGATGCTGTTGTTGTCTGTGTTACTACTATGAATGGTTTTGGTTTAAATAACATTCTCATTGTATAATGGATAGGCTCATTTTTATTCTTATTACTATTAAATACAATTACCCAGTATAGTTTGTGCCTTACAAATGCATACCACTCTGAGATATTAGCCTATATAGTATGGGTCACTGGATCTGGTCCACTACAGAAATATGTGATCTCTTTTTATTTCATAATAACATATTGTAATGTTCAATAAAGTGACTCATGTAATGTGTGGCCATCTCTTCTTTTTTATTTTAAAAAGCATATGGATCAGATATTGAGAAATCTATACTGTAGATACAATACGGTCACATAATCTGACAGGTCAAATTCATAGCTACCTCTTTTTATTTCATAGTTTTTAATAAAGTGACTCATGTGATGTGTGACCATCTCCCCTTTCTATTGTATAAAGCATATTGATTAGATGTTGAGAAATCTGTAGATACAGTAAAGTCACAGAATCTGACAGGTCAAATTCATTGTATTTTGTCTTTTAAATAAAACTGTTAATTTTCCACCTTGAGCATGCTTTGACACTTTATTGAAGGTTTTTTTTTATTGTAATGATTTGTAAAATAACAGTTTCTCTGTAGAAAAATTTAGTGCTTTCATTGTAATAATCTAGGTAAAATCTGTCAAATAAGGGTTTAATACTGTAAAAAAAAAAAAAAAAAAAAAAAAAACGTTCAAATGACTGGCAGCTATGACTGCCAAACAAAATAAAGTTAAAGTAAAATTAGGGCCGGGGCTTTAACGCGTTAATTTAGATTAATTAAGTACACAAAAATAACACGTTAAACATTTTTAACGCATTTTAATCGCACTTAGTTTTGCACCGCGGAACGTTTCTCACTGGATGAGATTCGGCGGACCGATTATACTGGAGCACCAACTAGCGTTTAGACAAGCTGCGTCCGGCTGCGTCCGAAATCGCATACTACCCTACTATATAGTACGCGAAAAACAGTATGCGAGGCGAGTAGTATGTCCGAATTCATAGTATTCGAAATTCAGTAGGCGAGAAGTACCCGGATGACCTACTGCTTCCGGCCGAATTCTGTTAGTACGCACTATGCGCACACCATGGACACTTTCCTATCCCATGAGGCTCCGCGAGAGGAGGCGTCATATTCGAAAAATGGCGGAAAGTGGAGACGCGGCTCTTTTCAAGTGTAAGTACCTCAGGATAAAACGTTGTTTATTGTGATTAAATTACACTTGTTTAACACAATCTAAATGAACGGATGACTTATTGAAAGTTCAAACATTGTAAATCGATGAGGTGATTTCTTGAATCGGCTGTAAGAAGTTGTTTTGTACATCAGCTTGTTAGCACAGCTTTTTTAAACGGAGACATAATGATATTAGAGAATTAAACGAATCAAAACTATTTGTTTCCTCTTTTACTAGTGTTAATTTTTAGTTGATATTTTGTTGGCTGCATATCAAGCTAGTAATAAGTAACTTTATGCTTCAGCTTGTCAATGTAAATTAGCAATAATGGATTGATCATGACTAATGATTACTGTTTTGACATTACAGGGACTGATGAACACACTCGGCTCCTTATTCAGTGGAGAGTGGCTAATGAAGCCCTCTTCACTGGAAGGAGAAATGCTGCCATCAAAGGTTTTGGGTAAGTAAACAAAGTATGTAAAATGTACTTTTATTTAGGTGCTGTTGACACTGAATGTAGTACACACTAACACTTCAAGCAAAGGTTTTACTGCATTATTTTTATGCTTGATTTCTGTGCATTTATTGTGACAGAGCAGAAGCTAGATGGGAAAATGTCTGCCGCCCAAGTTAAAAGAAAGTGGGAAAACCTAAAACAAAAATACAAAGTAAGAATTAAAAAAAAAAATGGTTCAACCAAAATCTGAGTTTTTTCATGATTAGATAATGCTTATGTTGTAATGTCATAGTAATCTATTGAATATAATTGTTCTTGGTATTTTCCTTTTACAATTTTTGTAGGATCTTAAATGTCCACAGACTGGTGTGAGCACCGAGGATGGTGAGGTTACAGCAGCATCTTGGAAATGGTATGCTGTCCTGGATGAGGCAATAGGGGGCAGACCATCCATCACACCACCCACCCTTATTGTCTCATCTGGATCAGATGTTGCTGTAACCTCACCATCCTCGGTGAGGTCAAAAGCTGAAAGAGCAGGGAGGAAGAGGAAGGACATAAGAGGAGGTTATGTATGAGATGGAGGAGAGGGAAGCAGTAGAAAGGGAGGAGAGGCGATGGAGAGAGATGATGGAAAGGGAGGAAAGAAGAGAAAGAGAGAGACGAGAACAAGAGGCCAGGGAAAGAGAAGAAAGGAGAGACCGAGAAATGAGATAGAGAGAGAGGAAAGACGAGACAGGTGGACAAGGGAGAGAGAGGAGAGATTTCTTCAGCTTTTAGAGCCATTTGCAAAAAAATAAAGAATATTAATAAAAACTATACTTTCTTTCCATTTGGTTTTTCATTGTTACATACTGGTTATCAAGTTTTAATGCAGAGTTAGTTTCCAGGGATTTACGGTAGCTGGATTTTGTCATTTGTAAAGTGCCAATTAATAAAATGTGGCATTGAGTAACAACAGTTTTAAAGCACTTATGTGCACACTAATTTTGTGGTAGTTTCCAGCTGCTTTTTAAAGCAAAATGAGTGTCGTACTGTAGAGAAAACCCAGACCAGACAGCTTTAAAAAGTATTAATTTTAATTTTGTTTTAAATATATCTTCTACATAAATGTGATCACAAAGATTAGGTCAAAACATTTTTGCATCATGTAGTATATAGAGTTTAAAAGTCCAGACCAAATGGAAATTTCTTCAAACATTTTAATAATGGTTGCCAGTAAAATTAACTTCAGTGTCTTCAGACAGGTAACGTTCACATACAAGACTTTTGAGGTTAACATGTAGTAATATCATCTCCTAATCTCACTATACTTATTTATAGGGCTTCACTTTTTTACCCCAGAAATAAAGTAATTTATAAAATTAAGCTTAAATATGAAAATAACCCACAAGTGGCATTCATGATATGTAGCTAGAATTTCAAAGAATTGTTATACAAATTTACACACACACACAGCCTTAGGCAGTGTGACAGTGGTTGGTGGGGGTCACCTCTAGGGACCACTGCAGCTCCGAGATCCCCGTCGATTAGCCTGGGACTATCCCCAGTTACCATGTGCAGCCACGAGGAGGCCCGACAGGAGTCTTGGTGATGGAGAGGCTGTGCACTGGCAGAGGAAAAACAGTGTTTTTTAGGTCTTAAATGGTCTGATTGGTCATTCCACAATTTTATGCCGCAGAAAGCCTTAAATTTATCAATGCAATATTGTACATGCTCTGCCAAAAATTAATGTCTTCCAGAGTTTTTGTCCCAATACAAATACTAAATATAGATATTACATAAAGATAAATTTAAGATGCAAAATGAAGAAATTGTCTTGTTTGTGCTCAAAACAAGACTATTTGTGTCAATGGGGTATGAAAATTATTTTCCCATTTGAATTAAGTAAAAATATTTCTGAGCTCACAGGCAGATATTTGTCCTTGTTTTAATCATGAACTTCATTTTGTTCAATTTCACAGAGAACAAGGCTACTTTTTTCTGTTTTCTATTTTTTCTGCTTATTTTACAATTAACAAAAAATTGCTTGCTCTATTCTTTTTCTATCTTTTTTTTTAAATTTACTATATAATTAAAAAAATCCTTGCTACGTATACTGCATTAATCTAATCTGAGGCTTGTCAGAGCTCACATAGCATTGTTCTTTTGTTGATTTTGATTGCTTCCATTGTCCTCATTTGTAAGTCGCTTTGGATAAAAGCTAAATGATTAAATGTAAATGTATCATAATTTTGCATCCTAAGCACTGATTAGTTATATTCCCTTTATCTTTTCATAAATTTACTTTCATAGAACCGTCGGAAACCCTGAAAAAACTGCTTTTTCATCACATTGCCAGTGCCAGTGAGCAGTAAGCAAGAGGGATGCGCACAGATGTTATGCACTTCCACCTCTCTCTAACTACTACCAAAGTCCCTTTAAGGCAAGTCATGTCACTCGGCGGCCATCTTTGAAACGCCTCTCGGGCATACAAGTGCAGCTCCTATCTGTTTGAATGGGGAAACATCAAATTCTCAAACTGTTCACCAAGTTTACGATTAAATTTCATATTTGAAATCTCCAAAGAAATCCAACAAGAACTGCCTCATAAATATAGTTCCTTGTGCTTGAATAGCGTTAAAAAAACACTTATTTTTCCGGCTATATGAGCCAGTGCGCATGCGCAGTACTGAACGCACGTCTTAGAGCGCCGGCTGTTTCTATAGCAACCGGAACTTCTAACGGCGGCTGCAGTGACGCGCTGACTTTACTGATCAACGATTGGCTCTTTCACTAAGAAGGCGGAGCTTCGCGGCCATGATGACCGTTTCATTGTTCCCCATTCAAAACTACACGAGTGTCATGTCTTTGGTATTCTATAGTCTTTGCTACTACTGCATTTTTTTTAGCATCACAACACCCTGTGGGCTGTGCCCACCCACACACACCTAACTATTTACATATTAACTAGCTAACGTAGACGAGCTTAAACAATGTCAATCTGAGAATAAGAACTGATTTGCCAAGTCTTAACCTGTTAAATTGTCTTACAGGTAGTCATGCTCATGAAGAGCAGGCACACAATTGTCTGGTGCGGACACAGCTGCAGCCAGATTGTCCCGCACATCCTCTCCTGCGCTGGCTTCTGTGTTTTGGGGTTCAGGGGGGTCATCGGCAGGATCCTCCACATCTGCATCAACAATGTCCCCGTTCTGAAGACAGAGGTTGTGGAGCACTGCACAGCAAGCAACAACTTCTGGCACAAATGCAGGGCTCACTTCCAGGGCCTTGAAAAAACCAAAACACCAGCACCTCAATATCACAGGGTGGCCGCGGATCCTTAAAAAGTCTTAAGAAGTCTTAAATTCCGTCGTCCTAAAATAAGGTCTTTAAATGTCTTAATTTGTCTTAAATCTAAATCCAAGGCTCTTAAATTTTTTACACTTTGAAAAGGAAAAGTTTATCGCTTTGAGGAGAATCTCCTGCGCAGGTTCTAAATCTGTTCTGTTGCTAGACACGCGCTTGCTCGACAACGCCTCAGTGTTGCCAGATTTAGCGGGTTTCCGCCCAACTACACGCATTTGATTCGCAGATTAACTGATAAATTTAACCATCATAGAGTAAAAGTTTAAAATTAGCACATGTGTTGTCTTGCCACTTTACCAATTCAAACAATTTAAAAAGGGAACACGCACGCTGATTTTTTTTAATTTATTTTTTTTTTACCACTGCCGCACACACCTGACGCGAGCACGCGCAGAGAGAGAGAGAGAGAGAGACGCGCGGCGCGATTCACACAGATTGATTCCTCTTTAACTGCTATTTGAACGGAAACGTACATACCAAGTCATGTCTTAATACCCGTTTTGGTATTCTGTTAAACAGTCGTTTATGTCTTCAGTGAACCGTAACAGCTGAGAAAGAGATGCGTGCCAGTATTCGGTTCGTGCATTTGGCCTTAAAGAGACAGCGTCCTATAAATACCTGCAGTGAGAAACACTAGTTATTTTACAATTAATTATTAAATTTCCCCTCCTGAATACTAGTGTTATCGATGTTATTACTAACTTTATGTTGTATTCATTTACACTTGTCATTTGTGTAATTGTTTTTGTTTTGTTACTGAACTTTAGTTCAGCTAGTAATTTTTGCTGTGGATTAGAAGTAGCCTACCTAAAGTAAGCATTCAGTAATTAGGAAAAAACGAACTTTTTTTTTTTTTTTTTTTGCTGATCCGAAAAATGATCCGATCCATGACTCAAAATCCGTGTTTGTTACACTGTTACATTGGCTTCAAAGTGTGTGAGAGCCTTGACTTTGTCATGGAATAGAAAATAATTTCTTCTTCTGGAATAGTGTTTTCTGTTGAATATTCCCAAGAATAATCAGTTAAATAAAATAATAATTTAAAATATCTTCATAGTTTTGTGCTAGACTTTTGGGGGACTTTCAATTTGGTCTTAAATTTTGTTTGAAAATGGTATTAAAAAGTCTTAAAATGTCTTAAATTTAACTTGGTCAAACCTGTAGACACCCTGTATCAGTTTCCCAGCCATGGTCAAAATCTGACCTCAAGGCAGCAATGAGGGATGTGATGGACCGTCGTGAAAGCCGCAGGCTGGGACGAAGGTCAGATCCATCTTGAAAATATAATTGAAGAACTGGCACAGCAGCATTCAGGCGGCAGTAGGTTGTAGGGCTCACTGTCTGTAAATGTGTATATAGTTTTTTTTTTTTTTTTAGAATATGTATATATTTTTTGTGTATCTATTCATAATATATTCATTTTATCTATATGTATATATTGTATTTATCCATTTATTTATATACACACACACACAGCTCACCATCTTTATGTTTTTTTTTTTTTTTAGAATATGTATAGGGGTAGAGTGGGGGAAAATGCCCCCCTTATGAAAATGTGACATTACAGTGAAACAAAACATAAATGTGACTGGAACTGCCATCCCGGTTTTGAGTGACTATGGCAGGAGTTATTCACCAAATATTAAAATTGCTCAGCCTTCATAATTAATTTGTATTTTGACTGAACATATTTTTGTACAAAGGGGGCGTTTTGCCCCAGCAGTGGGGTAAAATGCCCCCTTTATTACCAACCAGTTTTCTTCATAGATCAACAGCAAAATGACTATAGTTTTTAATCTCTAAAAGTAAAAGGCAAGTAATGTATCAACATGTATATATATATTAATATTTATTTGAGGAATGTCCAAAATATCCACATTTTTTAACATTTATATTTGTAAAATATGAAATGAAACGAAAAAAAATCTGTGAAATAAAGACGTTTTTCTGTAAAATTATTGTTTTTGCACTTTATTTTTAATTAAAATATTTTACTGTAATATTACAGTTTTTGTTTGGCAGCCTTAGCTGCCAGTCATTTGACCGTGTTTTTACCCTTTTATTTTTTACAGTGTACTGAAATATGTGACTCTTCTTAATTTCATAATAACTGACTATAATATTCAGTAAAGTGACTCATGTAATGTGACCATCTTCCTTTTCTGTTTTATAAAGCATGTTGATCATATATTGAGAAATGTTAGAAATGATACAATATGCATTAAGCAAAGTCTTAGAAAAATGACAGTAGTCCAGAATAGAGCTGCACGACTAATTTTTGTTTGCTTCCTGTTTCGAAAACTAATGCAAAGCAACGGACTGTAATGTAGCCTTTAGAAGAATGAAAACATGGAATGAATTGCCATCGGACATTGCATGTTTTTTAACAAGTAAAATCAGATTTAAAAAATAGTTGAAGAAATATTTAATGGCACAGTACCAAGTGGATTGGTGATGAAGTTTGAATGTCTTTATACAGTATATAAAATAATAAATGCACACTCCAAACCAAAGCAATACTAAATATTTTAATGATATTTATAAATGTAATCTTGATGAATTGTACAATTGTTAGAACTAAGAAAAGAGTCTAAAAGAATGAAGAGGATTATTCATTTGGGAGGGTTAAATACATGCTACTGATTTTACTCTATTGTGTATCAGTGATAATACACTACAGTAGCATAACATTTGTGTAAGTCACATGGCTTATTATTTACACAGTTAAAATGAAATAAAGAAGAGACACATATTCTGGTAGCGATGAATTTGACCTGTCATATACTATGACTCTACTGTATCTACAGATTTCTCAATATCTAATTAATATGCTTTATAAAACAGAAAGGGGAGGTGGTCACACATCACATGAGTCACTTCACTAAATATTATAGTCAGTTATTATTATTAAATAAATATGGGTCACATATTTCAGTGAATTTTACCTGAAGATTCTGTGACCCATATGTACAGTATAGATTTCTCAATGTCTGATCCATATGCTTTTTAAAATAAAAAAGAGGAGATGGTCACACATCACACGAGTCACTTTATTGAACATTACAATATGTTATTATGAAATAAAAAGAGACCACATATTTCGGTAGTTGAGCAGATCTAAATTTTATATTTATTGACCCCCCTACTGTTAAATGAAATTCATGCCCATGGTAATAGGGGTCCGTTAATGTCATGTTCTGATGTCATGTCTAGTCTACACCTATGAAGAACTTTTTGAAATTAATTTACACAAAAGCATGTGTGTTGTGCTGAAACATCTGTCTCATATGTCCATGGCTGGATGTACTTTTCAACCCCATAAATATCAACAGAGCAGCTGCCAATTTACCAAAGGTTGAATTTACACAACTGTTTTCTGCAGGTCATTTACAGAAAATTGTAAACGGACTGCTGTGAGCTCTTCTCGTCCTTTTAGAGCTCTATATGAATTTCCTGTTTGATACACAAAACTGAAAAGTCCGTTTTAGGACAGCAGCTTTATTTCTAAATTAGACACAGAAAAAGTGTGAACTTGAACAAAAGTTAAGTTAAAACATGTATTAGTCAGTAGGACAAAATTTATACAAATGGAAAAACATTACTTGCTTTTGTTAAATTCTGCACTTGTGAACTAAAGCATCAAATTTTCTTTTAAACAAGTTTGTTTATCATTCCAAATAGTGCAAAAGTGCAATCAAACAGAGCAATAGCAAGCCATTTGGACTTTCAGGGTTGTGGAGGCGGGTATAAATCTGAGCTGCTGCAGGTTCACAGACGCTCACAGTTAGAGGCACACAGACAGACAGGATGGACGTGAAGCTGTTGTTTCTGACTGTTGTTCTTCTCTCCTCAGCGCTCCTCACACTATGCGACCCACTGTGAGTATCAAACACACGGTTTGTTCATGGATTCACTAACAGATCTGTTTCCAAATGCTCTGATTTGATCTCCTCAGATTTGTTCTGTCAGCTCCTAATTTGCTGAGGGTGGATTCCTCAGAGAACGTGTTTGTGGAGGCTCAGGATTACTCTGGAGGAGACTTGAACATAATGATCTTGGTAAAGAAATTCCCGAAGAAAGACATGGAGATACTGTCTAAATCAGTGACGCTGACTGCAGACAACAATTTCCAAATCCTTACAGATATAAAGGTGACATCAATTAAGTGCACTGATTCTCATTATTTTATTATCAGATATATTCAGACTGACAGATTGTCTTTTTTACAGATCCCTGATAATTGGAACTACTTCTCTGACGATCCTCTGGAGAAGCAGTATGTGTATCTACAAGCTCAGTTTCCATCTCTCACTCTGGAGAAAGTGGTCATGCTCTCATTCCAGTCTGGATATTTATTTGTTCAAACAGACAAGCCCATCTACACACCTGCTAGCACAGGTACGATTAAGTGATAAAAACACAGCATACAGTATGTAGAGTGTGTTAAAGCACAATGTGAACTTTAAATGTGGTACGTCAGCATGACATCATTCTGTTTACTATTAAACTGACTGCTGCTTTTATCAGGGTTTATATCTGCAGTAAACAAAACTATCAGAGCTCACATTTCAGTTTTTACTTGGCCCTCGTTTGCAGTTAGATACAGGATTTTTTCTCTGACACTCAACTTGACACCACAAAATGTTTCTCCAATCACAGTGGAAATCATGGTAAGCATTGTTAATTCTGTAATGAACATTATTGTGCTGAGGGTCTCAGCAGTCGCGGTGTTGCTGATTTCTGTTTCTGAAGAACCCTCAGAACATCACAGTTTCATCAGAGACGATGTATCCATGGAAAGGCATGAAGTCTGGAAGCTACGCCTTACCTGAAATAGCTAGGTGTGTTTGTGTGTGAAAAGCACAGTGAAGACTGGTCCTGAGTGAACTGACTACATTTCATTTTTTAGTAATCCATGATGTCTACCTCTTCAACAAATTCAATCAGTCTTTAATTTATCTACAAACAACGCAGCAAATACTTGTAAATGTTATCTGCAGTGTTATAAGACTGATTTATTATGCTTCTTTATAAATCGTCCCTAGTTCTGGGATCTGGAAGGTGATCACAATGTTCTCAAACACTCCTCAGAAGAAGTTTATTGCAGACTTTGAGGTCAAAGAATATGGTAAGATCTTTGTCTACAAACTTTGTCTACAAAAGAGTGTGATAAGTCAAAGAATGCATTTGTTTTTGTGTGTTATTTTTGGCTGATTTGGTTTGGTTTTAGTGCTACCAACATTTGAAGTGAAATTAACACCCAGTAGGACATTCTTCTATGTGCGTGATGAGAGTCTGACAGTCCACATTGAAGCTAAGTAAGGGAAAATGTTTTCATTGTATCCAACATCAATCTTTAATGTTTGAGCACAGTGATTTAAAATAGAGTTTTAAATACAAAATAATCTACTATGTGCAAACAAAACTTGTCCCGAAAGTTTAATTTAAGACAATTATCTTATTTGTGACCCTGGACCACAAAACCAGTCATAAGGTTAAATTTTACAAAACTGAGATTGATACATCACATGAAAGCTTAATAAATAAGCTTTCTATTGGTATATGGTTTGTTAGGATAGGACAATATTTGGCCGAGATACATTTATTTGAAAATCAGGAATCTGAGGGTGGAAAAAAATCAAAATACTGAGAAAATCACCTTTAAAGTTGTCCAAATTAGGTTCTTAACAATGCATATTACTAATCAAAATTACATTTTGATATATTTACAGTAGGAATTTTACAAAAAATCTTCATGGAACATGATCTTTACTTAAATTCCTAATGATTTTTGGCATAAAAGAAAAATC
Source organism: Garra rufa (assembly GCF_049309525.1). NCBI lineage: Eukaryota > Metazoa > Chordata > Actinopteri > Cypriniformes > Cyprinidae > Garra > Garra rufa. The sequence continues at coordinate 4,922,622 of NC_133366.1, read as the reverse complement.
CAAAATTTTGACCCATGCAATGTATTTTTGGCTATTGCTACAAACATACCCCAGCGACTTAAGACTGGTTTTGTGGTCCAGGGTCACATTTGTGGTTGTTCTCTGTTGTACTGGTCATACTGTATGATCTTTGTTTCAATTGTGGTTTAGTCACTTCAAGCCCTCAAGGCAAAAACACTTCTTAAACAGAATCACAGTACAAATATAAAAATGACTTACCCTCATTTTCATTACCTGTATGACTTTCTCAACACAAAAGAAGAAATTTAAATAATCCCAAATCTTGTTCTATGCAATGAAGTGGATGTGGAGCAGTTGTCGCCACCCTTAAGTTTTACCACGGAAATTGAGTGTGCTTTTATAGGTACCTGTTTGGACAGAAGGTGGATGGAAATGCATTTGTGGTGTTTGGTGTGATGGATGGAGAGAAGAAAGCAATTATTCCTACATCTCTGCAAAAAGTTCAGGTGAGAGACATTAAACATCTTACAAGTTGGGATCAGTCTCATTTCTCCTTACCTAGAGGACAGTTTAAATAAGAAGTTAAATGAATTTTCACTGCAGTTTGTAGACTCATGTTGCTGTCTTTCTCTTATGTGAATAGATCATGAAAGGAGAGGGTGCTGCAGAACTGACCAATCAGATGATCACTAAGACCTTTCTAAACATTAACCAGCTGGTTGGGCGATCAATCTATGTTTCAGTCAGTGTACTGACAGAAAGGGGTAAGACTCAACAGATACTGTACATCTGTACAGTTTGCATGTGTGTGATTGTATATGACAAGCTTATTGTGTGTTTCAGGCAGTGAAATGGTGCAAAAAGAAAGGAGAGGCATTCAGATTGTGACGTCACCATACACCATCCACTTCAAAAAAACACCACACTTCTTCAAACCTGGAATGCCCTTCGACATCTCGGTATAAAACATTGACTTGAGACCCTGAAGGGTTATAGGAATTAAGGAAAATTTTCAACAATATACAATAATTATATGCATATTTTAAATATTGTATTTATTTTTTATTTTTCATTTTTGGTCTGGGTTCTATTAAAGGTCTATGTAACAAATCCTGACCAGACGCCTGCTGAAAATGTGGAAGTGGAGGTCAATCCAGGACTGGTCAAAGATCGAACAAGGGCCAACGGCATTGCGAAATTTACAATCAACACTTTTGGAGGATCTTCTACACTGGAGATCACTGTAAGACCTGCCATCTCAACTGCTCAAATCAGCAGTTCAGTCAGTTTCACTGGTGGCTGAGTAATAGATCAGTTAACATTTGTTGAACAAGTTGTTCACGAAGCATATTGTTCACAGCACAGCAGAAAACAATGTATTTATTTATTTTCCAGGCAAAGACCAAAGATCCACAGTTAAGTGATGAACAGCAGGCTGTGAAGAAGATGACGGCTCAGGCCTACATTCCCAAAGACGGCTCCAACAACTACCTGCACATCTTCATTGATGCTGCTGAACTTCAGATCGGTGATCAAATGAAAGTCTTTCTGAACACTGGACAAAGTCCAGGAGTCAAAGATCAGGATTACACATACATGGTGAGAAACAGTTGTATCATCATTCATGCAGATATGTAAATGATTTGAGTAAAACTTGTGTATAGATTTAGTTTAAGTTTTAATCTTATGAATAAATGAATGTCTCTATTTTCCTATCTGCCTCAATATCAGATCTTGAGTAAAGGTCAGATTGTTCAAGTAGACAGGTTTAAGAGAAGAGGACAAGCTCTAGTGACTCTGTCTGTGACTATAACCAAAGACATGATGCCATCCTTCCGCTTTGTGGCTTATTACCATGTGGGCTCGTCTGAGGTGGTGTCTGATTCAGTCTGGGTCGATGTGAAGGACACGTGCATGGGAAAGGTGGGTCAACCATCACAAGAAATTGTTGATGTGCCAATCAAAAAGGTCTGATTCAGTGTCTCTCGGTTTAATTACAGCTCAAGCTTAAGGTGAGGAACAGGATGAATACCTATAACACAGGAGGTGAGGTCAAGCTCCAGATAACTGGAGATCCTGGAGCTAAAGTTGGTCTGGTGGTGGTTGACAAGACTGTGAACATCCTTAACAAGAATAGACTTACTCAGGCAAAGGTGAAGGATGTTCAAAAGCATCTCAACAGTCAGTGACCGCTTCAGAATGGCTCATAAATGATCTCATTGTTTCTTTAGATCTGGGACGTCATCGAGAAGCATGACATTGGCTGTACGGCAGGAAGTGGAAGGGACAGTATGGGGGTTTTCACTGATGCTGGTCTGATGTTTGAGTCTAACACTGCAGGAGGAACCAACACCAGGACAAGTATGTGTGCATATTTTTAATTTCTTCAATTTGAATAAAACTCCAGGGTATATTATTCACTAAAAATAAGATTTTTAAGATAAATATTTTCCTCTAGTGCCTGAGTGTCCCTTCCTTTCAAAGAGAAGACGGCGATCACCGGGTGAGAAACAGTGCTTAAAATATTAAACTTGTTTTCAGAGTTCATCTCTGCTGTTAGATATGCTGTTTTTCTATTATTGTGCTTTATTGGCATCAAGTTAACATAATTTGACTATCAGAATTTTCTAGTAATGATCCAGCTATGATATATCTGCTATTTGTGTCTGACATGGCAGATATTCACTCTGGGAAAAAGTTACAAAACTGAAATAATGCCGTTTTTTTTTTTTTTTTGTTGTTGTTGTTGTTGTATCCAAACCATTACTATATTCTGACAGCTCAGGCAAGGCCAGGCCTAATGTGGCTTTAGCCTAGTATTACATACATATATGAGTTAAGAAATAATGTTAGACAAAGACATAAATAAAACACACAAAACAAGAAAATAGCAATGAGGAATTGGGAATTCAATAATGGTAATAAATGTAGATCCCGGAGAGATTAAAGATTTGTTTTTTGTTAAAACTACAAACAGATGATGAAGACACGTATTATACAGACTCTGAAGATATTGTGTCACGTACGCAGTTCTTTGAGAGTTGGCTTTGGACTGAGATTGAGCTATGCGAGAACTGGTGAGTAGAAAACTTTTAGACAAAATCTAAAAGCTAATACAACCATTTAGTACTTCAACCGTTCTCATGTTTCTTGTATTTTCCTCATGTTCCAGTCCAACACCAGTCAAAGATCAAACAATCTTTCTGAAAGACTCTATTACTACCTGGCAGATTTTGGCTGTCAGTCTGTCACCAACTCTTGGTAAAGTGAAGTGAATGCAGAATACATGGTCTGAAGAACATCATCATAATCCAGGATCTGCTGCTTTAAATCCTTCTTTGTGTTTTTGTTCCTCCTCAAAGGCATCTGTGTGGCAGAACCTGAGGAGATAGTTGTTTTTAAACACCTTTTCATTGACCTCAAGATGCCTTACTCTACTGTGCGCGGCGAACAGCTGGAAATCAAGGCCATTATTCACAACTACACCCCAGAGAACCTGAAGGTTTATCTGATTTGATATTGAAAATGTGTTCACTTTTCATGTACATTAAAGCCATGTGCTTCACTAATGACAAGATACATTGAGGTTTTTGAGCTGCACATGACTAAAATTAATGAAAAGTGTAAGTTCATCACATCATCAGACATTTCATGTTGGATTTATTTTGAAAGAAGTTTGCTCTAGATATTTAACTTATTTCACTCTCGTTCTCCCGGTTTCACCAGGTGCGTGTGGAGTTTATGGAGACAGAAAATGTTTGCAGCTTTGCCAGTAAGAAAGGCAAATACAGAACAATAGTATCCGTCGACAAAGACTCCAGTATAGCCGTATCGTATGTGATTATTCCCATGACACTGGGAAATCACATGATTGAGGTGAAAGCTTCAGCATATGATTCTGTCCACGATGATGGAGTGAGAAAGACACTGAAGGTGGTGGTACGTCTGATGGGAATCAGTGACTGTCACTTTTTGCATTTGTTTAATTTGATTTTGTTATTGTTAATTTAATGATTAATAGATATTTTGAATAGATAAACTAAAGCAGCGGCATGGACTGGGGGTGGGGGTTCGGTAGTGGGGCTTGAGCTGTGCCCCTTTGAGGCCCAACCCCCCCCCCCCCCCCAACCAAGCCCTAGCGCCATTGTGCTGTTTTGCCACTGCCACTCCAGCGGTCTGTGCACACCACTGAACTAAAGCATCACAGACAGTTGACACTGTCTTTCTCTTGCAGTCTGAGGGTGTTCTGGTTCCATTACAAAGAGATAAAGTGGAGCTCAATCCTGCTAAGAATGGTGAGATTTACTGTGTTATGCCTCAATTTTATAAGATTACACATATTATACTTCTAGCTAAACGCGTCAATTGTGCAAAAACTCCCATATATCGCAAAAACGTTTTACGCTCGCATGAGGTGTTTTTCAGGCAAATCGAAAAAGGAATATTTCGCAAAGCATCAATGGAAATGTTTTTTTTTTGCATTTATAGGTCACTTTAGGCGCGTTTCCATTACCCTTTAAATACCGCAAATTGAAATTGTGAATTGAAAATACACATAATGGAAACGCGTCAATTGCGCAAAAACTCCCATATATCGCAAAAAAAATTTTACGCTTGCATGAGGTGTTTTTACATCTCGCAAAAAATCAATGGAAATGGGCATTTATAGGTCACATTAGGTGTTTTTCCATTACAGATTTGTGCAAAACTTTGCTGATATTTAATAAATGCCGAATAAAAATTGTTGTGAAATGACGGCGTTTCCATTAACCGATGTTATGCGACTATAATTGCATTTTTTCAGTCATGGCAATGGATTTTTGTGGGATTTTGGCTTTATGTAATCAAATGTGATGTGTAAATGTGAAGAAGAAAAAAAAAGTTTCCACTGCTGTTTTGCGGAATATTCCTTTTTCGAATTGCCTGAAAAACCACCTTAGCGTAAAAACTTTTGAAAAAAATTTTGCTCAATTGACGAATTTCCATTAGGCATATTTTTAATTCGCAATTTCATTTTGCGCAGTTTAAGGGGCAATGGAAATAGCCAAAATCCCACAAAAACCTGTTGCCATGACTCACGAGAGGAAAAAAATAAGTTTCAATCTCATAACATCAATTAATGCAATACCTTTTAATCAACATTTATAAAACTGCGCCAAATTTTGCACAAATCTGTAAGGAAAACGCTACCGTCGCTACTGTCAACCTGCTCTTTTCCTGCTCATTATTCCTCAAAACGATATAAAATTTGATCAGCATGTGACTCATGACTCCATATGGCTGTTCTTCTATGTTTCTCATTCCAAATGGATCAGGGGAAAAAAACATAGTTTTTAAAGCTGAATTACCAGCTGATCGCCTTCCAGACACACCTGCTAACATATACATCTCAATTACTGGTAAGAAAAAATATATTTTTATAAATGTGTTAGGATTATTTATTTAAAATCATATGCATGTTTTGTTTTAAGAGAAATGAAGGCTATATCTACAATCATCTGATTACTATATATTTCTCCATGCCCACAACACATTTACAGTACTTTTCTGAAGATTCTATCAGATTCTTGTTGGGGATGGTTTGTGAAATTGCAGTTACTGTGCCACATATGGATAAAATCAAGTTCTGGACTTCTTCAATGTTTCAAAAAACTTCCAGATAAGAAGCTTATATAGTATAGCATATATGTTGCAAAAATAAAAAAAAATAAAAAAATCACTCCACTTTTTAAATTATCTTTTTGCACTTGAGTTGTATTTATTTAGAATATTATGTATGTTTAACTTGACAAAAGAAATGCTATTTGAATTCATAAAGTTTAGTTAGGACAATTTTACAAAAGTAATGAGAACTTACTTTTTAAAGTTTAAAGTCCCCTATAATTCAATTTAATTTTAAGTTATCATTTTCCGCTGACTAAATTTCCTTATATTAAGTATAATTTATATGAAGAAGAATGTGCTTGATATTAAGAATATTAAGTATGTTCAGTGTGTCTTAACTTGACATATTTAGTCATTTGAACTTTTGTTTAGTAATTTGAACTTATAGTTCAGTAATTTTCAGTACCAAAGTTCATAACCTAATTTGGCTCATTTTTTTTTTTCAACCAAATAAATAACAATTGTATTTAATTGTTTACATTTAAATTGTAAATATTTTATTTCAAATGTTTAAACTTTTTTTTTTAAATCCCATTTAAATTAATTTGTACTGCTAATAATAACAATCTGATCAAATGTATTTCTGTCTCTAAGAATTGACAGAGGTAGATGTTATATGAATTGTTTAGTTTGAAGTCACCAATGAAAAAAACAGTAGGCTCAAAGCCAAGACTCAAATGTCTAAGGAAAACACCATTCACCAAATGGTGACTTCAAACAAAACTAGTTTTATATAAAAAGGGGACTTTGTTTTCAGTGTGAAAGAGTTATGTAAAAATCTGAATTCTAAATTCTCAGCCTGCATTCCCTCTTTCATCCCTCCAGCTGAAGAGATCAGTCAGACAGTTGAGCAGGCCATCAGTGGAGACTTCATGGGTCGCTTTATTGTCCAGCCTGTTGGTTCAGGAGAGTCAACCATGATGTATATGACTCTACCTCTCATTGCCACTCATTATCTGGACAGCACCAATCAGTGGGAGACTGTTGGTATGGAGCGCCGTAATGAAGCCATCAAACATATCAGCACAGGTTAGCAGGACACAGATCAAAAGAATCTGAATGTAATTTGGAATAAAAAGAATAAAGTACTCTAAAATATGCTTTTGTTAGAACATTAGATCAAAAGCAGAAAAAATATATAATGTTTTGCTTTAAGGTTATCAGCGGCAGCTGGCCTTCCGTAAATCAGATGGATCCTACGCTGCATGGATTGCCAGGCCAAGCAGCACATGGTAAAGTCATTCTGATGTCATTATTTTTGAGGAAATAAACTTGTTTTTCCCTTTTTATGCCTTGTTTTTCCTAAACAACATTTCATTATTAAATAGTATTCTAATACACTGTTACATTTTTTTCTTGCTTCAAATTAACCCAAGATAGGTTGGAAATTAACATTTATTAATGTTCAATAAATGAACATTTACTATGTTGAATAAATAATAACTAAATAATATATTTGTATTCATATATGACTATATTTTATTCATATATTTGTTTTTAAACAGAACAATTATAATGTGATTCCAACTTAATTTATTTCTGCTGTTCTGTTTGTCTCTTAAAGGCTGACAGCATATGTGGCCAAAGTCTTTGCCATGGCCAGTGGCCTCGTAGCTATTGATGATAATGTGATCTGTAGTGCTCTCAAGTGGCTGCTTCTCAACAAACAACTGCATGACGGCTCCTTAAAAGAAGATACAGCTGTAGTTCAAGGAAATATGGCTGTAAGTTGAATGTTGTTGACTCTGTGCTGACAAAAGAAAGATGCTATGAACCAGTGATTTATTCCACTGTGGTTTCCCAGTAGTAATGCGTTAAATAATCTACAGTGCAAACTACAGTACTGTAGAGAATTTTATTAGCTCAAATAATTTCAAATTGATCAACATGTGTGTACAAGTGTGAGACTATGTTTCTTCACATGTGTTCTGCAAATCTCCACCAGGTCCTTTTGACCAATGAATAGGATGAAATGAGTTATTTAAAACATACATTTCAGTCAGGGAAAGTAGTTTAACTCACAGGAAATTGTGTATAATAATCGTCATTAAATATACGCAATTTCCAGTTTCTGATCAGTAACAGTAATGATGATATCGACTTGTTTCTTTGTCCAGCAAATTCTTCAGTGATACTCATTACTCTGACGTTGGCTCGTCGTCACGACAACGTGTTTTACCAATCAGAACGGAGTTAAAACAATTTGAACAAAATAGGGCTTAAAGTAGCAATATGAGCTCGACACAGTTTAAGTGACTGTTGTAATGTAAGCATTCAGCACAGAAAATCATTATATGTGAATATATGGTTGTTTATTAAACTAAACTATTTACAAACGATCGCACATAGACAAACGTACATAAAACACAAATAGACAGAGAGTGCGTGAGAGAGAGAGTATAAGAGAGAGAGAGAGAGAGAGAGGCAGAAAGTGAGTTGCATGGGACAGGAATGAAACGGTTCTGAACAACCTGAAATCGTTTTTCATAAAACGCTTTAAACACAACTATCTACGTTTGTAGAAAGAACGGATACTTGCAAGCTCTTTTGTTGTGCATTGGTTCCGTAGGTGTTTAGTTCAGAAAGTCCTTTTCGGTTCCGTGCGACCGCATGGATTTCAAAGCATGATTGCAGGCCTAATCTCCAATGCCCCCCCCCCCCCCCCATGGAGCTGGGGGGAAGGTGTGGGTGACGTATGTTCGAGTCCAGAAGAAGAGAGAAGAGAGAGGGCGGAACTGTGTGTGTGCCCTTTAACATCTTGGCAAGTCACGCCTCTTAGGGTGGGCTTGACCAATGAGAGAGGCTGAAATTCCAAGCGGGAGGTTTGGATATAAAGTGGGCTTTTACGATCCTTTGTCTTGAGAGCAAGGTACTTTCTACTAGGGATTCATGAAACTATTATATGTTAAATGTGTATCGACATATAATATACATCATCCTTTAGACCATCAAAATACGAATTCAGAGATACCAAACATTACCATGTGGTGACACCGCACAACACATCCATCCATATCTATAGTAACACATGCATAAAAACATTGCACGATACCAAAAGACAAGATACCCAAACCACAATGAAATACACACTGACTTGAGGATTGGTTTGTTCATTCCTAGGAAGGTTTGTCAAAGGATTAATGAACGAAGTAAGTTACCATTGCAGTCAATTTTAAGAGAGAGTTGGTTGGGGAAGTTGCGATTCACATACTTTTGAGTCGTAAAGTTTATCTGGTCTGGCAGAGGTGTCCTGGTCACTATAGCAACCGGGGGCCTTGTGGGCCATCTGAGACTTGCCGGAGCCTACAGTTGGGGACTGGGTAAAAGGGGGTGTGTGATTGTTTGTTTGTGAATTGTGTGTTTGATTGGTCCAAACCCTACAGTACACTACAGTTTATGGGGCTACATATAAATGTAGATATTTAGTTTTAAATGCAAACATATTAAACAGCTTCAGACAGCAGAATGAAAATGTTAGCAATATTAGACATCCGTAAAAGACATCACATAGATATGTGGCTGACAGAAGCAAACACTGCACTTCATTTTACATTAATTCACAAACTCATATTGAATGTGTAAAACACACACTTAATATGACTGTTTTTGTTATAGTCTAGTTTATTTGTGATTTATTCCAGGGTGACGTACAGGGCAAAGATGCTGATGCCTCTCTGACAGCTTTTGTCTTGATTGCTATGCAAGAGGGCAGAGAGATCTGTGCTGGATCAGTTGGTGTATGTGAATTATTATTATTAATTATTATTGGGTTTTTTTTTGCTTTTTTTTTTTTTTTACAACATGCAGCTTTGATGCTCCAAATAAACCTAATTAAATATAAATGCTGGATAGATTTAAATTAGTCCAACATATTGTGACCTTTATTGGCTTGTTATTTGAGCATTTATGACTCATAAAGAGTTCATAAAGTCACTCCATGTATTGATTGAGTTGATTGCCTCTCACATTCACATGTGGTTTGACTCTATCGAGTCAATTATGGTGTATGCTGTATGATGTAGATCCAAGAACTTACTTTTACCCTTCACACACCTTTACAGAGTCTGCATGAAAGCATGAGGAGGGCTGTTTCTTTCTTGGAAGATCGACTTCCAAAACTGACCAATCCTTACGCTGTTGCGATGACATCCTACGCCATGGCCAATGCCGACAAACTCAATAAAGACATCTTGATGAAACATTCCACCCAAAACGAAGGTCACTCACACCAACATGTCAACAAAAACAGTCTTGCTTTATACACTTTAGAACAATAAAACAGACCCAAGTAAAAATTATGAAATATTAGCTGCTTGTTTGTACCAATAACATTAATGCAATGAGTAAACCACAACACAATCATGTTTTTTATTCCTATATTGTGTTTGAAACAGCCGGTCGGTCCTGGACTGTCCCTGGACAGCAGTATCACTCACTAGAGGCGACGGCGTATGCTGTGCTGGCGCTTGTGAAGGCCAAAGACTTTGATACAGCAGGAGAGGCAGTGCACTGGCTGAACAGACAACAATCTCACTATGGAGGATCTGGCACCACACAGGTACACTGTTAATACTATTAATATTAAAATAGACTATTTAAATCAAAGGTTCTCAAAGTGGTGTTCTCAAAATAATTTTAGGTTTAATAATCTACAACTACAACAAGTTTATTGTCTATGTGTGTAAATCAAAATCAGCTTTTCACATCAGAGCTGACAAGTTCTCAAATTTAAATCAATAAGCTATTGAGTGTGTGTCATCTTCTTTTGAATTGCGTCCAGGTGAGCTAAATTACAGTTTTGCACAACAGTGTCACACTGGTCAAGCCACGTTGTTACAGACCCTTTGGTCATATGAGATTAAATGACTTTTGCATTGCCTTGGGCGTTGAACGTGCGTCCAGATGTAGTCTCGGATAAAAGTCTTGATTTTTTGGTTGCTTGATGGTATTAAAGTTGTGATTTTCTCTGGTTCTTCTTCCCAGTTATTCTGTTACACCATGAACACTTGAGCTTTATTTTTAAAGCTGTTCTGAGAGTCACTTCACCAGCATAGTCAAATTGCTTACACAGACAAAAACTCAAAAATCGTCATGAAAACCCTTCAAAATAAAGGTCTGGTTTAACTTGAAAAAATTGTGACTTAACTAATTACTATTCTACAATAGAACATACTTCTCAAAGTAATATTGCTAATAACAAAAACAAAACCATATACTTCATGTTTTAATTTCAACAGTAGACCTATTGTGTAGCACATGCAAAAAATAAATAAATAAATAAAGTAATATGTGTATAACTTTGCATTAAAAAAAATCCTGAAGAAGAAAAAAAGAACAGACAACATAGAATTTATATATAAAAAGAAAGCATCTCATAAAGTTGGTAATTGAATTAAATTTAATATGACACATTTTAGACATTTAGGAATAATTTAACCACTGAGGCTTTAAAGCTATACATTAATGCTATGACCAGCTGGACACTGACATGTGGGACTATTTTACAATCAATAAAAATACTCTATAAGCAGGCTTTGAAAATATTAATTTTATAATTTTAATAATAAAATATCTAACTCATATCACCACTTTTAAATTTTACAATATTTTACAGCTGGAAAAATATGATTAAATTTGCAGATATTTTACTTGTGTACAGAATTTTGCATTGTATTTCCCTGAATATCTAAATTTGGTACATTTACATAGTGGACTTGTTTACTTACATTAATGAATGTGCATTGTCCCTTTTAAAACAAAAACTAAATAAATAGAGACCTTTTAATGTTAATTTCTTAAGTTTTATCAGCAATTTAGTTTTCTTTCCTTCTTGATTACTTCAGTTTAATTTAACCTATGAGTTAAAAAAAAAAAAAAAAAAATCTGGAAACTAATGCATAATCACTGTTGTAGTTATGAGGCCCAGGCCCCAAAAAGTTGGGATCCTCTGATTTAGGATATACGACTCTGTTCTATAATTTTGAATTCAAGTGGTGCAGATAAACAAAAACAAATAAGCAACACAAACTAATAACCACATAGAATAAATACATTTTTTTTTTGTATTAATTTGCATTGGAGACATTTTCAAGGCTTTAATTTCTGATAAAAATAAATTACACTTTTGTATGCATTTAGCAAATTTCTGTTTATAAATATATTTACCTTGCAGGATGTAAAAATTAACAGCATACTCATTTTACTTTTGTGAAAATAAGTATAAATAACATCTTTTTTAAAGATAGCATATAATTAACATTTCTTTGCAGAAACAGAAAGGCACTAACATCAGACCAAAAACTAAGAGACAAATCACAAATATAAAACAAATGACACAAGTCTTCCACATGTGTGTTACAAAAACTGCAAGTCAATTTCCATGAATTTAGAAAGAGCTACTTTACATGGGTAAATATTGTGAAGTATTTTGAAATGCACCTCTTTAACTTTATTCAAAATACAAAAAATTGTATGGATTTGACAAGGTCGTTTTTTTCAAATAATATCAGACATTTTTGCATTCCAAAATAATTTACTTCTAGAAGTGATTTTATGTTTTGATTGCAAAATTTGTCTAATATTTTTTATTATTACAAGAGGAAGAAAATATTTCGATACCGTTAACTTTTAATTCTCGAAATATCCTTTTGTTGCTTCCAAAAGAGAGGTGATTATTTATTAATTGTATCAACCTATTTTGGATAGCTTTAACAACTTGTTGAAATTCTTTAAAGGGGATGGGAAAGTTGTGAACATGCATAAAGTCTTCACAAGACAAAATGTTTTCACTCTCATAAAACATATAGCAATATATATATTCCTTTCAAACCACCTGTGCAAAAATAATGATTTATTTCTAGAAGTAATGAGACTTTTTACATCCATAAAAGCATTTTGTGCGGAGAACAGTTATGATGGAAACACATTTTCGAAGCCAATAATACTTGATGGTGAAATTTAGATAACTTCATTGGTAACTTTCCTGGACGAAAGCTACATCTAAGAAGAAAGGATAACCCTCCAAGTTTTTGAAAGATATGTTGAGGGATAAAGAACCACATGGAATTATTATTTTTTAAGACAATTTCTTAGCCAATTAGGCTTAAAACTATAGTTGATCTCTAAGCCACCTTCTACTCTTTTGCCTGATACAATGTCCTTTTAACTGGTACAGTTTATTTTTCCATATAAAAAGAGCTGGGTAAACAAATCTAGAAAGGCCCTCAGACAGCAATACTCTCCCAAAAATGGTAAGATCCCTTTGTAGCCAATTATTCAAACTATGTTTAGTTTTCTTAGTTTTTGAAATCAAATTTAGCTGTTCACAAGTAATTTTTATTTTTAGAAATGCAGATTCCGAGTCTATATGTTCAATAGATAAGTCTATAGAATCATGTATGAATAAAATTTCCCATTTATGAAGATTAAGCTTTAGACCAGAAGATTTAGTAAATTTGGGAAATAGAATTCATGGCCGTTTTTACTTGGTTTTTATCTTTCAAAAATAATGCAGGAAAGTTCTCTTTTAACATCTGTCTTTTCTAGGCGACCATCATTGTGTTCCAGGCCGTGGTAGAGTATAGCACTCAAGTGAAGGACAGGCAAAACTTCAATCTGGATGTGGAGCTGTCCATGGCAGGAAGAAGGAGACCCATCAGATGGACTTTCAAAAGAGATAATATGCATCTTACACGGTCACACAAGGTAAGGAGTAGCTCATCTACCACATTCAAATTGTTTGCTGCTCATATCAGTTCATTCAGTTAAATCAGAGCAAATTAAGAATTGGGAGAGATGGTTGTTTCTCATTTCAAATCTTATTTGTCTACATCAATAGTGTTTGACCAAAAAAAAAAAAAAAAAAGTTATGTTTCTCTAATACATCATGGATTTGATTATTCTGGTGACTTCAGTATGTCTGTCTTCACTCAACAGGTGGATATAAACAAGGACTTCAATATAACTGCTAGAGGAACTGGAACAGCCACTCTCTCAGTGAGTGTTTATTTGGTCCAAAGCAAGATTAGGGCATTTGAGCATCTAATCTGAGACGTGCTGCTGTTTTCAGATTCTGACGTTGTACTACGCCAGACCTGCTGAGAAGAAGTCAGACTGTACATTCTTTGATCTGACTGTTAAAATGGATCGAGACCCTAAAAGTTAGTAACCCCTAAATGTTCCTCTTTATGCACTTAATATTCTTTCTCAATTTTTTTTTTTTCCCCCACTTTAGCCAAACAAGAAGGAACCATTGAAACGTTCCACCTCACTATGGATTTCTTGTATGTTTAAAC
>NC_133366.1:4861076-4908203 GCF_049309525.1 Garra rufa | reverse complement strand
CATTCTAGAAGCTTTATGAGCTATGTGCATGTGTCTCAGATAAGAAATCTAACACATCTGCAGAAAGGCCATACAAAAATGTATCATGTCATGTATTTAGGGCTTTTTTTTCCATGTTCTTGTGTTCAGTTGTGCACAGGGAAGAAGATATACAGTCAGAAGTTTGAGATGGACAACGTGATCCTCTACTTAGATAAGGTATGTTAGCAGATTGATGATGTCATACTCTCTATTTCTCTCACTCTTTCTCTCTCTCTGTCTTTTTTGATACATCATTTTAAAGTAATATGTAGTTTGATTAAGCAAACAATTATTGAGTTAATGACTGTAGTGCCAGTTTTATGTTTCATTGTTTTCCAAACCACTTCAAAGTGTCCATATTATGCTATTATGCATGCAAGGTTAAAAAAAATAAAAAAATAAAAACATATTTGTTTTCTTATAATATGCATTTTTGCATATGTTTCAACTATGAGCGATAACTGGAGATTAGATAGATTGGAGATCAATAAGAATTACAGACATTCTATATTAATCAACAAATTTAGCGGGCCCACAGTTGATTAACAGAACTTTATAGCGAGTTTTGTTATAACTCTCGGAAAAGTTTAGCATGGTAATGGATATGACAGTGTTAATGTATTTGGTCTTGGCGGAATAGATCTGCTACGCTGCTGCTTCTAAATTGCTGCTGCTGTTGGTTATTGCTGTAGTTGTAGATTATTGCTGCTGCAAGCAAGTACAGAACTTGCTACTGCCAATGCTTATGGTGATACGGTGCTGTGAGTCTAGTCAAGTCAAGTTGTGTCAAAGCAACCTTACAGTATTAAAATAAGAAAATAAAGTGTCAATAATAATGCAAGAGTTCCATATTGCAAAAGTCAAATTGGAGAGGACTCATCTGATTCCCGTGGCCTTGTGCCAGTGGGCCGTTTAGGGTAGGAATTCTTTCCTGATGATCTGTCTCTGGGGCTCATCTAGTTGACACGGTATCCGCTGACATTCGGCTGTAGGTGTTGATCCACCATCTGCTCTTGGTACGGACTTGATCCGGGGGACTGCAGTGACCATCTGATCTGGATACGGACTGGATCTGGTGGCTATGGTGACCTCGGAATAAGAAACAAACAGACTAATATTAATGTAGATGCAAGAGTTGCATGTTGCCACAAAGTCAGATTGGAGAGGACTCATCTGGTTTTCGCGGTCTTGCGTCGATGGCCGTCTAGGTGATGAGGTCTTCACTGATTATCTGTCTCTGGGGCTCATCTAGTTGATGTGGTCTCTGCTGACATTCAGGGCTGTAGAGGGATATCTCTGGGTGCTGATGGGTACGGACTGGATCCGGGGGACTGCAGTGACTATCTGATCTGGATACGGACTGGATCTGGTGACTATGGTGACCTCGGAATAAGAAACAAACAGACTAATATTAAAGGTGCCATAGAATGCATTGAGAGAATATTTTAAATTGTTCTCTGATATCTACATAGAAGGTATTTGGCATAGGAAAGGGCAAAAAATCTCCAGAAATGGTTTTACAGGTCCATTTATAACCCTAGAATTTGCCCCTAGAATGAAATGCTCTGTTATTTGGAAGCCTCATGAATATTAATGAGCTCTGCTCTGATTGGATGTTTCACAGACCGACTCAACTCTATAGCTGGCACATGGATAAAAATATATATTTAATTAGGAGCTCTAGCCGCTTTTAATATGCGGTTTGTTGAATCTGCCGTTTTGAATCGCCGACATTTTAGTCTCATTACTGATCGCATGTGCTCTGTGTAAAGTTATAATGCAGAGAGAGTGCTTCTTACCACGAAAGTTGAGCTGCTCGTTTCTCAAGATCTGTAAATCATTAACCATCATCAGCGCGGTTATTTCTCCATCATTCACCATCATCAGTGCAGTCATCTCTCTGTTTATGTGGGAAGTGAAATCCTATGCATTGCAATGTAACAGCTAACAGCATTAAGCTAACCGTGTCCCTTCAGTGACTCACGTTGTTTTACTGATGTGCTGACGTTAGTGATGATTGGGTGATGCAAATGTTGGAGGCGTAACTATTAACGATCTCCACGACTGTTTCGTAACAGTCTATGTTATGTTGGAATTGACCTATTTTTCGGTGGTCTTTTGCAAATACTAGATTTATATAAGAAGGAGGAAACGATGGTGTTTGAGACTCATGGTATGTCATGCCCATGTACTAAACTGTTATTATTTAACTATGCCAAGGTAAATTCAGTTTTCCATTCTATGGCACCTTTAATGTAGATGCAAGAGTTCCATGTTGCCACAAAGTCAGATTGGAGAGGACTCATCTAGTTTTCGCAGTCTTGCGTCGATGGCCATCTAGGTGATGAGGTCTTCACTGATGATCTGTCTCTGGGACTCATCTAGTTGATGTGGTCTCTGCTGACATTCAGGGCTGTAGAGGATATCTCTGGGTGCTGATGGGTACGGACTAGTCTCGCGTAGCCAGACCTTCAGACTGACAGCTGAAGGTCTGGAATTCATGGCAGCTTTCATTGGCTAAGGCCCGCCCATAAGGCCGTTTGACCGACATGTCAAACAACCAATCACAGTTCGTTTTGTTCAGCATCACATTTCGGGGCGTGGAAATGTCCCCGCAACAACAGACTGGTGTGCAACAAGTCAGTCACTGAAATAACCAGCATTGAAAGTTAAATAAGAAGAGGGAGAACAAGCAGTAAGTCAGTAATTTGTTTGCGAACGTTGCAAAAGTGTATAACAACAATGGCGTCTGCATAAGCACCTCTTAGCAAAACACAAGAGTAAATCAGTCGGCGCTTTGTTTCCCAGCGGACCGAAAATAAACGCGACACTCGCGTCTACTGGAAATCCGATCAAATTCAACTAATCAGATGACGACTTCGACATTCCTGAAGTGTTTCCAGTTAAGTGTACCATATGCATCAGACGTTTAGCCAACGTTCCGTGGGCGTGACGTCTGAGGCTGAGACTAGGTACGGACTGGATCCCGGGGACTGCAGTGACCGTCTGATCTGGATACAGGTGGCTACGGTGACCTCGGAATTAGAAGGAAAGATACTAATATTAGCGTAGATGCCATTCTTCTTCTGATGCAACGAGTACATCAGGTGTTGTAGGAAGTGTCCCTGGTTCCGGTTGACCTAATTAATGCAGCCTAACAATCCTTTAACGGATTTGGATTATGAAATGTATTAAGTGTATGCCAGGTTAAAGAGATGGGTCTTTAATCTAGATTTAAACTGACAGAGTGTGTCTGCCTCCCGAACAGTGTTAGGTAAATTGTTCCAGAGTTTGGGCTCTAAATATGAAAATGATCTGCCGCCCGCAGTTGATTTTGATATTCTAGGTATTATCAAATTGCCAGAGTTTTGAGAACGCAGCGGATGTGAGGGACTATAATATGATAAGAGCTCACTCAAGTACTGAGGAGCTAAACCGTTCAGGGCTTTATAAGAAATTAGCAAGGTTTTAAAATCTATACGATGTTTAATAGGGAGCCAGTGCAGTGCTGACAGAACCGGGCTAATATGGTCATACTTTCTGGTTCTAGTAAGAACTCTAGCTGCTGCATTTTGGACCAGCTGGAGTTTGTTTATTAAGCGTGCAGAACAACCACCCAATAAAGCATTACAATAATCTATCCTTGAGGTCATGAACGCATGAATTAACGTTTCTGCATTTGACATCGAGAGCATAGGTCGTAATTTCGATATATTTTTTAGATTAAAAAATGCGGTTTTGCAAATGCAAGAAATGTGGCTTTCGAAGGAAAGATTGCTATCGAATAGTACACCTAGATTCCTGACTGATGACGACGAACTGACAGAGCAGTCATTGAGTATTAGACTGTGTTTTAGGTTATTACATGCGAAGGTTTTAGGTCCAATAATTAACACCTCTGTTTTTTTTTTGTTTTCTTTTTTATTTAGCAGTAAGAAATTTCTCGCCATCCAATTTTTTATTTCAACTATGCATTCTGTTAGTTTTTCAAATTGGTATGTTTCGCCGGGCCGTGAAGAAATATAGAGCTGCGTATCATCAGTATAACAGTGAAAGCTAACACCATGTTTTCTGATGATATGATCTCCCAAGGGTAATAATAAAAGTTTAAAAATGAATGTCCCCAATACTGAGCCTTGAGGTACTCCATACTGCACTTGTGATTGATATGATACCTCGTCATTTACTGCTACGAATTGATGCCGGTCAGATAAGTATGATTCATACCAAGCCAGTGCACTACCACTAATGCCAACATAATTTTCAAGTCTATTTAAAAGAATATTGTGGTCAATAGTACGCAGCACTAAGATCCAGTAGCACTAATAGAGAGATGCATCCACGATCGGATGACAGGAGAAGGTCATTTGTAACTCTAATAAGAGCAGTCTCAGTGCTATGATACGGTCTAAAACGTGACTGGAAATCCTCACAGATACCATTTTTCTCTAAGAAAGAACACAATTGTGAGGACACTACCTTTTCTAGTATCTTTGACAGAAAAGGGATATTTGAGATTGGTCTGTAATTGTTTAATTCATTGGGATCAAGTTGATGTCTTTTTTATTTAGAGGCTTAATAACAGCCAGTTTGAAGGTTTTGGGGACATATCCTAACGATAGTGACGAATTAATAATATTCAGAAGAGGATCCATGACTTCTGGAAGCACCTCTTTTAATAGCTTAGATGGAATAGGGTCTAACATACATGTTGTCGATTTAGATGATTTAATAAGTTTATACAACTCTTCCTCTCCTATAGTTGAAAATGCATGTAATTGTTCCTCAGGAGATCTATATCGTATCTGATGTGATACTGTAGCGGATGGCTGCATAGTTACAATTTTATCTCTAATAGTATCGATCTTGGTTGAAAAATAGTTCATAAAGTCATTACTGCTGTGCTGTTGGGAAAATGTAACGCCTGTTGGTGCTTTATTCTTCATTATTTTAGCCACTGTATTGAATAAATACCTAGGGTTATGTTTGTTTTCTTCTAAGAAAGATGAAAAATAATCTGATCTAGCAGTTTTTAATGCTTTTCTATAGGATATGTTACATTCATGCCAGGCTGTACGGAAAACCTCTAGTTTTGTTTTCTTCCAGTTGCGTTCCATTTTTCGTCGTACCACGGCGTCGGACTGTTTTCCTTAATTTTTCTTAACCGCAGAGGAGCAACTACATCTAAAGTGTTAGAAAAAAGAGAGTCTATAGTTTCTGTTGCATCAAAAAGTTTTCCTGAGCTATCGGATATGCTGAGGAATTCAGATAAATCAGGAAGATTACTTACAAAGCAGTCTCTTGTGGTAGAAGTAATGGTTCTACCGCACTTATAGCGAGGAGTTAATTTTACAGTTTTAGTTATCTGGAGTATACACGAGACTAGATAATGATCTGAGATATCGTCACTTTGCTGCAGAATTTCAACGCCGTTAACATCAATTCCGTGTGACAATATTAAATCTAAAGTATGATTTCGGCAATGAGTAGGTCCTGACACGTGTTGTCTAACCCCAATTGAGTTCAGAATGTCTATAAATGCTGATCCCAATGAATCTTTTTTCATTATCAACATGGATGTTAAAATCACCCACTATTAAGACTTTATCTGCGGCCAACACTAATTCGGATTGAAAATCAGCATATTCTTTAAAGTCCGTATGGTTTCCTGGTGGCCTGTATACAGTAGCTAGTACTAACGTCAAGGGAGATTTATCATTAATACTTGTTTCTTTGGATAATGTTATATGGAGCACCATTACTATTACAAACGAGTTATACTTAAAGCCCATTCTCTGAGAAACACTGAACATATTGCTATAAATTGTGCAAACACCTCCCCCCTTACCTTTTACACGCGACACATGTTTGTAACAGAAATTTTGGGGGGTAGCCTCGTTTAAAATAATGTAATCATCTGGTTTTAGCCAGGTTTCTGTCAAACAGAGCACATCTAGGTTATGAACGGTGGTCATATCATTTACAAAAAGTGCTTTCGTAGAAAGTGACCTGATATTTAATAAGCCAAGTTTTATCATTTGTTTCTCAGTATTATATACATTTTTTTATTTGTTGAACATCAATTAAATTGTTACTCTTAAATTGCTTTAGACGTTTTTTTGTATTTTCTTGCTCGGGGAACAGACACAGTCTCTAAATGTGAGTATTTAAGACATACTGCTGCTGCACAATTAGCATAAAATAACCCATAGCAGATTTATACAGGTGGAGCTGGGGAATGTGGAGGGTTTCAGAGGAACTCTGAAAACACAATGTGAGATGCCCAAGTGAATGCTACCAGCCATTTAAATAGCTGCAAGCTCATTGGTTGTGTATGCAACATGAACCAATCAGCCTGTGCCAAGTCGTATAATTCTGTGATACCATCAGTTACGTTAACAACCCGTCAGCCTGCATCATTTAGAGTTTCAGGGCAGATCTAAGTATTTAGAGCAGGTTTCTGGTATGGGAGACGGGCACACTAACAAGGAGGCTAAAGACTGCAGCCTCTAGTGTCTGTCGCTAGAGTGCCTCTTGAGATGAGGGGAGTGAGGTTTACCTGCACAGCACCTACCACTGGCCTCTGTTACATTCGCAAAATTTACATTTACAAAATTTACATTTACAAATTAAACTCGCTGAGATTGGAGAACCAGTTGTCAGTGAACTGATGGGAACACAGCAAAAGTTTAGGATTATGCTGCTGTGGTAATGTGGTAAAGATGAATTTTACAGCCTCATCCTTTGGACGTGAAAATAAAGCAAATTCACTTTCACACTGCAGAGCACAGTGTCTTGTCAACATGTTTTCCATATGAACGCACTACTGAGTTTCAAGTTTCCGCAGGATGGCCATGCAGAATGTAGACGGCCATTAGCAAATGTGGTCACTTGTGATTTGTGAACTTCACGGAAATGCGATTGGAATTTTAAACAATTTAATTTTCAAAAATGCATAATAGGGGCACTTTAAAATATTTTTTTTCCATGGGTGCAAAAAGTTCTCACGATTCTGAAATGAAATAAAGTATCATATTGCTTTGATGAGGCTTCTTTTGTATGGAAAAGAGCAGCATGAACATACTTCAAAGTATTCTCTGTGTTCCACAAAAGAAGGACAGTTATGAAGTGAAGTTATATAAGATGAACTATAACTTTTACTGTGAAATAGAATGATGTAACAGCAATTTGTATTTGCGTTAGTAAGTGTATAGTGTATTAATACTAAGTTTCTCTGTCAATAGGTTTCTCGAAAACAGAAAGAAGTAATCTCATTCAAAATACACAAGCTGTTTAATGTGGGTCTGCTCCAACCTGCTGCAGTCTCAATATATGAATATTACTCACCAGGTGAGCTGATCACAGACTTATAATGAATCATTTAGTGAAAGTGGTTTACAAATGAGAATTATACTGTATGCTTAAGTAACGCAAGGAATTAGGGTTGCAAATTTTCCACATTTTTGCAACCCTACAAGAAATAAACAAATACAAGTCTCTCTGTCATGGCAGACTTTTACAAATAGTATAGTGACAGAGCAGATTTGTTTTAAAGTGTGAAAATGTGCAAAAGGCTATTGTTTAATTAAATTATCTGGTTTAACCCTTACTCTGTCTTCGGGGTATTTCTGAATCTTGATCTACAAAAAAAAAAAAAAAAAAAATGATATGGTATCTTGATTTTATGTTGGTGTGGGAAAAAAAAAGTCACGTTCATGGTCTTTATGAACTCAACTGAAAACACTTATGAAAAGATATCTTATTGTTGGTCAAATAGCAATTGGTAAATAGTAGTGCTCTGCAGCCATCTAGTGGTAAAAGGAAAGTATATTGTATAGTGGTATTTTTTTATACTTTTAAAACTGCATTTTCCAAAAAATTTGCAAAAATCTTACACTAAACACAAATTATCCATGTTATCCCCATGAATGTAAGTTTAAAATGTGGGTATTTTATAAAGTTAATTTGACATAAAAAGCAGTTTTTAAAAATATATATTTATTTAATAATTTATATATATTTAAAAAATAGCATAAATCCTGTGAAAACTGCACAAATATGGAGTAAAAACATTAATGTTGTCTCTAGAGACCCCAAAGACCATGAGTGTGATTCCAAAACAAGGACTGCATAAGGGTTAAGCTTGGAGACATGCTATTATGACATGCTAGTCATCTCAATGCTACAAACCAAGATTATCGGATTATGTTTTACAAAATAGTGTTTTAGTATTTCTACTTACACATTTAATTCAGTGTGTCACTTGATCATTTATTTGTAACAGTGAAAACATTTACAGTTTTTTTTTTTTTTCAGTGTAGTTAGAAGGGTGTTGCAGTCATCTATAATTAAACCTATTTGTGTTTTTTTAGATGCACGCTGTACAAAGTTTTACCACCCTGAAAGGACAGGTGGTGCTCTAAACAGACTGTGTAAGGGAGATTTGTGCTACTGTGCAGAAGGTATTGTTATTGCATTTTGCATGCATGAATTCAGGCATTTCCAAAGGCAAATTACAAATGAGAATGGGTCTGTTATGAATGCGTGTATAAATATCAGAAAATCTACATCTCATTACACAGAAAACTGCAGTTACCAGAAGAAGAATCGGGTCAGTGATCAGGAGCGTTTCGATAGATCCTGTGAAGCTGGTGTGGATTATGGTAAATGCATGTTTCCTTCCTCAGCCACTGAGATCCAGTGTCACATCTTTAATATAACACAAATATAACACGACTGTTTGATAGTTTATAAAGTCACAGTGGTGGGGATGGATCTGCAACAGACTGTTGACATATACGACATGAAGGTGGAACAGGTGCTGAAAGAAGGTACAGTTTATTATTCCCTCATGTCAGTCCAAGTATATTGAAATGTTTTTTAGAGCCTGAAACTTGTTTGAACCGCAGCTGATGTTTGGGACGTCCCAGTAGAAGTGTTTCCTCTTTTGTCCTATAGGCATTGATAAGAAAGTTGAGAACAAAGTCAGACAATTTTTGGCTCGTCCCATTTGCAGAGAACATTTAGGACTGGTAAGAGACAAGTCATACCTCGTCATTGGCAAATCGGTTGACCTGCCAAACCTAGGTGGAAGGTAGGCGTTAAAACTTCCTACATAGTGTTTCCACAGTTTCATAATGACATGTAAGGCCAATCTGATCTCCCTGTGAAGCCAAACTTGAGGAATTCTCATAAAACAGATGCCATGCAACAAAACTATAAACTTAAGATCTCAAAGTAAACTAGATAACACATACTGATTACCATATGTTTACTTCAGAGAAATATTACTTTTATTTTACCCAAAATAGACTGACGTGAGCAGTATGAAGCACTGCAAACACATATAATGTCTGTTTCATTCATACTCATAGCCAGAGGGCACCCTTGAGCAGAAGCATGCTGCACAGAAGTAATAGAACTTATAGAACTATGGTTTTGAAAAAAATGTCCACTCAGAAAGTGCCCTATTTAAAGGGTATAGGGGCAAAATTCAGCCATGCCATTGGATTCTTTTTTTTTAAATATTTAACACTCTGGTTTAAAAACACCCCAGCACTGGGTGAAATATGGACTTGAGTTTTGACCCAGTGGTTTAAGCCAACCTTCTGGATGGTTTTATTTAATTCAACTATTGTTTAAAATTACTACATGGCTGGCTTAAAATGAACCCAAAATAGGTTGTAAATTAAAAGTCAGACACTAAAGGCATCAGCCATAATCAAAAGATGAGCATTTATTAATAATAATAATAATTAAAAAAAGTTTTATTGTATAATTTTTTTTTTTACTAAATGTTCATTTATTGAACATATTAATTTTATTTTCCAACCTATTTTGGGCTAATTTTAAGGAAGAAATAAAGTCATTTTTAAGCAGTAGTTGAGTTAAATAAAACTACCCAGAAGGCTGGGTTAAACAGTTAACCCAACCGCTGGGTCAAAACAACCCACTCGCTGGGTTTGTCAATATTTTAACCCAGAACCTGTGTCAATTGTCATTTTTTAGAGTGTACAGTTCTCATAATCTGCAACAATCTCTGCAACAGGCAGATTTCCATATTTTCCAACATTTTTGTGGAACTGATTTTACGTTTGTGACCCTGGACCACAAAACCAGTCTTAAGTAGCATGGGTATATTTGTAGCAATACTACAAATATTTATGTATATATTTGTATATATAAAAATACATTGTATGGGTCAAAATTATAGATTTTGATTTAATGCCAAAAATCGTTAGGATGTTAAGCAAAGATCATGTTCCATTAAAAAAAAAAAAAAAAAAAAAAAAAAAAAGCTAAATTTACTACCCTAAATATATAAAAACTTAATTTTTTGATCAGTATTGCTAAGAACTTAATTTGGGCAACTTTAAAGTTGATATTCTCAATATTTGAGGATGATGTACATATCTCAATAAAAAAAGACCCTTATGGCTGGTTGACCAGTGTTACATTTGTAAACCTGTTTTTACAACAAGTGAAGTTTTTTGCCAAAATAAATGCTTAAAGTAAAACAGTGTTAAAACAAATCCTGTGGGGAAACAGTCCTACAGGATTCTGCACAGTCATGTAAATTTTGGATGCAATGGTGTGTGATTTCTTGAGCTATTTTGCTCTGTATGCATTCATTCAACTTTTTCTACAGTGCAGTTGAAGGGCTGAATGAAAATGAGTGAGTGAATTCGGACATGGAGTGTGCCAGAAGGGTTGCCGTTTTTGCATAGTTTGTGCTTGCTGGTTAATAATCTTTTGCATTGGAACTTGTCATTTGAAATTTTGCAAACTGGCAGCTCTAGCTTAAACTCTGTTGTGCTTTATGGAATTGCATGAGTACACTTAATTATGTCTACTGTGGCTTTGGAAAAATGTCTGTCCACTCAAATAGTGCCCTGTTTAATTTGGGTTATGGTTTCGGAACACAGCCTCAGTGTCTATTTTGTATGCAATGTCGTTTAATGGTTACCAAAATTGATTCCTATGTTTTGTGGGTTTTCTCTTGTTTTTAGTCTTCAGTACATCTTAGGAGAACAGACCTGGATTGAATACTGGCCCACACAAGAGGAAAGCCAAACTCCAGAACACAGGGAGCGATATCTCGGCATCTCTAAACTCCTGGATGCAAAACGTAATTCATACATATAATTGGTTGATTACAAGAAATTTTGTAATTGTGTTGTAATTTCATAGTAAAGGTTAATTTCATTTAAATAATTATGAGACAAAGGGACAGTGTGCAGATTGCCTTTAAAATCATGTGCATTAGCCAAATTCCCAGTGAAGGCCCATGTGTAATAAGATATGATGAAGAATGATTAATGAGCTGCTGGGCTCATGAATAATAATCACGTTTTAAGTGTTCGCTCAAACTGATTTGCTGAAATCAAAGCGGGACGATAATAGGTGAGCGCCATTTAATAAATTTACTGTTTGCGCATTAGTTCCACCTACTGCCAGAGAAACCGGCAGTTCTTAAAAACAGAAGAATTCCAAAGAAACAATGTTTTTTTGACAGGAAAATACAACAAAGAATTTCGTTTACATATAGCGCATCAACATGGTATATAAGGCTCTCTCGCTCTGTATCTTTGCATGTGTGCGAGACAAAGTGATGGCTAACGTTAGTCGTGTGCCTTCACACTACACTGTAAAAAGTTTGCTGTAAATTTTACAGTAACTTACTGGCAGCTGGATGCCAGTAAGTTACTGTAAAAATGTTTACAGTATTAATACTGTAAGTGCATTTACAGTACTAAAAGGTCTTTACTGTAATTTCATTTACAGTATTTTTACTGTAATTTCATTTAAAGTATTTTTACTGTAATTTCATTTACAGTATTTTTACTGTAATTTCATTTACAGTGTTTTTACTGTATCTTCAATTACAGTATTTTTACTGTATTTTCAATTACAGTATCAGTACTATAGAGTTTATTTTCATTTATTTTAAACATTTTTTACCTGTAAAAACAATCCAATTAACCTACAGCACTGTAATTCAAGATTTTTACCACCCCAACCCCATAAAAATCACAATAACTCATAAGCATTAGTTCTGATAATATTCTTTTTAATTGTTGAACATTTTCTTTTTAAAAGTACAGAGACTTTGTATCATGGCAAACATACACATACTGAAAAGCAAAAATAAGTAAGTACACTACCAGTCATAAGTTTTTTTTAAAGTATTCTCTTCTGCTTACCAAGCCTGCATTAATTTGATCCAAATTTAATTTATTCCTTTGATCAAAGCTGAATTTTCAGCATCATTACTCGTCTTCAGTATCACATGATCCTTCAGAAATCATTCTAGTATGCTGATAAACATTATTTAATTTTTAGATTTTTCAGGATTCTTTGATGAATAGAAAGATATTATTTAGCAAGGATGATTTAAATTGATCAAAAGTGATAATAAAGACATTCATAATGTTACAAACTATTTCTGTTTCAGATAAATGCTGTTTATCTGAACTTTCTATTCATCAAAGAAACCTGAAAAAAAATGTACTCCACTGTTTTTAGCATTATAATAATTTCAGCAACATCATAATAATAGTTTTTGAGCAGACAATCAAATTATTAGAATGATTTCTGAAGGATCATGTGACTGCAGTAATGATGCTAAAAATTAAGGTTTGATCACAGCAATAAATTACATTTTAAAATATATTCAAAAAGAAAACAGTTATTTTAAATAATAAAAATGGTTCAAAAGTGTATTGTTTTTGCTGTACTTTGGACCAAATGAATGCAGGCTTAGTGAGCAGAAGAGACCTTCTTTAAAAACTAAAATTCTTTAAAATCTTACTGTTCAAAAGCTTTGTCTGGTAGTGTAAATAAAATAAAATCATACAGTAAAAATGTGTTTGTGTTGTGTTAAATTTTAGTAGTTTTGAGTCAAAGTTGACAAGCTCTCTGATGAGAAACGGCAGAATGGGATTCAGGCTAGGGTTGTGCCGATAGACGATAGTATCGTGTATCGACGATAGTCAGAGATATCGCCTGTTGCTGATGCCTTTGACGATAGTTAGACGATTATTATTATTATCCGTCAACAAAGAACTTAACTTTAGCAATGCAGCACAGAGAGTCTGTTCTAGGATGCTTCAGAAACTTGCCGCGGTATAAACACACGCATAGAGAGGCCACCGCGCCTTAACGCACCTCGTGCAGTGAGAATGGGAGATTTTCATCATACAGTACGGTGGTAGATTAACTGATTCTAAAGGGAGTGTTATATTATATTAGCATTGCAGTCATTAGGATAACAGAGGTAGTAAAACCTGGTTCAGGCTGAATTAATTACGATGTATCATAATCAGTCTGTATACAGTAAACATAAACATTCATCTCAGTAACGTCTATAGGCGTTAATTAGAATTACGATGCGATCAGATGGCGCTAAACATATGCACGTGAATTACACGCGCGTCACTTCTCCGCATTCAATATGAACTTAACTACAACATCACCTGATGACAACCTTCAGACATACAGCGGTAACATTATCGCAATATGACGGGTAAAGAAAGATTCATTCATTTACATTCTGGCACGCACATTTACAGCTCACTCACTGACGATAGCAGAGAATGAAACCGAAAGTAACTTGAACAACTCCGGCAGAACTATAGTCAACGCTCTGTACACGCACAACTTAATCATATGCCAAAAGAAAGTCTACCTTTACAAAACGAATAAGGAATTTAGTACAGAGATAATTAATTAAATTAGCACGATAGTATCGTGTATCGGCGATCTCTCAGGCTGACGATAGGGCGATATGAAAATTGAGCATATCGCCCAACACTAATTCAGGCTGATGCTTGTTGTTTGCACCCTCTTTCCAGAAGTCCATCTGATCTGTGACTGTCAATGCATTTGCTGCCACAAAGGTTGACTGTCTGAACAAACCTGCAAGCACAAGAAAAACAGTGTTTAAAGAATTTGCCTCAACTGTCAAACTTGGTGCTGTATGCATTTAAAAAAAAATATGATATACTACATACGAACGCAGTAGTAAGAAAAAAAACTGAAGAAACTTTTTCTTGAAATTTTTTATAAAGAATTTTATGAATGGGTCAGTAAGTCACTGATTCTAGGTGTTTAAAAAAGGTAAATTCATTCAGTAATGAAACACTGCTGTGTGCAGAGATGCACAACATGGCTTTGTTAAGAACCGTTTTTACTAAATGGAGCAAAAAGACAATATTTTCTTCTTGATTTAAAGGAGAACTCCGGTGTGATTTTGACCTACAGTGTATTGAATCATGATACCGAGTGTGAACGTACCTTGCATATCTCATCTCGTCTTGTCCACTGCAGTGCGAAATCTGGGGTCAGTTATCCGATGCTCACAACAGGTTGTCAATGAGAGTCAACAGGGCATCGAAGAAGCCATGTAAATAAATCACTGTTTTACGCCATTTACGAGGCACAAAGTAGCTCCACACTTCATCGGTAGACTTCCAAGGGCCCTGACATTTAAAACGAGACATTGAGAACTCAGAAAAAGCACCGGTAGTTTATTTACGAGAAGATTTATACAGACAGTTCCTGCAAGAAAAAATCCGGCCGCCGCCATCTTAAATTTAGTCACGATAAGTCGAGTGTCGAGCACCAAGGAATTTATCAGGTTATCAACTTATCAGGTTGTAGTTTCCTTCGTGCTCGACACTCGACTTATCGTGACTAAATTTAAGATGGTGGCGGCCGCTAAACTTCTTGCAGTTACTGTCTGTATAAATCTACTTGTAAATAAACTACCGGTGCTTTTTCTGAGTTCTCAATGTCTCGTTTTAAATGTCAGGGCCCTTGGAAGTCTACCAATGAAGTGTGGAGCTACTTTGTGCCTCGTAAATGGCGTAAAACAGTGATTTATTTACATGGCTTTTTCGATGCCCTATTGACTCTCATTGACAACCTGTTGTGAGCATCGGCTAACTGACCCCAGATTTCGGACTGCAGTGGACAAGACGAGATGAGATATGCAAGGTACGTTTACAGTCGGTATCATGATTCAATACACTTTAGGTCAAAATCACACCGGAGTTCTCCTTTAAATCACTTAATATTACATTCTTGTTTATTGAATTTTGTTGCCCTGACACTTAGTAAAGTCTGCCACAGACCATGCTAAATGCTAACCAATCTGTTCATATAAACATTCTAAACAGGTGTGTGTTTCCTAGAAAGTCTGTGCATATAATAGGCCTACTATGATTAAAAATCTATATTTGTTGTTTTACAGTAACAATAATCTAAATTGACAGACAGTAAGATTGCTATTAGGGATGCTCATTTCGGTTAATTTTCCTGACCGACAACCGCTGCTCGTTATCCGAACATTAACCGTTAACTGATAAAATTAGAATAATAAATTAGTTTAAAATAAAAATAGAATGCACGAGTATCTGTGATGATACATTAAAAATACAAGCAAATGTTTTATTTTAACGTGCAAACAGCAGCATACAGAGCAACAACAAAAACTGTATTGACATATACTTAAATTATCACGCATCAGCAGCGGTTCTGAGAACAGAGAAAATCTGAATGAAAAAAAAAGAATAATATAAATAGGCCTACACTAAATATGTATAAATTAAATAACTACCTAATAAAGATGACAAAACTAAAACACACTGAATCCTTTTATGCGCTTTGAAGAACTGTACCGGTCTTATTCTTCTCGTCGGACATAAAAATATATAGCAGGCCAGCCAATACCTCAGTGTGCCTAGTTTTTAACATGTCCACATGCTGTACGGATAGGCAGGACCGCCTGTTAACTCTTAGATCCGCGAAAAAAACACCATCACAAAAACCCTTTCAATTTGCGGTTCGGGACTTCCATCCACTGTCATATGCTTGTGGAGAAGCGCGTGTTTTACAGCGTTCAGCAATAGCCAATCACAGACATGTATGTTGATTTGATTATCACTGTGGCCAATCACAGGAGGCTATGTTACAATCCACTCACCAACCAAAGTGCCGGTTTCAGTTTTGCTGACTTCTACACTTTCGCGAACTCTCTTATTAAAACAAAGAAAGTGTTGGCATTATATAAATAAGACATTAATTGTGCAGTGTAAAGGTTATTTTATTACTTTTTAATAACTTTATGAGATTGCGATGAACTACTCTAGGATGAGTGATAGCTTTCCAGTGATTGTAATGGGAGCGCATAGCACTTACTTTCTAGACTATAATTCATTCAGAATTTGAATACATTCACTCACGGATTCACTCTCTGATAACCCAATAACGCCACTTGCCATTGAGTTGCATATATTGCATCTGTTTACTAAGTAAAGGTGAAGCAAAATATGTCTGTACAGCCACACTGCACATGTCGACACGCGTGCATGAGTAAACAGATAACTTACAAATAGCATTATTTCTTTCACCATGCAGCAAACGTAAAAAAAAAAAAAAAAAAATACCCTTTTAAACCGTTTAACTGATAGTAATAATCGGTTAAAATTCTTACTGTCGGTTAACGGTTAAACGGTCAATATGAGCATCCCTAATTGCTATTATGAATTTAAAGGTTACAGTAAGTTAAAGATACCTGAAGCAGCTGCATTTTGCTGTTTAAATGCTGGTTTAATAGAAATAATTTTAATGCGCATGCAAACTCAATCTTGATGGTAATAAAAACATTCCCAGGAAATAAATGCCTTACAAATGTGTACTTTAAATACAATATAACTTGCTTAGGATAAAAGCATCTGAAAAATGCATGAATGTAAATGCAATGTAAAACAAAATATGTTTTAGGTTACCTTATTCTGCATGTCTGTAAAATGGACAGCTGGCTGTATGATGATTCTGCCCCTGATGGTCAGCATCCAGTAAGTGCTTGGAGAAATCTCCTGTAACAGACAGTGTCACGACACCCTTTTAGTGTTACTATAGTTTATGATCAGAAAAGACAACTACTGTACAGTAATAAAATTTACATTTTTAATAAAATAAACATTTATAATATTTATTAGCAAAACTTGCTATATTAATATATTGCTAGCTCGTTACTCTCTTTAAAAAGTTAACCTGTTCTGCAAGTCAGTGGAGAACAGCAGCCTGTGGCTAATTTGGCTAATTTAGTAACGTTAACATTAACTTAGTTAAATTGATGAAAGGGGAAGCTCACCTGTTGTTTGCACCGCGACGACGGCAATCACCAGAAAAGACTCTAATACACCTCCGATGCAGACGACATGACCACGAGACCACAAACTTGAAAATAAAACACAAAAGATGCAGTTAACCGCGGTGTTCAGTTTTACCTCAGTGTTTCATGTTAGCGCGCTGTTTATGTCACGTCTGTCACTGAAGGGACCGTCTATAAAGTTACATACGACATTCATACACACATTTCTTACTTAAACATCATTTGAAGAGAATTACCTTGCTAGCTATAAAGAGGCAGCGTTTAAAAGATATTATGCTGCTCTGTGACTAACGTTAAGTTTGTCAACTTCGGCTTACTGACATTATTAGCTTACCAGTTCATGTTATCGTCGATACTATGGCAGTCATTCACAGAAGAAGATCCAAAATACACCTCCGCGCTCCGACGTTACAGACGACATCCAGACCAGAAACTTGAAAATAACAAACAAAAGAAGGGCTTGAAAATACAGTTTAAAATCTCCACAGAAACAGTGGTGTTGCTTAACGCACTTTACCTCAGTATTTCACCTCAGTTTGCTGTTAAGCTTGAGTAAGTGCTCGTCAGACGAACTAACTTGCATTAAAGGGCAGCCGAATATACAAACGTGTTTCTCAGTTTAAATAAAGTTTATTTCGACTAATATAGGTCACCTTAATTTACTCACCAGTCCATGTTTTCACCGTTATGGCGGCGCCCCGGCCGTCAGTCAGAAAAAAAAGGCTACCGACATGAAAAACACGATGAATATTGTTAGTTTGCTGTTAACAAGTGAAAACAATGTAAAATTGTTCAGTTTTTCATAAAACAGAAATAATATACTAACCTTTTTGTCGAGTTATTGATGCAACATTTCTCTTTTGTCCTTTTTACCGCCACTTCCTCTCAACAGGAGAAAAAAAAAATCTCCCTTGCCATTGGTCAATTTTTCGCGGGCAAGTTCACTACTGTAAACGGATTTACAGTAGTGGAGAATTACAGTAGTGATCATATATTTTCCCATAATCCTTTGCAGTTTACAGTAAAATACTGTATATACATTTTACAGTATCTTACTGTAGATATTACAGTAAAATACTGTTCAAATTACAAAAATCGGTTACAGTGTAGAGTTACGATTCATCAAATATAATGCACATTCATTCAGACGAACTGAAAAATAAAATTATAATAATATTATAGTAAATAAGTAACACCGCATTTTTTTGTCAGTAACTGTAACTGTAACAGTAATTAATTTGATTATTCATTACTGAAAAAGATAATGGTGTTTATTTATACCTGTTTATGACTTTCTGAACACATTCTGAAAAATTACACTTAACAGAAATTTCTGAATGTTTATTAGAAACAGTAACCAAGGGTGGTGGGGCACATCCAGCCACACACAAAAATGGCATGTAGCATATTTAAAGTTGGAGTGGACAGTGTTACTTTTGCATTATTTAAGTCCACTACTAGGCTAGTATAATTTCAGTCGATTTGAATTATTATTATTTATTTTTTTTGGACTGAAATTGAACTTTTAAAGTGCATGCAAACTCACTGACTGAAATAATACACTCAAAGTATTAATATATATGTGACCCAGGACCACAAAACCAGTCATAAGGTTAAATTTTACAAAACTGAGATGTATACATCATATGAAAGCTCAATAAATAAGCTTTCTTTTGATGTATGGTTTGTTAGGATAGGAAAATATTTGGCCGAGATACATCTATTTGAAAATCTGGAATCTGAGGGTGCAAATAAATCAAAATACTGAGAAAATCACCTTTAAGGTTGTCCAAATTAAGTTCTTAACAATGCATTTTACTAATCAAAAATTACATTTTGATATATTTACAGTAGGAATTTTACAAAAGATTTTCATGGAACATGATCTTTACTTAATTTCCTAATGATTTTTAGCATAAAAGAAAAATCAAAAATTTTGAACCATGCAATGTATTTTTGGCTATTGCTACAAATATACCCCAGCAACTTAAGACTGGTTTTGTGGTCCAAGGTCACATATTATTGACCCTACTGTCCCGCAACATGAATGGAAGACAACTAAGTGCTTTACAAATTAAATTTTGTATGTCTCCATACAGGATGCTGCAGTAAACAGGAGACAGATGAGGTCCGAAATTACAAGCGTTTAAAAAAAGCCTGTGAAGATGACAAGGGTTACGGTAAAAACATTTGTCTCTGTTAAATTCTCACCCCTTTTACAAATGAATCTTACGGTCTTACAGTTCTTTCGTGCAGGACTATATAACAAGTACTGTATGTTTGACAGCTTACAAAGTCACAGTGGTGGGGACAGTTCTGGACAGAACCACAGACATCTATAACTTACAGGTCGAGCAGGTCCTGAGAAATGGTACGGTTCATTATTTTCCTGTACCCATCAAGTATACAGAAATACATTTTTAGAACAGGGTTTCCCAAACGGCAGTTTGTGGGGGAACTTCTTGAGTTGGTTTAAAATTAAACCATAACATGTCAGATTTAACAAAGTTTAAAGTTCAAAATCTTGCTGCGCCACAGGCCACTACTCATATGATTTTTCAATAAATTGCATTATATTCACCTCAAATTATTGTTAATGCACTGTAAAAAGTTTTCACCATATTTAACTTAACCTAAATTCGGCCTCTGCCTTAAATTTCTAAGTTAAATCAGCCTAAAACTCCAAGTCTTTTTAACTTATTAGTATAAAATGAGTTGTTTTAACTTGTGAGTTGAAATGACTTTTTAAGGCAGCTGCTAAACTTAAGTTTTTAAGTTGAAACTAGTCAAAACTTGTTACATACTAACTTTACCGTAGACTGGAATATCGTTTTGCC
This sequence comes from Garra rufa, assembly GCF_049309525.1. Taxonomy (NCBI): domain Eukaryota; kingdom Metazoa; phylum Chordata; class Actinopteri; order Cypriniformes; family Cyprinidae; genus Garra; species Garra rufa. Next base: position 4,888,166 of record NC_133366.1, on the reverse strand, counting down.
CTTTTATAAGTAAATTATTAGACTTGTGAAACTATGATAGTAGCTATAATAATATAGATAGCCCTTTCTCTTTCTATTTGTGTTTTTTTTTTTTTTTCAAGCATCAGACTTAAAATTTATCAACGCCACTTGGTTCATTCTTCAAGTGAACGTTTGCCTGTTTGTGAATAGATAAACTGTCTTTGACCGCTGCCTTGAACTAAACATGACACATCTGGTATGTTAGTGTTAGTGCGATTATAAAAATCAGATTTAGTGCATACACAAAAATCCTTTTTTTTTTTTTTTTTTTTTTTTACTAAGGGTTTGGCTGACAAAAAAAAAAAAAAAAAGGTTGGGTACCACAGTTGTAAAGCACTATTGTCCTGTACTGTATCCTGTAGGTACTGATAATGACGTTGAGGGGCTCTTGAAGATTTTTCAGGCTCATCCTAGATGTAGACAATCTTTGGCATTACAAGAATACAAGTCGTACCTTATCATGGGTCCATCCACTGACCTGGAGTCTCATGGTGGACGGTAGGTGCCAGTGTTTTTTCAGGAAAGGATCTATGATGATCCAAACTCACTCATGGTAGTTCTTGGTTTGATCAGCAAATTATTTATTTATTTATTTATTTATTTTAATACTAATAGATTTCATCTGCTTCATACATGAACAATGTTTTCACTTTTCTGTTGATTTTAGTCTGCGCTATATTTTTGGACAGCAGACCTGGGTTGAATACTGGCCCACAAAAGAGGAAAGCCAAACTCCAGAACACAGGGAGCGATACGACGGAATCAGTGAACTCCATAATACACTTGCTACACAAGGATGCGTTAATTATGGCTAATTTTTTGTTTTTCTTTATCAGAAATCATGTGCTGTTTAAGAGTCATAATAATTTTTAAACAATGTTATTTTGGCCAAAAGTTCACAATTCAGCTGAATACATTTGGAAAATGACTGTCTAAATAAAGCCATGGCTTGTGAGAGACAGTGTCTTTAAAACTGATTTATTTTCTGAATTACAAAACCATTGTTGATGTAAGGATATTTCTGATTAGATATTCAGATCTTCATGTTGTGAATCTCAAAGACATCTGTGTAAAAGAAGGCTAAAGATTATTCCAAGGAAATCAGTGATAAAATAAATAAAAAATGCCGGCAAACAAAATGTGATTCAGAATTAGATTTTAACCTCAGGTCATGTTTGGTCATGAAGTGTTTAAACAAAAATGTGTTTTTCACTGGAGAAATGAATGTGATTTTTACTTCCGGAACACAGCTGTTGTACCCTACATCATGATATCTCATACGGTTTGGCCGTGGCGAGGCGTTGAAATTATGGCGACAAATTAAAAACAGGAACTTCTGCAGTTCATTTGTTCTAGGAATCCGATCACATAGATGTGACTATTAGGAGTCAAAGTTATATGACACAGGAAGTGTGTCTCTTTTTAAAATGCTTTAAAATCACATGAATGTTTTTACCCGATTTGCTTCAAACTTCGTCAGAATAATGCGATAGCGATAGTTATCCAGCACCATACATTCACATCAGTGTCGACCACATGAGTGCTGCTTTTAGTATTTTACAAAGAATTGTACAATGTGTTTCAGAATCATTTATTTTGGTCTTTCCACCCATGATTCTAAAACACTTCCTCCATTCATAATCAGAGTTGAATCAATTATTGTTCTACCTTACACTGATTCAATTGATTTTGTTGTGGTGAAGTAAATTATACAGAAAAACAAAAACAAAAAACAAATATAATTTCTACATTAATTAATTTAGTTTAGGGGGGGAAAAGAGTACATTCAATATCACTACTCAATTTAGAATTTCAAATTTAATCTTATAAGTATATTTTACTTGGAATTGTTTGTTATTTTTTTCAAAGATTGTTTTGAGTAAATGTTTTCAAGATGTATTTACATTGTTTTATGGTTGCTTATGTTAATCATTTTCTACTTAAAATGACCTACTTAAAAACATATTAACTTATTGTTACCGCCATTGTGTATAATCAAGTATTGAGGTCTCTGTGTTCATTTGGTTAGTAATTACATTAAGTCAACATATGACATTCAAAATAACAAGGAGCAGTCTACTTGCTTACGCATATGTTTGTAACTGAACCACATACTTTAATGGCGATTGTGTTTTTCAGTGCAATGATGTTTGAGTAAAGTTTACAAACTGTGGCTGAGTGAATTGTACTTGAGTACTGCAGGGCAAACTTAAAATAATTAAGTAGAAATTACTAATCAAACTCTAACTGTACACATTACATTTACTTAGTTAAGTAGATTTTTACTTAATTCTATACTTAAATTTTGCTTTAAAAATATGCGTGCAAATACTACTTTTTTCAGTGAATGTTAAGTTTATTCTGAGACTTCAAGTGGCCAAGTGGCACAAGTGGCAGCACAGCCTCCACATATACTGAAACTTCTATAGGGTATATATATATATATATATATATATATATATATATATATATATATATATATATATATATATATATTATCAGTATTATTACTGAATTCCTCATTAATTTTACACAAAGACATACAACTTACTGTCAGTTCTGGATGGTGCTGGTCTTAGCGAAGGTAATTTTGCTTTCAGAAATGCTTGCAGCTGCCTTCATTCGCTGTGTTCTTGAAAACCAGCAGTAGTCTGGGTGCACATACACTGCCGCTCAAAAGTTTGGGATCAGTAAGATTTTTTTAATGCATTTTAAAGGAGACTTTTCTGGTTATCAAGGTTGTGTTTATTTGATTAAAAATACAGACAACACTGTAATATTGTGAAATGTTAATGCAATGTAAAAGAGTGTTATCTATTTTAATACACTTTATAAATATAATTTATTCCAGTGATGCAAAACTAAATTTTCAACAGCGTTACTCCAGTATTCAGTGTCACATGATCCTTCAGAACCCTTTTGTTTAGGATTCTTTGATAAATTTAGCATTAAAAAGAATATAATTTATTTAAAATAAAACTTTTGTAACCATAAACACCTAGTTCAAAGTTTGGGGTCAGTGCATTTTTTTTTTTCTTTCTCTCTTCCAAAGATATTAAGACTTTTATTAAGCAAGGATGTGTTAAATTGATAAAAAGTGATAGTAAAGGCTTATATTGTTGTATTTCTATTTTGAATAAATGCTGTTCTTTTTTTATTCATCAAAGAATCCTGAAACAAAGTCTCACAGATTCCAAAAGAAATAGTAAGCCGCACAACAGCTTAACATTGCTGTTTCCAACATTGATAGTAAAAGTAATAAATCAGTATATTAGAATGATTTCTGAAGGATCATGTGACACTGAAGACTGCAGCAACGACTGATGAAAATTCAGCTTTCCCTCACAGAAATGAAATATATTTTAAAGTATATTAAAAAAAAAAAAAAAAAAAATCAATTGCTATACTATTTCATAATATTACAAATGGAACTTTGATGAGCATAAAGAGAGTTAAAAAATAAATAAATAAATAAATAAATAAATAAATAAATAAAAACCTTACTGATTCCATACTTTTGAGTGGCAGTGTATGTAGTGACCCTAAGGAAATCCCATAAGTATATTCTTCCACAATATCAGTTCTAAATCTGTGTCTTCCCTTGGTAGAGCCCACTCCGCAGTTTCTACAAAGGTGTAACTAAGCCACCCCAGAGACTTATATCTGCAGTAAGGCCCTATGGGGTTATACTATGTATAAATTCCACTGAGAAACTGTTACTAAATATCACTAAGAAAGTAGGAGAAGCCTGTAATATATAAACTATTGTACATAATACATTACTTGTGCCTCAGAATGAGCAGACGATGTGATCATTGCTTTCAGAGGTGGATGCCTTCTGTTTGGGAACGCAGTTGTGTAGAAACAGTCTTTGGCTCAGGCATTGCAGAATGACCAAAATAACATTTGAGTTGTTGTGCAATGATATCAGTCCACTGGTTAGTAAAGTTATCCTATTTGACAGCACTAAGTCACATGACTTTTTTTTTTTTTTTTTTTTTTTTTGATGCACATTTGGAGAATGTATTTTCCATCTCCCATTATTCACATTAAGTTTCTAATGTGATACTTCAAAATGCACATAAAACCGTGTGACTGAAACATAGCTATTGTAAATTAAGAAAAAAAAATAAAAACATTACATCACATTAGATGTAAAAAACAAACAAACATTAGATATGAGATTAAATTACTAGACCCCCTGATGATAATAATGTTAATAATAATGCCTTAATAATGTCATTTCCCATAATTCTTTTGACCCCTGAAAGATCAACAGAGCAGCTGCCACTTTATCAAAGGTTGAATTTACACAACCAGTTTTTGCAGGTCATTTACGGGAAATCTGACTTGGACTGCCTTGAACTGTTTAAAATCGTTATTAAATCTATATGAATCTCCTTTTTGATTTACAAAACTGAACTCAGTTTTACTGACCACAGCTTTATTTCTAAATGAGACACTAAAAAAGTGAACTTGACTGCTTGATTTTTAGTTTTTATGTCAAATGAATAAATAATAATAATAAAAGTCGATCCCTGTTTAGAAAAGGTAAAGAAAATGTAAAAATGAAATAGAAACAGTTATTTGTTACATAAATATTACTTGCTATTGATAAATGCTGCATTGGTGAACTGAAGCATTGAGTTTGGTGAATTGAGCATTGAGTATATATATATATAAATGATAGTAGTAGAAAGTGCAAACAAACAGAGAGCAAGAGTGTGCAGTTTGGACTCTGAGGGTCGTGGAGGCGGGAATAAATCTGAGCTGCTGCAGGTTCACAGACGCTCACAGTTAGAGGCACACAGACACACAGACAGACAGGATGGATGTGAAGCTGTTGTTTCTGACTGTTGTTCTTCTCTCCTCAGCACTCCTCACACTATGCGACCCACTGTGAGTATCAAACACACAGTTTGTTCATGGATTCACCAACAGATCTGTTTTCAAACGCTCTGATTTGATCTCCTCAGATTTATTCTGTCAGCTCCTAATTTGCTGAGGGTGGGTTCCTCAGAGAATGTGTTTGTGGAGGCTCAGGATTACTCTGGAGGCAACATGAATGTGATGATCAGAGTAAAGAACTACCCAAAAAAAGACACTGAGATCTGGTCTAAATCAGTGACGCTGACTGTAAACAACAACTTCCAAATCCTTACAGACATCAAGGTGATGCTACTTTGACATACTTTGTCCTTATGTAAGGACTGGTGTGTGATTTTTCAGAGGACAAACCTATTTGTATAAATCTGAAATTTTATTTACAATAGTTTGTTTTTATGCATGTTGTAGATCTTTAATTATTTGCTGTTGTTCAGATTCCAAGTGATAGGGACTATTTCTCTGACGATCCTCTGAAGAAGCAGTATGTGTATCTACAAGCTCAGTTTCCATCTTTCACTCTGGAGAAACCAGTCATGCTCTCATTCCAGTCTGGATATTTATTTGTACAAACAGACAAGCCCATCTACACACCTGCTAGCACAGGTACGATCACATGACAAATATAGAGTGCGCTAATGCACAATGTGAACTTTAAATGTTACATCAGCATGACAGCTCATATTTCAGCTTTAACAATTGAACCATTTTGCAGTTAATTACAGAATTTTCTCTCTGACACCCAACATGACACCACGCAGTGAGGCTGGAATCACAGTGGAAATCATGGTACATACTGCCATTTCATGAAAGCATGTGTACACTCATTCATAAGCTCATTATTTCACAGACAATGTCAGCAACGCTCATGCTGATTTCCATTTCTTAAGAATCCACAAGGCATCATACTTTCATCAACTGATGTATTTCCAGACAAAGGGATTCGGTCTGGACACTACGCCATCCCTGAGGTTACCAGGTGCGTAAACGCTATCAGGACTGAAGCTATACAACTTGAATGAACTGATCAAACTTATTCACAAGAATATCTAGTACTTTACAAGAAGCAATGTGTTTATGGACTGTTGTCATGTCTGGAATTAGATGTATGTATGTTTCTGGGTATGTTCTGTACCAGCTTTGGGATCTGGAAGGTGGTCACTCGATTCACAAACACTCCTCAGACGTCTTTTACTGCTGACTTTGAGGTTAAAGAATACGGTGAGACCCGAGTCAACAAATTGTGTTATGTAAGAGTAAAATAACAAGCCAAGAATGTATTTACATTTTTGTGTGTCTGGTTTGGTTTTAGTGCTTCCAACATTTGAAGTGACATTAGAACCCAGTAAGTCATTCTTCCATGTGGATGATGAGAGTCTGACAGTCAAGATTGAAGCCAAGTAAGACTAAATATATTATGCTTCATTGTTTTCAAAGTAAATCTTTAATGTGTGAACACTGACTCAATCTGACAGTTACACAGAAAGTCCTTTGTTAAATGGCTCCTTTCCTTCTTTTGTGGAACTGAAAATGTCCAAGCCATTCTTGGATTTGGATCAGTGACAGCCATAGTCACCATTCAGTTTTACAGCAGAAATTAAATGTGCTCTTATAGTTACCTTTTTGGAAAGAAGGTGGACGGAAATGCATTTGTGGTCTTTGGTGTGATGGACGGTCAGATGAAAACAAGTATTACTTCCTCTCTACAAAAAGTTGAGGTGAGAGACATTAAACTTTACAACTTACAACAAAAGACTACAATAAAATGCAATTTCTACGACAAGTCTCATTTAGCCTAACACAGTACACATACAATGTTTTTTTTATGTAATGTAATAGAATAAAAAAAAAGAAAAAAGCAAGCTAGTGAATAGAATAACGAATATAATTAGAATAGAGGATGCTAGAGTTAGAAGGTCAAATAAAGATGGAAGAATATGTTTTTAGCCGATTCTTGGAGAAGACTGTTCGAGAGCTGTTTGGATTAGGTTGGGCAGGTTATTCCACCAGGAGGGTACATTTAATGTGAAAGTCCATGAAAGTGATTTTGTGCCTCTTTGGGGTGCCACAATAATACACCGATCGCTTCTAGAGGGCATATTAGTCTGAATATTGAATTTAGGTAAAGCGGTGCAGAGCCAGTGGTGGTTTTGTAAGCAAACATTAATGCCTTGAATTTTATGCGAGCAGCTAGTAGCCAGTGCAAATTGCTGAAGAGAGGTGTGACGTGCGTTCTTTTCGGATCATTAAAATTAACCTTGCAGCCGCATTCTGGATTATTTGTAAAGGTTTGATAGAACTGGCTGGAGGACCTGCCAAAAAAAAAGCATTGCGATAGTCCAGTCTGGACAAAACAAGAGCTTGAACAATGAGTTATGAAACATATTCCTAAAGTTGAATAAAGCAAATCTGCAGGAACGGACAGTTTTAGCAATGTCGTCTGAGAAAGTGAGCTGATCATCAATCACAACTCCAAGGTTTCTGACTGATTTTGAAGGAGTTGTGGTTGCTGTGCCTAACTGGATGGTGAAATTGTGTTGATGCGTTTGATGGAACCACAAGCAGTTCTATCTTGGCAAGTTTGAGTTGAAGATGATGTATTTTCATCCGGCAAGAAATGTCTGTTAGACAAGCTGACATATGAGCAGCTATCGTCGTATCATCATTTTGAATGTGCTGAAGCATAAAAATACTGTAATACATTTGCAGATATTTAGGAAGCACTAAATACTACTTGTTTATCTGAAAAAACAATGTTATGGGTAGTTCTTCTACTTTGAATTCTACCCTGTGCCTTTAAATAAAAATAGCTTTTTATGGCATCTTGTTGACTGATGCTAATGTCTATATGAATAGATATCGGAAGGAGAAGGTACTGCAGAACTGACCAGGGAGATGATCATTAAAACCTTCCCAGACATCAACCAGCTGGTTGGACGATCAATCTATGTTTCAGTCAGTCTATTGACAGAAAGTGGTAAGACCCAAAAGATACTGTGTTACTGTGTTATATGCGTGTGTGTGATTGTATATGAGAAGCTCATTTTGTGTGTGTTTCAGGCAGTGAAATGGTGGAAGCTCAAAGGAGAGGCATTCAGATTGTGAAGTCACCATACACCATCCACTTCAAAAAAACACCACAATTCTTCAAACCTGGAATGCCCTTCAGTGTCTCGGTAGCTGATTTTACTCATTAAAGGGGTCCTATTATGCTTTTTTTTCTTTTCTTTTTTTCTTTTCACTGTTTGAATTTTAGCCAGTGTAATGTGTAAGTTGTGGGCATTCAAAAAAAATCTCCAAATTTACAAATCTCAAAGTAAACTCTAAAAGAAGATTAGTTCTACGAACGGCTCCTTTGGACTACAGCGTTTTTTTTCCCGGATGTTATGATGTCACAACGTGGTCCATTAGAATGTCATTCAAATAAATCCTGCCTAATTCGCCTAACTTTAGCGATGTAGCATGGACAACCGCTTCTGGGATGTTTCAGCGAGCCACAGGGCTGCTTTTATAAATGCAAGCATTGACTAAAGTGTCTGCGAACTGCGCTGGTACCCGTTGCCTTGTGCGTCGGAGTCACACTGTAGATTTGTGCAGTGTGTCGTAAGAGATGTATTCCTCATACAGTGTATATAGTTTTACAAGCATTATGCTGGAGCTGGTTTCCATCCATGTAAATAATTAAATGAATGAGCACAATAATGATAAGACCATGCATCTGCAATTTCGCAGGCTGATGATAGGACCAACACTACTGTAACGTATCATTTACTCACCCTCCATGCATCCAAGGTGTATATGACTTTCTTCCTTCAGAAAAATTTAATCAGAGTTATATTAAAAATAATCCTGGCACTCACAAGCTTTAGAACGCCATAGACAAGTGTTGCTCTCCATCAGTCAAAAACAACTCTGATCCATTATAAAAAGTGCCTCACATGGCTCCGGTGTGCTCAGTAAAGCGTAAAGTGAAGTGTGAAAAGTAAAGTGATTTTTTTTTTTTTTGTGGCACTGACAAGCAGCGAGATGCAACTGTTGTTTACATACAAACTATCAACAGTTAAAAAGCTGCACAGTCCAATAGTTTTACAGTTAAAGCCCCTATTAACTAGAAAGTTAAGAATGGTTGTAGAAACTGTGGAACAATTTAAATCCTTTTTGGATAACACTTAAAATAGGGAACACTTTTTCACTATTAAATATGACTTTTTCTCAATAATTTCCTCTTTTGCTGCTTCCTAATTAATATTTAGTTAGGTAGTTGTTAAGTTTAGGTATTGGGTAGGATTAGGGATGTGGAATAAGGTCATGTAGAATAATGCATTAATATGTGCTTAATTAGTACTAATAAATGGCTTATATTCTATTAATGAGCATGCTAATAAGCAACTCGTTAAGAAACCGTAAAATAAAGGGTAACAAAAAGGGTAAAAGGGTAACCGTAAAATAAAGGAATTTATTGAGGAAAAAGACATAGTTAATAGTGAATAAGTGTTCCCTATTCTAAAGTGTTACCAAATAAAGTGTTACCAATTTTTGTTCTGGGTTTTATAAAAGGTCTACGTAACAAATCCTGACCAAACGCCTGCTAAAAATGTGGAAGTGGAGGTCAAACCAGGAGAATCCATTCATTCAACGAGAGCCAACGGCATTGCGAAGTTTACCATCAACACTCAGGAAGGAGCTTCTACACTGGAGATCACTGTAAGACCTGCCATCTCAACATTGGTATCACTGGTGATCTTGTGGAAAATAGATAAATTCATATTTGTTGAACAAGGAATGGAGTTAACTGTGCGCAGCACATTAGAAAACAATGTAAATCGTCTGTCCAGGCAAATACCAAATTAAAGAGCGATGCACAGCAGGCTGTGAAGAAGATGACGGCTCATGCCTACAAGCCCAAAGATGACTCCAAAAACTATCTGCACGTCAACATTGATGCAGCTGAGCTTCAGATTGGTGATCAACTAAAAGTTTCTCTGAGTGCTGGAAAAAGTCCAGGATTCAAAAATCAAGATTTCACCTACATGGTAAAGATTATAGTTATTTCTTATTCGGCAGCACCACAAAATATCTGTTGATTATGATCCTTTATTATGCTATTTGATCACTATGCTCTGCTTGTGTTTGAAATTTTTTAGGTGTCAAAAAAGCTGTTTTGCAAATTGTCTGTCTCATTTACAGATCTTGAGTAAAGGCCAGATTGTAAAAGTAGAAAGGTTTAAGAGGACAGGACAATCTTTAGTGACTCTGGATGTGCCTGTAACCAAAGACATGGTGCCGTCCTTCCGCTTTGTGGCTTATTACCATGTGGGCTCATCTGAGGTGGTGTCTGATTCAGTCTGGGTCGATGTGAAGGACACGTGCATGGGACAGGTATGTCTACCATCACAAGAAACAGGCCAAGCAGCTAGGTCTATTTTTCTGACATAAACATGTTCTGGTTTAATAACAGCTCAAGCTTGAGGTGAAGAAAAAGATGAATTACTATGGCACAGGAGATAAGGTCAATCTGCAGATAACTGGAGATCCTGGAGCTAGAGTTGGACTGGTGGTGGTTGACAAGGCTGTGAACGTCCTTAACAAGAACCGACTCACTCAGACAAAGGTGAAGAATGTTCCTAAGACTTAATAGCAAAAACAGCTCATGACTGTTTCAGGCATAATATGTACATAACTGACATCTCTTTTTTTGTGCTTCTAGATCTGGGACAGCATAGAGAATCATGAAATCGGCTGTACGGCAGGTGGTGGAACGGACAGTATGGGTGTTTTCAGTGATGCAGGTCTGATGTTTGAGTCAAACACTGCAGGAGGAACCAAAATCAGAACAGGTTTTTTGTGGTTGCTCTTCTTTTTTTCTTTTTTTTTTTTGCAATACAAATACATACAGTTAATTAAGCAGCAGCTTTACAGTTTACCACTATTTTGGAATTTATTTATGCTTACTAAATCAATCTTGCTACTCTTGGGTACTTTAAACTCTAAGAGTGATTTTGACAGAATGCTAATTTAATCAAATTAATTGTCCTCTAGTGCCTGATTGTCCCGCCCCTCCAAAGAGAAAACGAAGAGCTGAGAGTCTCCTGCAGACCACAAGTACATTGGGTGAGAAGCTGGACCTACTTTAAAACTCTACTCTTACAATTGAAATCAGAAAGGATCTACAGGCCATTTTTTACTGTGTGAAATATCCTGAAACTTTATCTTTTTAGGTCACTGTTCACGCTTCAAAGAAATTTGCTTTTCCACCCAGTAGTTTTTACCATGTTCTCCTGCTCCCCTCATTGTTCTACACTAACACTCTCTTCTCAGCTGGACAATACTCAGGTGAATTGAAGCAGTGCTGCGTTGATGCAATGAGGAACAATAAACTTGGCTACACGTGTGAACGGCGAGCCACGTACATCATGGAAGGACCAGAATGTGTCAAAGCCTTCCTCCACTGCTGCAACAAGATGAAAACCCACAGAAATGTTAAGACCGAAGAAGAGGAGCTAATTCTAGCTCGAAGTAAGAGTCTTCATAGATTTGGATTGTCACAATAATTATGTCACATGCAGGGGTGCTGTAAACCCCCTCGTTTTGCGTTCACACAGAGGAAATGACTGATAATTCAGAGGTAATGTTACAACTTCCCAGTGCGAATGAATGGTCATGTGACATACGTTTTCAATTGTGTAGTGTGGATGGAGATTATTTCTGAAATGCAGTGAAAATGCCAGTGTAGATGAGGATGGGTTTCATTATAAAATGCACTAGTGTAAACGGGGCTCTCAGAGAAAAATATAATTTTGGTTCTAGTGTTTATATTTGCACGGTTGTGAACTAAAACCTAGTCTTACGGTCTCTAACGCACAGGCATTTTTAAGGTAGAAAAAGAAAAATTGGCAAAACAATAGGTGCCTCTGTTGTTTGGATCTCTAATAAATTTGACTGGATGTGATTTTCTTATGTGTCCTTTTGTTCTAAAAGGTCTATTCTCTCTTAATCTGTTACAACAGGTGATATTGTTGATGCCGAATATACAGACTCTGAAGACATTGTGTCACGAACGCAGTTCCCTGAGAGTTGGCAGTGGGAGGAGATTGATTTATGTGACAGTTGGTGAGTAGGAGACTTTTAGACAAAAGCTATAAGTTGAGCTCCAATCATACTCATCCTGACTTGCAGCAAATAATTGATCTCATTTGACGTAAACATATGACTTTCATATTCCAGTACACACACAGAAAAATTGATCTACCTGAAAGAATCCATTACTACCTGGCAGGTCTTGGCTGTCAGTTTGTCACCAACTCTTGGTAAGTTGAAGCTGCAAATGCAACAATCTGAAAACATCATTGTCATTGTCATCCAGTAGTTGTTGCTTTCAAACTTTTTGTGTGTCTGTGTCCCTTCTCAAAGGCATTTGTGTGGCAGAACCCGAGGAGCTAGTTGTTTTTAAGCCCTTTTTCATTGACCTCAAGATGCCTTACTCTGCTGTGCGTGGCGAACAACTGGAAATCAAAGCCATTATTCACAACTACACCGGAAAGAAGCAGAAGAAGGTCAATCAGATTTGATGTATAAAAATGATTTTAGAACTTAGAATAATGATGGCATACATGGGTATCATTTGAGGTTTTTGAGCTGCTCATGAATCAAACTGAAATCATCATCACACATTTCATATTCAGTTCTGATTTGTGCACTTTTTAGATAGTTTCCTCTATGTCACGTTTAGGGTACGTTTTGTTTTTAGTACATTGCTGTCATGTAAATGGCCTGAAAATGCAAAGTTTTGAAAGTTGGTTCCTAACATTCTTTTAATAGAAAAAAATAATAGAGGCATCAAGGTCTTTGGTGTGGAGCAGGTTCACAGCAAAATCCCCAGTGTTAATTTAACACTCTGAGTGTGGACTCATATAAACACTAAAGCGGTGTTAAAGTTAACACTGAAGATTTAAGGGTCAAGATCCCAACTAATGCAAACACTGACCGCTATAATGGTTGCTTAAAAATTGTGGTTTTCACCTTTGGTGAATCTGCTTATTAACATCAGTTGTCTTCAATAATGATCAATCATCACTTTGTTAATCACCTAATTAACTCATTAACCTCAACACTCCTTCAGTGTTAACCTTAACACCACTTTAGTGTTTATATGAGTCCACACTCAGAGTGTTAAATTAACACTGGGGATTTTGCTGTGTTGGAGCTGACCTCTGCATAACAGTGGCCCTCCAGCAAAAAGTTGACATCCCTGCTCTAAATTTTTATTTATTTTGGCGATACAAGTTAGATATTAATTTGTGTCTCACTGTGTTATTTTAACCAGGTGCGTGTGGACTTTATGGAGTCAGCAGATGTTTGTAGCTCTGCCAGCAAGAAAGGCAAACACAGAACATTGATATCTGTTGACGAAGACTCCAGCGTAGCGGTTTCATATGTGATCATTCCCATGACACTGGAAAATCATGCTATTGAGGTGAAAGCTGCAACATCTGATTCATATGATGATGGAATAATAAAGACGCTGAAGGTGGTGGTATGTCTGATGGCGATTTTGTCACTTTAAGCACTTCTCGTGCAATTGATTTGGTTATTTGTTAATATAATGATCAATAGATTTTTGTCATATTTTCAGTAGATAATCTAGAGTGCTACAGGTAGTCGTTTTCTCTTTCAGTCTGAGGGTGTGCGGTTTGAACTTAAGCAAACATCCTTGGAGCTCAATCCAGCTAAGAATGGTGAGATAAACCACACTATACTTCCATTATACAAAATTACACACATTACACTTCCAACCAGGTAATGCTCACTCCATCCTAGTTTGGGTAACATAGAAAAACAAAACAATACTTCTCTCAAAAGAAATGTGAAGTAAACATATGATACTCTATATTAACATTCTAGTTTAAAATAAATATTATAATTAATAATAAAAACATTATCACAGTAATATAAATTTTTTTCTAACTTGTATGAATATTATTATAATAGTTCCAGCCAATCAGGAGATCACAATTAATTTTTGCTCTTTACTTATCAATACTCATCAGAACTGTACAATATGATTAGCAAATGACTCATGACTCCTTCTCCATCTTGCTGTTCTTCTCTGTTTCTCATCCCAAATGGAACAGGAGAAAAGCCTTTAGTTCTTAGAGCTGACATACCATCTGATTGGCTTCCAGGCACATCTGCTAACACGTTAATCACACTTACTGGTAAGGAAAAAGATGTTTTCAAGAATATGTAGTGATTTTTAAGTTGTATGCATGATTTATTTAAAGAGAAACCTATATCTACAGGAATCTTGATTACATCTCTGTATTCACCCATATCCGTAACAATTGTTAGTACTTTTTTTTTTTAGGTTTTAAGGGGAATAGTGTGCACATTGAGTTGAAACGAGTCAGGAAGATTATTTATAAATCTTTTATCTTTAGTAGAAGTAGTGTAACACCAGTCAACTGGCAATGAAGGTTTTTTTTTAGTTTTTTGTTTTTTTTTTTCTTGGCCAATCTCTGTTTTAGACTTGCACACAAACTGCATTGCAAACAATTTCCAAAATTGCATTTATCTATTTAAGTTAACTTAAATACATAACAACAACAACAACAACAACAACTTAAAATAAAGAGTCGAACAAACACATGCAATAGTGTGAAATAAGTCCCGCCTTCAAAATAACAGTCCAGGGGTGCGTTTCCCGTACAACGACGTAACTTGCTGATTAACCTCCATATCATGCATTGTTGTGAAAACGAACTAACGAGTCACGACTGTTTTCCGAACACAGTCGCATCTCTGTCGTTTGTATCACATTAATTCAGCAATGTTGGGCCGTTGTTAATGACGTCAACGAGTAATAACTTCGCCTATTTAACTGATTAGGTATCTCAAAAATGCAGCTATATTGAACATGTCTGTCACGATTTGAGTCTCCGTCATCCTGTCATCACAAACTCTTGCACTACACATCATGGACTTCAGCCCCCACAAGCCACTGCACCAATCACTGCTCACACCTGCTCCTCGTTACCCACTGCACTGATTGCTGCACACATCTGTTCCTCATTCACACACATGCTTATAAGCCACTCTCACACTCAGCTTCCTCGTGAGGTCTTGTATTGCCCCGGCTGCATTTCTGAGCGGTTCTTCCCGAGTTTGTTTTCCCGTGTTTTGATTCCTGGTCTCCCTCCCGTGTTTGATTCTCGCTGCCTGCCCCGACCATTCTGCCTGTGTTTGACTACGATTTCTGCCTGCCCCTTTGTGTTTGTTTGCCTTTACTATTAAATGCTGCATATGGATCCGCTCGTCTCTGACCATCCTTGTGACAATGGCACCTGATGGCTAATTTACTATTTTTTTGGTCCCTGTCATTTTGCTTTATTTGATGTTTGATTCATCGTGGGTTCCCTCTTACGTCATACTCCCGGGTTTAGCTAGGCATTTATGCACATGCACACTTATCAAAAACGGCACTTTAAAGGATGCACAAAAATACATATAGATTAAAATGCATTTTTATTACAATTGAATGGACGATATAGATTATACTGCATGTTAGGTTGGTTGTTGTTCCCAAGATCATAATAGTTTGAGCCCATTTGTCTTGCTAACAAGAAACAATGCTTCTTACCACAGGTTGGGTGCTGTAGTTCCAACCACGCACGTTTGCGACGCTGTTTGCGAATGTTCGTTTAAACTATGGTTTCGGAAAACAATGAATCTATGTTGGTAACGATGGAACTTGCGACTGTTGTTGGCTAACCATGCTTTTGGGATATGCACCGCAGTCTGTTAAAAGACCAGTCACTAATTGGTAAAGTGAATGTGGCAATGCAGCGTGGTTACCACCGAAAGTATTTTGAGACACAGGCATAACAGTGTTGTTAACAGTGTTGCATAAAGGATGGTTAATTTTAACATTCCCCACCTGCATTCCTCTTTTATTCATCCAGGTGAGGAGATCAGTCAGACAGTCGAGCAGGCCATCAATGGAAGCTTCATGGGTCGCCTTATTATCCAACCCCATGGATGTGGAGAGCAGAACATGATCTACATGACACTACCTCTTATTGCCACTCATTATCTGGACAGCACCAATCAGTGGGAGGCTGTTGGCATGGAGCGCCGCATTGAAGCTGTTAACAACATTAGCACAGGTCAGCAGAATACAAAAGATATAGAGAATCTGAAATGAAATAAAAAGAAACTGTGAAAGATGCTCCCCCGAACCTTGTTTAAACCGAACCTTTTTTCCTTTATTAAGGTTATGAAGGTCAGCTGAATTTCCGGAAAGAAGATGGGTCTTACGGTATCTGGAAAGAAACACAGAGCAGCACATGGTAAAGTATTTATTTATTTTTTCAAAGCATTTTTTAAATGTATTCTTATCCCCACATTTTCCTGTCATATGTTATTATTTAACTTTTTTTCTGATTAGTACTAACAAATTATTACTTGTTGATAATTTGAAGTTGTTTCTGTCTATTAAAGGTTGACAGCATATGTGGCCAAAGTCTTTGCAATGGCCAATAGCTTAATTACTATGGATGATAATGTGGTCTGCAGCGCTCTCAAATGGCTGGTTTTGAACAAGCAACTGCCAGATGGCTCGTTTAAAGAGGATAAACCTGTACGCCAAAGCGAGATGGTGGTAGGTTGAATGTGGCTGTGTCCGATTGCATTAAACTCATCTGTGGAGGAGAAATTGCAGTGACCTAAAAATCGAATTTGATATTTTGACAATAAAAAAAAAAAAGTTTAATGGAGAAAATATTGTTGCACCCAACCCCAATTATAATAACAATAAATATTATTTATTATTTATCATAAAACTTTGACTTCATTTCTGTAATGACTACAGCTATATATACTCTTTCATTATGAATTGAAGATACATTAGTACATTACTGTTGCAATCTTACAATATTTTAAAGTTCTCCATTCTTTAATAACCTTAATAAAAAGGTCTACATTTGCTGATTTATTATGAACACACATGCATTTTTTGTGTTAGTTTTTTGTTATATTCTGATTATGTGTGCTTTATTCCAGGGTGGCGTACGGGGCGAAGATGCCGATGCCTCTCTGACAGCTTTTGTCCTGATTGCAATGCAAGAAGGCAGAGAGATCTGTGTTAATGTAGTTAATGTAGGTACACCACTTACAACGTCAATTAATAGTTGCTTTTTTCCATTCTTCCTCTTAACATCTTACACACACTTTTATAGAGTCTCCATGAAAGTATCAGGAAGGCTGTTTCCTTCTTAGAAGGTCGACTTCCAAAACTGACCAATCCTTACGCTGTTGCGATGACGTCCTACGCCATGGCCAATGAGAACAAACTCAATAAAGACATCTTGATGAGACATTCCACCAAAGGAGAAGGTCAGTCACGCGAACATCAAACATTCTTCATATAGCGTGGCAGGGGTTCAGGGGCTAATAGTTGAAAATGTAAAGGAGCTGTATGTATGTATGTATGTATGTATGTATTTATTTTATTGTACTAAAGTATACAAATATGTTTACAGATACAGTATTTAGAAGAAAAAAAAAATCTAAGTTCACATGCATGTTTTTCTCATTGTTATAGCCAGTGGGTCAGAGATCTTAGATTGTACCTGAACTAAAAATCCTCAGCAACCTTCTAAATATCTCTATGACTAGTTCAAATGCAGATAAATAAATTGATCAGCTTAGGGTGTATGGTTTGTTACCTTGAACATGAACTTCATTCGCAACTTCAAAAAGGAAAGGTGTAAACTGGTCTAGCCCAAAGACCATTGGCTGAATGTCTGACATTTCTGAAGTGTTTCCAATTTTGTGTGCCATATGCATCAAAGTCGACAACTTGTTACTGTATTTCCAGGAGATGATTCTCTAACTAATATGCCCTAACGCCAAACCCCCTCATGCAAGAAGAAAGCCATAGAGTTTACCACTGTGACAAAAAGTGCTTATCAGGATTAAATAAATGCTTGATTTTCAAAAGTATGTTAATTATGTAAAATTCATGGCATAGATTATTTAAAAAAAAAAACACGTCCAAGACTTTTACACACTGGTCTGTTATTGTGGTGACATTTTCATGCCCTTAAATGGGTCCTAATTATGCTTTTTCACTTTTTGAATTTTAGCCAGTGTGTGGTGCGGATGTTTGGGCATAAAAACATCTCATAAACACCTCAAATCTCCAAGTCCGCTCCTAAGGGATATATTTAGTTTCTTTTTAAAAAATCCCTTTGCAAGAACTACAATGAACAGCTGCTACATTAATCATTAATCATTCAAATAAATCCTGCCTATGGACATTTTTAATCGTTGGCGTTGTGGGGAGGGACATCTACACACCTGTTTCTATTGATGTTTTGTGTTTGAAACAGCCGGTCGGTCCTGGACTGTCCCTCGAGAGCATTATCACTCACTAGAAGCGACGGCGTATGCTGTGCTGGCGCTTGTGAAGGCCAAAGACTTCGATAAAGCAGGAGAGGCAGTGCACTGGCTGAACAGACAACGGTCTTACTATGGTGGTTATGGCACCACACAGGTACACTAACACCTCATCATTTGAGTAGTTTTATAGATGGTGGCACCAGTATTTGACATTAGCTTGAGCTCAGCTGCTATAACGACTCATTTAATAGAAGCATTGGTTGCATTTATTCCGTTTCAAAAAGCTTCCAAAGCAGTCCAAAGACCTGTCTGTGAATGCTTTTCTGTCTTTCTAGGCGACCATCATTGTGTTCCAGGCCGTGGCAGAGTATCGCACACAGGTGAAGGACCAACTAAACTTCAATCTGGATGTGGAGCTGTCCGTACCAGGGAGACGCAGACCTGAGAGATGGACTTTCAAAAGAGATAATAGGCATCTTACACGGTCAGACAGGGTGAGAATCAAAATTGTGGTTAAAGCTCAATGTTCCAATTGAAATATTTTTGTTGTATTATGGGAGCTTTGTTGTGTGCCATTAATAGTTTGAAATGTTCTACATTAATGTTATTTGCCAGTGCTGAGTTTGGTCAAAATTCTTCTGTTACATTATGGATTTGATTGTTCTGATGACACAAGTACATATGTGTTCACTCAACAGATGGACATAAACAAAGAGTTCACTGTAACTGCTAGAGGAACTGGAACAGCCACTCTCTCAGTGAGTGTTTATGAGCGTTTATACAGTTTACAGTCAGCAGCAAGATTAAAGTGTTTAAACATCTCACCTGAGACGTGCTGCCATTTTCAGGTTATGACGGTATACTACGCCAGACCTGCTGAGAAGAAGTCTGACTGTGCATTTTTTGATCTGACTGTCAAAATGGAGAATGACCCTGAAAGTAAGAATAGGTTCATGCCCTTTCTGTGGCATTTTCCATACTGTGCTTAACCCCAGGTTATCGTAGCTCTAAACCATATTGTTAAGCTCAGGTAAAGGCAATTGATAGCCCCTTTCACTAATACTTTACTGGCAAATGACTGTTAAGAGATCATGCGTGAAAAGGCATTTTCAAAAATGTTGTGGCTCTGCAGTCTATTGCAGTCATATTGCAATTTGCATGAAAACATGTCTTTGTGCCTGTCAATCAGTAGTTTAAAACGTTATCAGATTGGACAAATAGTGAAACCTCGAGATTGACATCACATTGTATTTTGGTACTCAGTGGTGTCTTACTGGCAAAAAGACAGAGCACTTTGCTTGTTTGATCAGCACTTTTGTGGATTTACCAGTACAGCCATTCTGGTCATTTTACAGTAATTTACCAGGATTGTGTGAATGGGGGCAACTTTGTGTTTACTATCTTGGTTGAATTTTAATTATTATAACCATTTCCTTTTATATTCCCTTTGACAAGGGAAAACCTAACAAAATACTTTGGTTTCTCTTAAGCAAAACAAGGAGCCATTGAAAGCTACAACTTCACTATGGAGTTCTTGTATGTAAACACATTTGACATAAATGTATTTAAATGTCAAACCATTTAAAAAAAAATAACCAGGATATGCTTATTTAGGCTGCTTTCACACTTGGTTTCGGTGTTTTTTGAGTTAGATCCCACCTCATTTTTCACATTGGTGGTATGTTTGCATCATGAAGTGAATACTAGTGAAAGCTGCTTACCATTGTGATTAGAGACTCCACAAGAATGCAACTTGATGTACAAAGACAGTTTATTTAGATATGAGCAGCTCTGCATTACTAAAATATAATAATTCTGGGCTCAAATGGACTCAGGTTTACACCAAAAGCTCTAGTGTGAAAACAGCTTTAATTGCAGACTGAGTGGAGCAAAACTAAAACCTTTTCATAAAATCTGCTCTCGATCTCCTTCTGCACAGCTACAAAAATGACAAAACGGATGCCACCATGACTATTCTGGACATTGGTTTACCGACTGGATTTGATGTTGAAGAAAATGACCTTAAAGTGGTATTGTGATGATAAACTGATGCTTCACACATCTGCAGACAGGACATAAATTATTTGGCTCATGTCATGTATTGAGTTTTTTCTGATGTTCTTTTCCTCAGTTGTCAACAGGGAAGGAGAGATACATTCAGAAATATGAAAAGAATAAAGTGCTGTCAGAAAGAGGATCCCTCATCCTCTACTTAGATAAGGTATTTCAGGAAACTGTGGTGGTGCTGTTTATTTAAAATCTCTTTTTAAAACAAATTTTGCTGACTATCACAGGATTGTTGAATTCTTAATTCTGATTGGCTTAAATCTGTTCCAAAGTGCTCTATTCTGTAAAGCCTTGCCGTTTCTACCATTGCATATAAATATAATAAAGAAGTATTTCCCTTTCAAAAATGGTTTTAAATTTAATATTAAAATTTTTATTCGTTGCTTGCAACAAATGTTAATGTGGGCAGTTTTTACTGTGCAATATGATTTTTAACATCATATAATAAAATTATATTGATTTCTATCTCAATAGGTTTCTCATAAAGTGACAGAAAAGATTGCCTTCACAATGAACAAGAAGCTTAATGTGGGTCTGCTCCAACCTGCTGCAGTCACAATATATGAATATTACTCACCAGGTCAGCTATTTGAGCTCTCAAATGAGCATGTTCATTTTAGTGAAATTATTAAAGTTTATGAACACATTTAGTCATGTACATGCATTACATGTACTAAGTGATTTTTGTACCATCGGCTCAATTCAAGCACAGCAGCCGCTGCTGCGGGTAATTGGGCAGAGGAATCGTGAGTTCCAATTATTTTAGTAGAAGAATGCATGTTTAAAAAAATGCAATTCCACTGCTAAATGCTGATGTTGTTTTACAGATAACACTTCATCTTTTCCCCCTGATTTTAATCCGTTGACATCTCTGCATTTTTTTTTTTTTTTTTTTTAGATAGACGCTGTACAAAGTTCTACCATCCTGAGAGGGAAGATGGCGCTCTATACAGACTGTGTAAAGGAGACCTGTGCCAGTGTGCAGAAGGTATTATCAGCCAGAAATAATACTGTAGAGAGACCATACACTCTTAAAAATTAAAGTGCTTCGCAATGCCATAGAAGAACCTTTTGTCTAAATGCTTCCATAAAGAACCTTTAACAACTTGTTTCACAAAAAGGTTATTTGTGTGAAAGCTTTTTAAATAACCTTTGACTGGATGGTTCTTTGTGGAACCAAAAATGGTTCTTCTATGGCATCGCTTAAAGAAAGCACCTGCATTGTTGTATCCTGAACTGTTGCATTATTGTATTTAAATCATCTCAAGATACCAGCTGGAATATTGGTTTTCTCTGGTCTCTCACAGTATTTATACTACATCCTTCTTATTACTGCTTCAATTTGAGAACATTTGTGTACATTTGCACAGATGATCAAACTCAACAGTTCCATGGCCTCTTTACATGGAAAATGTTAAACATTCAGTTATTTGTATTCCTGTCTGATTACAAGTGTGAACATGTGTGTATGACATTTACTTCTCATAACACAGAAAACTGTACTTACCAGAAGAAAAACAACACCAATGAAGATAAGCGTTTAAATAAAGCCTGTGAAGGTGGCATGGATTATGGTAAACATATTCAATTCTTGACTGTCTTGCTTCAAGAAATTAAGATTCATTATTTACTCACCCTGATGTTTTAAACTGCCTTTTTTTTGTTCAAAGTGATTGAATGTAAATGTATAATGATTGTATCAAAATTACAAAAACATCACAAAACAGTTCAGCAGAACAGATCTGATATAATCTGATGCTCTTTTCATACTCTAAAAAAAGACACAACACATAGTTTTGTTCTTCAGAAGAAAGTAAGTCACAAATGAGCAAATGCTGACAATCTTTGTGTTTCGGTGAACTATTCTTTTAACCGTTGCATGAATGCATTTGAAAAACAAAATCTACATGGCGATAACAATAAAATATGTTTGGCAGTTTATAAAGTCACAGTTGTGGGGATGGATCTGAAACAGGACTCTGACATTTACAACTTGAAGGTGGAGAAGGTGCTGAAAGAAGGTACATAAATGCATCTGAAATGTGTCTGATTCTTGTTAAATTCAGTTGACCTCTCTAATAATGCTCTACAAATGGCCAAATTGCATTGCAGCGGAAGTGTTTCCTAAACACTGTTCTGTCTTGTAGGCACTGATGATGGTGTTGAGGGGAAGAGGAGGTCATTTTTGGGTCGTCCCAGTTGCAGAGCACATTTAGGATTGGAAATAGGCAAGACATACCTCATCATGGGCAGATCTGTTGACCTGCCAAAGCTCGGGGGAAGGTACGTGTCCACTCAGTGTCTGCACATAGCAGGATTTGTCTGAGGTTTATGCGTTTAAAGTCTGTAGAGTTTTGTTCATGGGTCAGAGGTGTGACAGTTGTTTTATATCATAATGCATTTTTAGTAACTTAGAATAGACACTTGATTAAAACAATGATAAATAATCTACAATGGAAATATTTTAAAATAAGTTTATTTAGATAATTTTTTTTAGCGTTTAATGTCAAAAATGTGTAGGTGCTGTGACTGTCCAGAGATTTCTGAAAGAGTTTTCCTCTTTATCGCCATGATCCTTAAGGCTCGCTCACACCAAAGATAACGTTCTAAAAATCATTTCAAATTTAAGAGAGTAGTGTTCACCTCACAGCTATAACAAAAACGATACTGGGCAACAATACCGTTGGGATCATTTTTAGGACATTTTTGTTTTTACAGCTGATGAACGATAAAACAATGACAGCTAATCAGACTTCATTCAAATTAAAAGGCTTGTGCATTTGAAATAGCAGGCAACATTGTAAAGAAGCAAACAGACATTGCACAGCAAATAGAGTAACATAAAACATAAAATTACCTTTAGGAATTCAGTGCTAATTTGGACAACATTGTCTTGCCTCCTTTGAAGGTGCAGTAGAAGAGATTCCTTATTGTTTTTATTTCCACTACATTGACTTTGTTAGAGATCAGATAGTTTATGCTAGATTCACTGTTTATATGCGCTCGAAATGTGCGTGCTGAAGACATCTACTGGTTGAAGTGTAAATGCAACAAAAACAGAGTTATTGTTCAGTAGAGTGGACGCAAATATATTCTTTATATTATCATTGTATTGATAGTTATTGTTATCGCTCTTAGTGTGAATGGGCCTTTAGACCTCAAATTATGCATGTGCTTCATAAAGATATACAGCTAAAGTGACCATTATGTCGGTTTTGACACTTTCTGTTGTTTTTAGTCTGCAGTATGTTTTTGGAGAGCATACGTGGGTTGAATACTGGCCTACAAGAGAGGAAAGCCAAACTACAAAACACAGGGAGCGATACATCGGCATCGATTTTCTTCAGAATAGCCTCAAAGGTGGATGTGCTACATAAATATGTAACGCCTTTTTGTTGCTGAGAATTAGACATGATCTATAGCACAATCTTAGATCATATTGTTTGAGCTAAACTTCTTTGTTGTAATTTTGTAAAAAAAAAAAAAAAGGAGAAGACTGATGTACACTTGAAAAATGTTAATTTTAGACACTTGACTAATAAATAATGGTGTTATTAACAGCCCCTTGCAAGAATGTTCTGATTACTCTGATGTTTTATTCTTGAACCCCTAATCCTACATTTAAAGGATTTTTAAAGGATTACTTCTGGATAGCTGAATAAATATCTGAATAAATGAGTGTCTATAAGAATAAATTAGTGTCTATAAAGGCTAAACATTATTCAAAATAAAGGAAAAAACAAACAAACAGATATTTAAAATAAATGGGTCCAAATACTAAAATTGGAAACTAAAACAAATGTAGAATATACATATATATATATATATAATATATATATATATATATATATATATATATATCTCTATATCATTCTTTTTTTTCCCTATTGCCTTCCTTCAGTTGTCCACAGGGAAGGAACATTCAGGAATTTATGTTGGAAAAAGGGCTCTCATAGATGCTAAATACAGGTGCAGCAGCAGAATTTTGTCTTGGGCTAGTGCACACAATAAACAGAATTAACCAATTCTGGCACAAATCACCACCAATAATGCTAAATAAAGACTGAATATATTTCATCACAGCGATAATTATTCATTCAACACCTATACACACACACACACATGCACACACACACACACACACACACACACACATCAACTGATGTAGCCTTCATTTGGTGTAAAAAAAAAGGAGAAGCTTCCAACCCTAAGAACACCATCCCCATTGTCAAACATGATGCTGGAAACCTAATGTTTTGGGGGATGTTTTTCAGCCGGGGGACCAGGAAACCTAATCAGAGTAAACAGCACCATGAAAAGGAAGCAAAACATCAAAATTCTCAACAACAACATCAGGCAGTCTGCAGAGAAACTTGCCGTTGGGCACCAGTGGACATTTCAGCATGACAACGCACCAAAACACACAGCAATAGTGGTACAGAAATGGTTAGCAGACAAAACATTAGGCAAGGCAAGTTTATTTATATAGCACATTTCATACACAATGGTAATTCAAAGTGCTGTACATAAGAGGAATAGCATAAAATCATAGTCATAAAAATGTAAAATAATAATCACACAAACAGAAGAACATTTTAAATGATTTTAAAATTGATTTAAATTAATTAAAAACAGTAGGAATGGTTAACAATAACAACAATAAAAAACTGAAAAATTGATTTTAAAATTCATTTGCACAGTAAAATGATTATACATAAAATAATGCAGTCTGTTCGGACGTAGCACAGTGCTCATTCAATAAATGCACAACTAAACAGGTGAGTTTTAAGTCTGCATTTAAATGTGGCTAATGTATTAGCACATCTGATCTCTTCTGGAAGCTGATTCCAACTGCGGGCGGCATAATAGCTAAAAGCGGATTCCCCTTGTTTTGTGTGAACTCTTGATATTACTAACTGACTCGATCCTAGTGATCCGAGTTGTCTGTTAGGTTTGTATAAAGTGAGCATATTTGCAATGTATGTAGGTCCTAGGCCATTGAGTGCTTTATAAACGAGTAGAAGTACTTTAAAATCTATCCTAAACATAACTGGTAGCCAGTGTAAGGACCTGAGGACTGGTGTAATATGCTCTGATTTTTTGGTTCTAGTCAGAATCCTGGCAGCAGCGTTCTGTATGAGCTGCAGCTGTCTAATGGTCTTCTTAGGAAGGCCAGTGAGGAGACCATTACAATAGTCCACCCTGCTGCTGATAAAGGCATGAACTTGATGGGAAACAAAACATCTAATTCTTGCAATGTTTTTGTGATGGTAGTATGCTGATTTAGTTACTGCTTTGACATGGCTACTGAAACTGAGGTCTGACTCCAGAATCACACCCAGATTCTTGACTTTTTTTTTAACCCCTAACAACAAGGTATGCATTTACCTTATGAACTTCATCTTTGTTTCCAAATGTAATGACTTCTGTTTTCTCCTTGTTTAACTGAAGAAAGTTTTGGCACATCCAACTGTTAATTTCATCAATGCATTGGCAGAGGGAGTCAATGGGGCTGAAGTCATTTGACGATAAGGCTAGGTAAATCTGGGTATCATCTGCATAGCTGTGATATGCTATTTGGTTCTTTCTCATTATTTGACTTAGTGGGAGCATATGCAGGTCGAACAACAGCGGCGCTAGAATTGAGCCTTGTGGGACTCCGCATGTCATGGACGTCCACTTAGACTTATGTTCTCCTATACTCACATAATAGCCTCTCCCTTCTAAGTATGACCTGAACCATTTGAGAACCATCCCAGAAAGCCCGACCCAGTTTTCCAGTCTATCTAGAAGAATGTTATGATCGACAGTGTCAAATGCAGCACTGAGATCTAGAAATACCAGCAATGATATTTTGCCAGAATCAGAATTTAGGCGAATATCAGTAATTATCTTTATAAGTGCTGTCTCTGTGCTATGATGTGGTCTGAAACCAGATTGGAAATGGTCCAGGTATCTATTTGAGTTTATGTAGTGGTTCAGCTGATTAAAAACAACCTTTTCAGTAATCTTGCCTATAAACGGTAGATTTGATATCGGTCTAGTTGCTCAATATAGTGTTATCAAGATTTTTCTTTTTCAGAAGAGGCTTAACAGCTGCAGTTTTCAGGGAGTTTGGAAAAGTCCCAGAAAGAAGTGAGGTGTTCACCACTTCTAAGAGATCTGCTTATAAACAGTTAAGCACACTTTTTACAAAAGATGTGGGAAGTGTGTCAAGGTGGCAGGTTGATGATTTGAGGTGCTGTACTGTTTCTTCCAAAATGTTGCTATCAAGGGGGTTTCTTTTTGCTCAACGGTAGCAAAAAGAGTGCAAGTGTTGTTAAGTTGGCTTGAGAAAGCCAACTTACAGATCTGCTATTTAAACTAATTATTATTATTATTATTATTGTTATTATTATAAGATCTTCACACTGATCTGGTCTATCTATCTATATCATGCTAACAATATGCTAATCATGCTAGTAACCCATTTGGGTACCCTAGTAACCACATAGCAACACCCTAGCAACCACCACAGGTACCCTAGCAACCGCATAGCAACACCTTAACAACTACCCCAGGTACCCTAGCAACTGCATAGCAACACCTTAACAACCACCCAGAGTACCCTAGCAAGCACATAGAAACACCCTAGCAACCACTCTGAGAACATTAGCATGTAACTTGAAGCTTTTAAAACTACTTTAAACTTCAAACCATTTCAGACTGAAAAAACCATCA
>NC_133366.1:4733756-4860576 GCF_049309525.1 Garra rufa | reverse complement strand
ATTGTAACAGTGGCCTGCATCTATTAACAATGTAAAATCCGGTTTACCCACACGTTTTCCGTGCTTGTGGTATAAAGCAATTATGTTAACCTCACACCATATTGTAATTAATGTAATTTCGAGATGGCAACATGTGACGTTCTACTCGGAGCTGTTCGCGTCCTCGGACTCGCAATTATGCTTTTCTATGGCAACACTATCAACGCCTATATCGAGCCTACCTTGGTCAAGTGGTACAGTGGTCATGTGGTACAGTTCATAGCTCTCAGAAGAACTTGTAATTACAAGTTCTACGAGGACGTGAACGCTTTTTACATCTCGTAATTACGGGAATTCCGATATGGTGTGAACGCACCTTTACAAACTCTCACACAAACGTTTGAGCAAATCCGATTCTACTGCTGTTGGATTCCGAGCTTCAGAGAAGCTTCTTGATTGATTTACAACACTTCTGAATCGGAGAATCAGTAGGCTTGAACCTTAAATAGTAAAGTACAGCGAGAGCGATTCAAAAGCATACTGCCTAATCGCTCTTGCGATACGATGATGTCATACACTGATCGATGTGCGAAGACGCTTCAAGTCCAACAAGCCTGTTTTTTTTTTTTTGGAATAGATTCCTTGTCCTTCAGGTACGACACAGCACAAGACAAGTGTCATGAGAACTCCAGTCTCCATTAGGACCCAGAGTGATCTTATCGGACTTCTAATGGGTATTATTATTTTCAGCGCCTGATTACAATTCCTGCCAAATTAAGTTAAAATTATGTATAGTTAGAAATGCGTTATAATGACCATTCATGTCTTTTAAATTGCATAGTAGAATTATGTCTTTAAAACATAATAGAACAGCGTTTTACACAAATAGTGAATTATTATTGTTTTCTGAATATACATTGACAATTAAAACCACTTAAAATTGATATACTCGTGCATTATTAATTAGACATTATAGTACTATATAGCATT
Organism: Garra rufa; assembly: GCF_049309525.1. Lineage (NCBI taxonomy): Eukaryota > Metazoa > Chordata > Actinopteri > Cypriniformes > Cyprinidae > Garra > Garra rufa. The sequence continues at coordinate 4,859,607 of NC_133366.1, read as the reverse complement.
TAAATACGTTTTTTTCCATAAAGAAATTATTGTGGATAATATGTGGATTATATGTGGATACAAATGTATACATTATTGAATTAGTTTTTAAAGTATAATTACATCATTTTATTAGATGTATTATATGTATGTTGATTTTTATAAAAATATAAAACTTTTTTGATCAGGCATTACCGCTGGGATCCGAAAGAGGACCCGATTCCGAGGCGGACTCAATTTGTCACCACAACGGCAAGGTAGATAAGCAGTAGTTTTTATTAGCTTTATGTTCATGTAAGTGTTTGTTTCTTTGTGGTTTCTATCAGATGTTCCTCTTTTAATCAAAGATGAATCGGCCCAAAAGAAAGGTATTCAAACCATCGAAGTACAGAACCGTGGATGAAAGCACTACTGAAGCCACGTGTGGTAGCAGCATGACCACCACTGTTTCAGGCAAAGATGATAGCACATTTAAGTGTAAGATCGGGAAGTACCTTTCACAATACTGCACGATTTTTTTCCTATTAATTATTTTTACCAACATATTCTATGCTAGTTACCTGCAATGGCTAACTTTTCGGCCCCCTTATGTTCCTTATAGTGCAACCTATAGATGGGCTATATTTACTTTAAATACAGTCTATGATGCAGTGCATTCACAACTTTGTAATTATGCATATATAATTCTGTTATTTATTTACAATGCAAAAGGATTGTTGACAAATTACACTCTAAAAAATCGCACTGTAAAATAACAGTAATCTACTGGCAGCTGTGGTTGCCAGCATTATACTGTTATTTAATAGCTCTCTACCGTTAATTTACAGCTCTTCATTTTTACAGTATGTTACCGTTATTATACCATGTGGTAACTCATTTTATTTGGGAAACCAATTGCTTCAAACCAATTCAGTAAAAAAAAAAAAAAAAAAATGTTTATATGGTGTTTGTTACATGTTGTGTGATGTTTCATGTCTTTTACCTTGGTTTTGCACTTTTCATCATTTGGTTTCTTCCATTGTCTCCCCCTGTCATTTTGTATCATTGGTTTAGTCCTCGTGTTTGTGTAATCACCGTCACCTGTGTTTGATTTATCAGTCATCTATGTCACCTGTGTCTTATGATTAGTTACTCCTTATAAGTCTGTCTTTGAGTTCAGTCTATTGTCGGTCATTCATGAAGTTTACCTGTGTGTGTGGATGTCTCCTGTTCAGTACAAGAAGTAATTAAAAGGATATATTATTCATGTCTGTCTCCCGCCTCGTCGAACCAGCACTGTCTCGTAACAGAATGACCGACCAAAACCGTAGTGCTGAGGAACGGCTGTGGAGCTTGAGGCAGAGCGGTCGGGAGTTGGAGCGGTATGTAGAGGATTTCCTTGAGCTTTACCATCAGGTGAGCTGGTCCGACGCTTCCTTCGGCTTTGTGTTTCTGTTGGGGTTGGACGAAGAAACAATTCGTTGCGATCTCTCTGGTTATGATGTCCCGTTTGTCGAATTGGTCAATACCATTCTCTATTATAACTGCTCCAATTTTGAGATAGAACTAATAAAGAATAACAGTCCGATACAACGTCCAACCCCCTCAGAAACACATCCCATCGCACCAGCTCACCCAATGCCAAGAGCCTCTGCATACCGATCCAACAGTTCAGACCGCCTGCCTCACCCTGAACACCCAGCGACCCTCCAGAGCTCCATAGCCTTCCTCAGCCCAATACCGCTGGCCACAGTTCCTGATCTCCCGGCCGAGATGGCCGATGTTCCTGATTTCCCGGCCGAGAGGGCCGAAGTTCCTGATTTCCCGGCCGAGAGGGCCGTAGTTCCTGATTTCCCGGCCGAGAGGGCCGTAGTTCCTGATTTCCCGACCAAGATGGTCGACGTTCCTGATTTCCCGGCCAAGATGGTCGACGGTTCTGAGTTCCCGGCCGAAAGGGATGTAAGGGACCTTATGGATATGGCACTGCCCATGGAGTTCACGGCCCCAATCCTCTCGCCAGAATCTCCACTGGTCCTGTCCTGCCGTCCAGAGTCTCAGCTGGTCCCGTCCAGTCTTCCAGAGTCTCAGCTGGTCCCGTCCGGCCGTCCAGAGTCTCAGCTGGTCCCGTCCAGTCTTCCAGAGTCTCAGCTGGTCCCGTCCAGCCGCCCAGAGCCTCCGCTGGTCCAGTCCAGCCGTCCAGAGCCTCCTCTGGTTACGACCAGCCTTCCAGAACCTCCGCTGGTTACGCCCAGCCTTCCTGAGCCTCCGCTGGTTACGTCCAGTCTTCCAGAGCCTCCGCTGGTCCAGTCCAGCCTTCCAGAGCCTCTGCTGGCCCAGTCCAGCCTGCCAGAGTGTCCTCCAGTGACGGGTCTTCCAGAGCTCCCGCCAGAGCCGACTCTTCCAGAGCTTCCTCTAGAACCCCCGTATGAACCAGCAAATTTCCCCAAGAAAATTTTGGGGGGGGGCTACAGGCCCTTAGCCAACGTGGCCTGGCCGAAGGTTGAGGCCAAGGCCACGAGGGCTGTCCTGCCATGGCCGCTTGAACTGTCTACACGGCCATGGTTTCCTGACCCACCATGGCTGCCTGAACTATCTACATGGCCATGGTCTCCTGACCCACCATGGCCACCTGAACTGTTTGTCCGGCCATGGCCTCCTGACCCACCATGGTTGCCTGAACTGTCTACATGGCCATGGTCTCCTGACCCACCATGGCCACCCGAACTGTTTGTCCGGCCATGGCCTCCTGACCCACCATGGCTGCCTGAACTGTCTACATGGCCATGGTCTCCTGACCCACCATGGCCACCCGAACTGTCTACATGGCCATGGTCTCCTGACCCACCATGGCCACCCGAACTGTCTGTCCGGCCATGGCCTCCTGACCCACCATGGCCACCCGAACTGTCTGTCCGGCCATGGCCTCCTGACCCACCATGGCCACCCGAACTGTCTGTCCGGCCATGGCCTCTTGACCCACCATGGCCACCCGAACTGTCTGTCCGGCCATGGCTTCCTGACCCACCATGGCCACCTGAACTAACTGTCCGGCCATGGCCTCCGGATCCCCCTGACCCGCCATGGCTCCCTGATCCGCCCTGGAGGCCTTCCCAAACCAGCAAGGTCCTGTCTTGTAACGGCCTCCAGGGCGCCCGCCCTCCCTCCCCGGTGTTTCTGTCACGGCGCGAGACGCGCCTACCGGGAGGGGGGGGGTAATGTTACATGTTGTGTGATGTTTCATGTCTTTTACCTTGGTTTTGCACTTTTCATCATTTGGTTTCTTCCATTGTCTCCCCCTGTCATTTTGTATCATTGGTTTAGTCCTCGTGTTTGTGTAATCACCGTCACCTGTGTTTGATTTATCAGTCATCTATGTCACCTGTGTCTTATGATTAGTTACTCCTTATAAGTCTGTCTTTGAGTTCAGTCTATTGTCGGTCATTCATGAAGTTTACCTGTGTGTGTGGATGTCTCCTGTTCAGTACAAGAAGTAATTAAAAGGATATATTATTCATGTCTGTCTCCCGCCTCGTCGAACCAGCACTGTCTCGTAACAGTGTTAGTACAGTGAACTTATTTAATTTGAGTCCACTAAGAAGAAATATTTCTTAATATAAACCCACAAACACTTAAAGTGTAATAAGGAAGCAACCGACTTTTACTCAAATCTTTATAGATTGTCATTAACTAACAAAAGCACAAATTTGTGTAATAAAGTGCTTAGTAAAGAGATTGTCACTATATCAGCAATTCCACAATGACTGTCTTTAAATAAAGCAGCAAATGTCAGTGCTTGCGGCTCATCATTGCCTGAAGCACAAGCTCTACTCTCCAGCACAATGGTCACCCACAAAACTAAATTAAACTAACAGATCTCTCTTGTACAAAAACACACCAGTTAGGCACAATTAAATATTTACTCTCCTTACCAGTTAATGACTTTGCATAATTGTTTTTCTATGAACATTCACTAATATTTTAGTGAAAATACCTTGATTTGCTTAGTAAATCTGACTGTTGTGTTTTACAGTATATTACTGTTTTTTCTTGAATTAACAGTAATCTACTGGCAGCTCTGGTTGCCAGCATGTTACTGTTTTTCTACAGTGTGTTGCCGTAAATTAATTACAGTTTATTACTGTTAAATTACATTTCATGCTGTTTTTTTTCATCGTGCATCTTTAACCCTTTAAAACCCACAGCAAAATCCTCAGTTTTAAATGAACACTTATAATGTGTCAACACTACAGAGTGTTTGAGTTAATGAGATAATTATATGATTGATCACATTCTGATTGAGCATTAGTGATGAACACCAGCTGTTAACAAACAAAATCCCTGAAGAAAAACACAAAAACAACTGACTTCAGCCACAGCCTTAGATGAAATCAACTGAAATAAAAGAAGACATTAAATCTCTCAAGATCTGATTAAACTCCTAAAATAGCATTACCAGCTTCACTTATTACCACACTGAATTTATTTCTGTCAGACGTCTACAGAAGAGAGTAGCAGAGGTTTAGATGTTTTTTTTTTTTTTTTTTCACTACCACGGTGGAGATCATTGTTTACTTTAGTTGCGCTCTTGAACCTTGACAATTTAAAGCTATTTTTTGTTGTTGTAATTATGTGTGTTTACAACATGCTGGTTATGGTAAAAAAAAAAAAAAAAAAAAAAAAAAGACAAGAAAAAATCTAGAATTGTCTATGGTTTGGTAATGACACAGGTTTTATCCAGTTATTAAATATTATCTATTGAATCATTTTTTTTTTCTGATTGCCATGTTGCCAAAAAAGATCTGCTGCACAGCAGAATCCCCAGTGTTTATTTAACACAGCGGTTCTCAATTCCAGTCCTCGCGCCCCCCCGCTCTGCACATTTTGCGTGTTTCATGTATCGCTTCCGACGTTTGTTCTATTCCAACGTTACTGCCCTTCGAAGTGGACATCACGGGATATTCCGCCATTATTCATTAGTTCGAAGCGAGCGTATGTGTTCCATTTAAAGGTCATTAAAGCGTGCGAGACATAAATTTAAAATGCATTTATTTACAGATGCATTTATGTCACACTTCTCTAGTAAGTTTCATCTGTGTGTGAAGACGCTACATGCGGTGGCGTAGCGTAAATATGTGAATGAATGTTTCAAAGTATAGTAAACAGATTTCCCCCGCTTAGGGAGCAGGGAGCAATGAACACTGTGCAGGCAATGTCAATCGGAACACATCCTGCACGGACCTCACTTCTAATGAGCTCGTTATCTGAATCAGGTGTGTTAACTAAGCGAGACATGCAAAATATGCAGAGCGGGGGGGCGCGAGGACTGGAATTGAGAACCGCTGATTTAACACATATAGACACTGAAGCAGTGTTGAAGTTAATGAGATAATTAGGTGATTAACAAAGTGATGATTGATCATTATTGAAGACACCTGATGTTAATAAGCAGAATCACCAAAGGAGAAAACCAACAAACTTAAGCAACCATTATAGTGGTCAGTGTTAACATTAGTTAGGCTCTTGACTCTTACATTTCAATATTAGGGCTTGTTTGACTGCAATTACTGAGTTATAACAGCCAGACAAGCCAAGAGCAAAAGTCATCAGGTGGCATTGACTGTGCTTGACATAATCATAATATAGTGACTTGAGTATCTGACATAGGATTTCCTTATAGACAAGAAACGTTGAACAAAAGAGCAATCAATTTTGGCATAATTAGACAGATGATGAAAAACGAGCTAATTTAATTTTAGACACACAGACATGAAGAATCAACATGAGAACCACAACAACGGTGACCATCAAAAAGCGTGTTGCAACCAATCAGAACTCATCCATGACTCCCATCATGCATTGCGGCATGAATAAATTATGAGAGTTCAGAGTTGATCTGTTTATCTGAATATGCCATTTGTCACCATTGTTGAGATTCATGGGCTGGTTCTTGATGTCTATGTGTGCCTATGTGAAACACTTTCTGTTTTTAAACAGGTTGTAAAAAAAATATATCCAAAAAGTATAGAAAGTGCTGGATTTTTTATATCTTGTAAAGGCTTTTACAATAAGCAACAAAAAGCTAATAGATTATACACTAGTTGATTCATGTCAAACAATAAATATGTTAAAACATAATCATCACCTGATGACATGAGCTTATGTCTGACTGTTTTAACTCAAATACAGCAGTCAAACAAGCCCTAATATTATATACGTAAGGGTCAAGATCCTAACTAATGCAAACATTGACCGCTATAATGGTTGCTTAAAACTTTTGGTTTTCTCCTTTGGTGATTCTGCTTAGTAACATCAGGTGTCTTCAATAATGATCAATCATCACTTTGTTAATAATCTAATTATCTTGTTAACTTCAACACTGCTTCAGTGTCTATATGTGTCCACACTCAGAATGTTAAATTAACACTGGGGATTTTGCTGTTTGCTGTAACACACTTGGTGGAAAAAAACAACAACAACATATAGATCATGTTCATGCTCAGCTAAATATAGCCAACATCAACTGACCAGCATTACTGTAACTAATGCATCATAAAAACCCAAACACAGCAAAAAAATATCAATTTTTAAAAAACAAGAGTCAGGAGCCCAATTAAATTAAAGCAAACACTGATCTCCACAATGGTATCGTCAAACAAAACAAAACATCATCATCTAAACATCTGTTCATTCTCAATAAGATCTTCTATAGACATCTGACAGAAATCAAATCTGTCCGGTTAGAAATGCGTGAAGTTGGTAAAGCTGTGTGTAGAGTTGTTTAAATTGTCAGTTGATTTCATCTAAGGCTGTGGCTGAAGTCAGTTCTATAGTTCTTGTGTTTGTCTTGTTTCTCTGTCAATCAGTGGTTCTGCTCATTAACAGCTGCTGGTCGTCAGTGTCTGAAGTCACTCATTAGTTTTCATTATCTCTGTAAGGTGGACTATATTAGTAAACTCATGTAGGGAATAGGGAATGAGGGTGTAGAGTTGGATTTTAAACACAGTCTCTGAGTGTCGATTCGCTGTTAATTCACGATACATAGCAGCAGGCTACTTTTCGAAATTGACAAATAATACCCAGAATGCACTGTTTTAATGGAAAACAGCATGTTACTGTCAAAATTTGGCCGTTTTTTTACAGCAATTTTTAACAGTGTAGGTACAAGACACTTGCTCCAATGTAACGGCTGAATTGTGTTTGGACATATCATGTACATTTAATCAAAATGTTACAATGCCATTGATGATTAGTTCTTGAATCACATGTTTTGAAAAGGAAAGTGGTCAAATTATAAGTCTTAGAATAGAGCAGGTAAAGAAATTAAACCTCTATCTGTTCTTTCTTTCTTTTAAAGCTAAGATTGCCGCTCTTAATGCAGAGATCACCTTGCTTAAAGATGAGTGTGATTTTTTGAATAAGGGGATTGAAAAGATGAAGTCTGCTGTCCCATCTGCAATGTCACAAATCCATACTTCCTCAGTGCCACGTCCCTCAGGTTGGTTTCATGCTTTATTGTTATCAGTTGCTGTCTGAACAACTATGTTTGCTTTGCAATAAGCTAAATTAATGAATAGTTCACCCCAAATTGAAAATTACCCCATGATTTACTTACCATCAAGCCATAGGTGTATATGACTTTCTTATTTGAGATGAACGTAATCTGAGTTATATTAAAATTTAGCCTGGCTCTTCTAAGCTTTTAATGGGTGTGAATGGAAGATGAGATTTTGAAGCTCAAACAAGCCAATCTATCCTTAATACAACTGCTCCACACAGCTCTGGGGGGTTACAAAAGGTCTTCTGATGCAAATCGGTGCATTTGTGTAAGAAAACTATCTATATTAAAACCTCATAAAGCAAAACATCCAGCTTACACCGCCACTTACGAAGAATGCATAATGACTCTTGCAGTTCATATCACGATGCGATGTATGACGTAGGACTTAACATAAGTGTTTTGAAATGGGTCACTTACAGTAAGAGTATTATAAGATGCCACAATACTGGGCATGCACATAACTAGCGTTGCAGATGCACAGTAAACTTGTGCCTGAGGGTTCGATGATCACAAATATGACTGATGCCTTAAAGGAGAAGTCCACTTCCATAACAAAAATTTACATATAATTTACTCACCCCCTTGTCATCCTAGATATTCATGTCTTTCTTTCTTCAGTCGATAGAAATTATGTTTCTTGAGGAAAATATATGAAATGTATGAAATTGTCTATATAATGGATTTCAATGGTGCCCCCAAGTTTAACTTCCAAAATGCAGTTTATATGCAGCTTCAAATGGCTCAAAAGATACCAGCTGATGAAGAAGGGTCTAATTTAAAAAAAATCGACATTTACAAACTTTTTACCTCAAATGCTAATCTTGTCTAAGTCTGCGTGAACTCTTTTTTTTTTTCTTTTCTTTTTTGCAGTTCAATACAGTTAAGGTATGTCGAAAAACTCCCATCTCATTTTCTTCTTCAATGTCAAAATCGCCCTACATTGCTATTTTACCTTTTTTTGGTAAAGGGATTTTGATCTACTTTGCATTTTCATTTACTAAACACTGGGTTGCTACTTCTGCAGCGATTTAGGATGAATTTGAAGCTGAGGAAGAAAATGAGATGGAAGTTTTTCGACATACCCTAACTGCACTGTAAAAAACAACCTATAGAATATACTCAATAAAATGGGGTAAACTGATGTAACAATTTGCACAGTTTGTTTGGGTAGATTCTATCCTATATATCTGAGTAAAGAATACCTGAATTGATCAGCTAAGACAAACTAAAAAAAAGTAGGTAAAGTCTACACAGCAAAAAGCCCAGTATTAAATGAACTCTCCCAATAGTTTGAGTCCATACTCAGAGTATTAAAATGAACACTGAAGCAGTGTTAGAGTTATTGAGGTAATTAAGTTATTCATTGAGTGGTGATTGACCATTATTAAAGACCTGTGTGATGTTAAAAAGCAGAATCGCCAAAAGGAGAAAATCTAATTTTGTAAGTCACCATTATAGTGGTCAGTGTCAGCATTAGTTTAGCTCTTTACCATTAACTTCTTAACATTAGGTTTTGTTTGGGTGCTCTAATTGAGTTATAACAGTCAGACAAACCAGGAGAAATTAGATTATGTGGTGTTGAACATGCTTTGAAAAAGTCATAATGTAATGACCTGAATAACTGAGTTATATTTTATGTTAATTACGCTGGATTAATCAGAGTATTAATTTTCAAGCTTATTTTGACAAAAATATACACTTATTTTAGATATAGACACACAGACATCAACAATCAGCATGAGAATCACAACAATGGTGACCATCAAAAACGTATGTTGTAGCCAATCAAAACTCATCCGTGTCTCCCATCATGCATTGCGGCATGAATAAATTATGAGCTGATGATTTCCGTGATGTTTAGAGTTGATCTGTTTCTGAATATGCTGTTTGTCACCATTGTTGAGATTCATATGCTGATTCCTGATGTCTGTGTGTGCCTAAAAGAGCAACTTTTAAATTTTTTTTGATGAGAAGAGCTTGTAAAAAGGCCAATAAAAAAAAAAAAGCTTTATTATTATTTTTTGCTGCTGTGAAACCCCAATGCAGTTGTAATAAAGAATATAGAACTGAAAGACTACACTCTAAACGATTCCAGTGGCTCAAATTAAGCTTATTTTAAACCAGAATTATCACCACTGCATGACTTTTGCTCTTTAGCTTGTTTGGCTGGTTTAGCTAAACAGCTAAACAAAGCTTAATGCTAAAAAGCTATAGGTCAAGAGCCCAACTAATGCTAACACTGACCACTATAATGGTGACATAAAATTTTTGGTGTCTTCAATCATTTTCAATCACCACTCAATGAATCACTTAATTACCTGATTAGCTTTGACACTGCTTCAGTGTTTCAGATCTATCTATCTATCTATCTATCTATCTATCTATCTATCTATCTATCTATCTATCTATCTATCTATCTATCTATCTATCTATCTATCTATCTATCTATCTATCTTCAAACCTTATCTATCTATCTATCTATCTATCTATCTATCTATCTATCTATCTATCTATCTATCTATCTATCTATCTATCTATCTATCTATCTATCTATCTATCTATCTATCTTCAAACCTTATCTATCTATCTATCTATCTATCTATCTATCTATCTATCTATCTATCTATCTATCTATCTATCTATCTATCTTCAAACCTTATCTATCTATCTATCTATCTATCTATCTATCTATCTATCTATCTATCTATCTATCTATCTATCTATCTATCTATCTTCAAACCTTATCTATCTATCTATCTATCTATCTATCTATCTATCTATCTATCTATCTATCTATCTATCTATCTATCTATCTATCTATCTATCTTCAAACCTTATCTATCTATCTATCTATCTATCTATCTATCTATCTATCTATCTATCTATCTATCTATCTATCTATCTATATTACTAGTAATGCTAAAATCATGCTAGCGACTTGCTAGTCTAGCTAAAATCATGCTAGCGACTTGCTAGTCTAGCTAAAATCATGCTAGCGACTTGCTAGTCTTGCTAAAATCATGCTAGCGACTTGGTAGTCATGCTAAAATCATGCTAGCGACTTGCTAGTCATGCTAGAATCATGCTAGCGACTTGTTAGTCATGCTAGAATCATGCTAGCGACTTGCTAGTCATGCTAAAATAATGCTAGCGACTTGCTAGTCATGCTAAAATAATGCTAAAATAATGCTAGCGCCTTGCTAGTCGTTCTGAAATCATGCTAACGACTTGCTAGTCGTGCTAAAATCATGCTAGCGACTTGCTAGTCATGTTAAAATCATGCTAGCGACTTGCTAGTCATGCTAAAATCATGCTAGCGACTTGCTAGTCATGCTAAAATAATGCTAGCGACTTGCTAGTCATGCTAAAATAATGCTAGCGACTTGCTAGTCATGCTAAAATAATGCTAAAATAATGCTAGCGCCTTGCTAGTCGTTCTGAAATCATGCTAGTCGACTTGTTAGTCGTGCTAAAATCATGCTAGCGACTTGCTAGTCTAGCTAAAATCATGCTAGCGACTTGCTAGTCTAGCTAAAATCATGCTAGCGACTTGCTAGTCTTGCTAAAATCATGCTAGCGACTTGGTAGTCATGCTAAAATCATGCTAGCAACTTGCTAGTCATGCTAGAATCATGCTAGCGACTTGTTAGTCATGCTAGAATCATGCTAGCGACTTGCTAGTCATGCTAAAATAATGCTAGCGACTTGCTAGTCATGCTAAAATAATGCTAAAATAATGCTAGCGCCTTGCTAGTCGTTCTGAAATCATGCTAGCGACTTGCTAGTCATGCTAAAATCATGCTAGCGACTTGCTAGTCATGCTAAAATAATGCTAGCGATTTGCTAGTCATGCTAAAATATTGCTAGCGACTTGCTAGTCATGCTAAAATAATGCTAAAATAATGCTAGCGCCTTGCTAGTCGTTCTGAAATCATGCTAGCGACTTGCTAGTCGTGCTAAAATCATGCTAGCGACTTGCTAGTCATGCTAAAATCATGCTAGCGACTTGCTAGTCATGCTAAAATCATGCTAGCAACTTGCTAGTCAATGCTAAAATAATGCTAAAATCATGCTAGCGACTTGCTAGTCATGCTAAAATAATGATAAAATCATGCTAGCGACTTGCTAGTCGTGCTAAAATCATGCTAGTGACTTGCTAGTCATGCTACAATCAGGCTAGCGACTTGCTAGTCATGTTAAAAATCATGCTAGCGACTTGCTAGTCTTGCTAAAATCATGCTAGCGACTTGCTAGTCATGCTAAAATCATGCTAGTGACTTGTTAGTCATGTTAAAATCATGCTAGCGACTTGCTAGTCATGCTAAAATCATGCTAGCGACTTGCTAGTCATGCTAAAATAATGCAAGCGACTTGCTAGTCATGCTAAAATAATGCTAAAATCATGCTAGCGACTTGCTAGTCATGCTAAAATCATGCTAGCGACTTGCTAGTCGTGTGCTAAAATCATGCTAGCGACTTGCTAGTCATGCTAAACTCATGCTAACGACTTGCTAGTCATGTTAAAATCATGCTAGCGACTTGCTAGTCATGCTAAAATCATGCTAACGACTTGATAGTCATGCTAAAATCATGCTAACGACTTGCTAGTCATGCTAAAATAATGCTAAAATCATGCTAGCGACTTGCTAGTCATGCTAAAATCATGCTAGCGACTTGCTAGTCGTGTGCTAAAATCATGCTAACGACTTGCTAGTCATGTTAAAATCATGCTAGCGACTTGCTAGTCATGCTAAAATCATGCTAGCGACTTGCTAGTAATGCTAGAATCATGCTAGCGACTTGCTAGTCATGCTAAAATAATGCTAGCGACTTGCTAATCATGTTAAAATAATGCTAAAATTATGCTAACGACTTGCTAGTCTTGTTAAAATCATGCTAGCGACTTGCTAGTCATGCTAAAATCATGCTAGCGACTTACTAGTCATTGTAAAATAATGCTAAAATCATGCTAGCGACTTGCTAGTCATGCTAAAATCATGCTAGCGACTTGCTAGTCATGCTAGAATCATGCTAGCGACTTGCTAGTCATGCTAAAATCATGCTAGCGACTTGCTAGTCATGCTAGAATCATGCTAGCGACTTGCTAGCCATGCTAAAATCATGCTAGCGACTTGCTAGTCATGCTAGAATCATGCTAGCGACTTGCTAGTCATGCTAAAATCATGCTAGCGACTTGCTAGTCATGCTAAAATAATGCTAAAATCATGCTAGCGACTTGCTAGTCATGCTAAAATCATGCTAGCGACTTGCTAGTCGTGCTAAAATCATGCTAGCGACTTGCTAGTCGTGCTAAAATCATGCTAGCGACTTGCTAGTCGTGCTAAAATCATGCTAGTGACTTGCTAGTCATGGTAAAATCATGCTAGCGACTTGCTAGTCATGCTTCAAATCATGTTAGCGACTTGCTAGTCTTGCTAAAACCATGTTAGCGACTTGCTAGTCATGCTAAAATAATGCTAGCGACTTACTAGTCATGCTATAATAATGCTAAAATCATGCTAGCGACTTGCAAGTCGTGCTAAAATCATGCTAGCGACTTGCTAGTCATGGTAAAATCATGTTAGTGACTTGCTAGTAATGGTAAAATCATGCTAGCGACTTGCTAGTCATGCTAAAATCATGTTAGTGACTTGCTAGTAATGCTAAAATCATGCTAGCGACTTGCTAGTCATGCTAGAATCATGCTAGCGACTTGCTAATCATGGTAAATCATGCTAGCGACTTGCTAGTCATGCTAAAATCATGCTAGCGACTTACTAGTCTTACTAAAATCATGATAGAAACTAGCTAATCATGCTACCACCCTGGGTACCCTACTAACCTCATATCTATCTATTCACAATCAAACTATATCTTCTAACTATTTATATCTATAAATCTTTCTATTTTCAAACTATTTATATCTATCTAACCTATCTATCTTCAAACTTTATCAATCAAACTAAAACTATTTCAAACTGAAAACCTTTAAACTTTCTTTAAACTAAAAGCTTTTAAAACTACTTAAAACTTACTGGCTAGGCTTTCTCAAGCCAACTTAAAGTTTGCTAACAAACTTTTTATCTAGTTATTCTTCTTCTTATTATTATTTTTCTGAGCGGAAAATATTTAGACACCTACTCCTCCTAGACCGTTCAAGCTACATACTCCAAACTCAGGTCAGATCTTCATACTGTTCTAACTTAGATTGCTATATCTTTTCAGACTGTTTTGAGTTATGGTTTTCTTAAAAATTAATATTTAAAATCATAAAAAGGTCCCATAGACTTTCATTGACCAAAAGTCCATGTCTGTTTGAACTATGTTTAATGTAAACTGCTAGAAGCCATTGATACTCAATTAAGCTTTAAGCTATCTATGTTCTTTCTAACTAATATCTATCTATCTATCTATCTATCTATCTATCTATCTATCTATCTATCTATCTATCTATCTATCTATCTATCTATCTATCTATCTATCTATCTATCTTCAAACCTTATCTATCTATCTATCTATCTATCTATCTATCTATCTATCTATCTATCTATCTATCTATCTATCTATCTTCAAACCTTATCTATCTATCTATCTATCTATCTTCAAACCTTATCTATCTATCTATCTATCTATCTATCTATCTATCTATCTATCTATCTATCTATCTATCTATCTATCTATCTATCTATCTTCAAACCTTATCTATCTATCTATCTATCTATCTATCTATCTATCTATCTATCTATCTATCTATCTTCAAACCTTATCTATCTATCTATCTATCTATCTATCTATCTATCTATCTATCTATCTATCTATCTATCTATCTATCTATCTATCTATCTATCTATCTATCTATCTTACTAGTCATGCTAAAATCATGTTAGCGACTTGCTAGTAATGCTAAAATCATACTAGCGACTTGCTAGTCATGCCAGAATCATGCTAGCGACTTGCTAGTCGACTTGCTAGTCGTGCTAAAATCATGCTAGCGACTTGCTAGTCGTGCTAAAATCATACTAGCGACTTGCTAGTCAACTTGCTAGTCGTGCTAAAATCATGCTAGCGACTTGCTAGTCGTGCTAAAATCATGCTAGCGACTTGCTAGTCGTGCTAAAATCATGCTAGCGACTTGCTAGTCATGTTAAAAATCATGCTAGCGACTTGCTAGTCTAGCTAAAATCATGCTTGCGACTTACTAGTCTTGCTAAAATCATGCTAGCGACTTGCTAGTTATGCTAAAATCATGCTAGCGACTTGCTAGTCATGCTAAAATCAGGCTAGCGACTTGCTAGTCATGTTTAAAATCATGCTAGCGACTTACTAGTCTTGCTAAAATCATGCTAGCGACTTGCTAGTCTTGCTAAAATCATGCTAGCGACTTGCTAGTCATGCTAAAATCATGCTAGCGACTTGCTAGTCATGCTAGAATCATGCTAGCGACTTTGCTAGTCATGCTAAAATAATGTTAAAATCATGCTAGCGACTTGCTAGTCGTGCTAAAATCATGCTAGCGACTTGCTAGTCGTGCTGAAATCATGCTAGCGACTTGCTAGTCATGCTAAAATCATGCTAGCGACTCGCTAGTCACGCTAAAATCATGCTAGCGACTTGCTAGTCTTGCTTATAATGCTAGCGACTTGCTAGTCTTGCTAAAATCATGCTAGCGACTTGCTAGTCATGCTAATATAATGCTAGCGACTTGTTAGTCATGCTAGAATCATGCTAGCGACTTTGCTAGTCATGCTAAAATAATGCTAAAATCATGCTAGCGACTTGCTAGTCATGCTAAAATAATGCTAGCAACTTGCTAGTCTTGCTAAAATAATGCTAGCGACTTGCTAGTCTTGCTAAAATCATGCTAGCGACTTGCTAGTCATGCTAGAATCATGTTAGCGACTTGCTAGTCTTGTTTAAATAATGCTAGCGACTTGCTAGTCTTGCTAATATCATGCTAGCGACTTTCTAGTCATGCTAGAATCATGCTAGCGACTTTGCTAGTCATGCTAAAATAATGCTAAAATCATGCTAGCGACTTGCTAGTCATGCTAAAATCATGCCAGCGACTTGCTAGTCGTGTTAAAATCATGCTAGCGACTTGTTAGTCATGCTAAAGTCATGCTAGCGACTTGCTAGTCATGGTAAAATCATGCTAGCGACTTGTTAGTCATGGTAAAATCATGCTAGCGACTTGCTAGTCATGTTAAAAATCATGTTAGCGACTTGCTAGTCTTGCTTAAATAATGCTAGCGACTTGCTAGTCTTGCTAAAACCATGCTAGCGACTTGCTAGTCATGCTAATATCATACTAACGACTTGCTAGTCATGCTAGAATCATGCTAGCGACTTTGCTAGTCATGCTAAAATAATGCTAAAATCATTCTAGCGACTTGCTAGTCGTGCTAAAATCATGCTAGCGACTTGCTAGTCATGCTAGCGACTTGCTAGTCATGCTAAAATCATGCTAGCAACTTGCTAGTCATGCTAAAATCATGTTAACGACTTGCTAGTCTTGCTTAAATAATGCTAGCAACCGCATAGCAACACCTTAGCAACCACCCTGGGTACCTTAGCAACCACATAGCAACACCTTAGCATCTATTCACATTCAAACTATTTATATCTTCTAACTATTTATATCTATAAATATATCTATTTTCAAACTATTTATATCTATCTAGCCTATCTATCTTCAAACTTTATTAATCAAACTAAAACTATTTCAAACTGAAAACCTTTAAACTTTCTTTAAACTAAAAGCTTTTAAAACTACTTAAAACTTACTGGCTAGGCTTTCTCAAGCCAACTTAAAGTTTGCTAACAAACTTTTTATCTAGTTAAACTTAATGTGATTCATATGCATCAGTGATACGTGAATGAAACAGGTAAGATTTATGTAATATTTCCCAGTGTTAAACAAGCACTGCTCAGTGTTCATGTGTTTCCACACTACAGAGTGTTTAAGTAGCATTGACACAGTGTTGGAGTTAAGGAGATCATTATGTGATGATTGACCATTGCTACTTGAACACTCTGTAGTGTGGAAACACATGAACACTGAGCAGTGCTTGTTTAACAATGGGAAATATTACATAAATCTTACCTGTTTCATTCACGTATCACTGATGCATATGAATCACATTAAGTTTATTAATATGTTTATATTAAAACTATGTAATCCAAATGCATGGAAAATTTGCATGTAATTGAATTACATAAAGTTTATTTTTAGGCCGAATTATTTTTTTGAGTGTATTTTGCTTCTTTACAAGTCTAAAATAAACTCTACTTAGTTCCATGTATTTCTGTGACTCTGGAGCCCGCTAGTTAAGTGAGTGGAATTCACTGTTGTAATTACAACGAATGGCTGTACACATGCATTTGTTGCTGCTGAAAGCAGTCTGCACTTTTTGCATAATTTCATACCTGTTTACCAAACCTGCATTCTGGTGGATGGATTGATGTCCTTTTTGCACTTTTTATTGACCCTTTGCCTATTGAAAAACATTGTTAATTACATCAATGAAGATGGCGACGAAAACTTTTTGTTAAAAAACATGTTTCATTGACTAAGATGAGACGTTGACAAAAACTAATATCTGATGATAAAAGCTATGGTGAAATTTATGCCGTATCTTGGTTAGGAAGACAAGAGGGGACTAAAATGTTATTTGAGAACTATACAAAAAGTTCACCTGTTTCAACTTAGGAACATAAGTTTTGTGGCTGCCTTAAGATTTTAAGTTATTTCAGCTTAAAAGCAGAAGTCATTTCAACTCACGACTTTAAATCTTGCCTAGTGTAGAATTGCTTCATTTAAAATAATTTGATTTTACAATATTTTCTGTTTCAACTTATACAATTAAGTTTAAATAAGTTTTAACATGCAAACAAACATTTAATCAATTAATAAAATCATAAATAGTTGATTTTATGAATATTTCACAATATGATTTGGAAAAAAAATCGCCATACCACCATTGTTGTGATCAGTGTTTGCTTTAGTCGGACTCTTGACTCTTTGTACTCTAACGTTAGATTTCCATTGTTTTTTGTAGCAATGCATTAAAATACATTGTTTAAGGCAATGGAAGTTGAGATCTACTGGGATCAGATGATGATTTTGACTGTTATCATTGTGATCTTATTTAAATGTTTGTTTACAAGTGTGGGGTTTTTTATATTGTTAACAGAAGGTAAGAGTCAAGAGCCCAACTAAAGCAATCACTGATCACAATAATGGTGGCTTGTTGAAATTTCAAAAATTTTCAGCATGTTAATGTCATTAACATTGACTATTTTTGACCTTGATTCAATGATTGCTTGCATGTTAAAACTTATTTCAAATTAATTTAATGCGTTGAAACAGAAAACATTGTAAAATCAAATGAACTTATATAAAGCAATTCAACACCAGGCAAGATTTAAAGTCGTGAGTTAAAATGACTTAAAATCTTAAGGTAACCACAAAACGTACATTCCTAAATTGAAATATGTGATTTTTTTTTTTTACAGTGTATGAGGATACTGACAATCAGTTTTTTACAAGACATTTTGAGTGTATGATCTAGCAGGCCAATAAGATTTGTATCTGTGTTGATGTCCAGCAGTTCTTTTATACAAAAGAAGTTTCTCCTAAGGGAGACAATAAATACTACCTTGAGGCTGACCTTCATTATTAATTATGTGGCTTTCTTATTTTCACATCATTATGACACTGTTGTATGACCATCCGAGGATTGGGGGTTAACAAATGATTATTTTTTAAATCAATTATTAGTTGTTCAAAGTTAACCCTCTGGGGTCGACAGATTCGTCGGCACGTTTTGTGGCAGTTTCTCTGATAACCCCAAAAGGATTGTTGCAGGGTTCCAAAAGCTGTTTTAGAACATTTAAACCTCATTTACACAAAATCATGTGTTTTTCTGAAAAAAAAAAAAAAAAAAAAAAATCTTTGGCATATAAGTAAATGGAATAAAATGACCCCTAAAAGATCCACAGAGCAGCTGCCAATTTATCAAAGGTTGAATTTACACAACGTTTTTTGTTTTTGCAGGTAATTTACTGGAAATCTGAATTGGACTGCCGTGAACTCTTCACGTCCTTATAAATCTCCTGTTTGATACACAAAACCGCGCTCAATTTACCTATAGCAGATTTATTTCTACATTAGACAGAGTGTGAACTTGTGTGTTTGATTCTGGATTCTGGAAGTTAATGAGAAAAATCACAGTCCCTATTTATAAATGTTTGAAAATGAAAGCAGTTATTTGTTACCTAACTATCATTTGCTATTTTTACAGTGTTTTTTTCAATTGCTAACAAGCATTGTTCAATACTGAAGCCACATTTCCAAAACCGTTCGCACATTCAGCCATATAGAAGTCTATGCGGACCAAACTGTGAATAAGTTTTCATTGCTTTCCGACAAAATGCATGCAATGACCATTTTTAAAGACACTTTTTTCATTCATACTCCACAACTGAAAAAACACTATACATTTTCAGCACATTTTTCAAACACGCTGCTTCCAAAAGTAATAAAAGCACATTCAAATCAGAACAATGGCAAACTGTTCATTTTGTAAATGTTGATAGGTTTTTGTTTTGGTATATAAAGAAATAGGGTGGAAATGCTGCTTTTCTCATTCATTCTTTGTGCTCTAATAAAAAGTTATTATCATCCAATAATAATATACTTATGTGACAAATCATTCAAACTTCAAAGATAAAAGTTAATCGATTATGTAATGCGTACATGTGTTTTTTTTGTTTTTTTTTAATCAGTGTGTTATGAATGAAATGTATGTTTTTGAATGAGAATTGTATTAGTGTTATGGTTAAACAAGCTTATTTTGAGATATGAAGTGTTTTGTTAGTCTGAGTGAGTTTTGGAGGTGAGATCAACTGTTTGGCAATGCAGTCTGTTTGAACAGTTTTGAAAATGTGGCTTCACTATTGAACAATGCTTGTTAGCAATTGAATAAAACTGTAAATTCTGCATTGGTGAACTGAAGCATCCAATTATTTAAAAACTGTGCGTTAGTGATTCCAAATAGAAGAAAATGCAAATAAACAGATCGAAAGAGCATGAGCCGTTTGGACTTTGAGGTTCGTGGAGGAGTGTATAAATCTGAGCTGCTGCAGGTTCACAGACGCTCACAGTCAGAGATACGCAGACAGACAGGATGGAAGTGAAGCTGCTGTTTCTGACTGTTGTTCTTCTCTCCTCAGCGCTCCTCACACTATGCGACCCACTGTGAGTATCAAACAATCGGTTTGTTCATGGATTCACTATTAGATCTGTTTTCAAACGCTCTGATTTGATCTCCTCAGATTTATTCTGTCAGCTCCTAATTTGCTGAGGGTGGGTTCCTCAGAGAACGTGTTTGTGGAGGCTCAGGATTACTCTGGAGGAGACCTGAACGTGAGGATCATAGTAAAGAAATTCCCAAAGAAAGACAAGGAGATACTGTCTAAATCAGTGATGCTGACTGTAAACAACAATTTCCAGATCCTTACAGATATAAAGGCGAGAGCGCAACAATTAAGTACATTGATGTCTCATTCTTATTACTGTATTATCAGATATATTCAGACTAACATATTGTCTGTTTTACAGATCCCTGATGATAAGAACTTTTTCTCTGATGATCCTCTGGAGAAGCAGTATGTGTATCTACAAGCTCAGTTTCCATCCACCACTCTGGAGAAAACGGTCATGCTCTCATTCCAGTCTGGATATATTTTTGTACAAACAGACAAGCCCATCTACACACCTGCTAGCACAGGTATGATTAAAGGCAGGGTAGATAATTTTTATTTTTATTTTTTGTCTCTCATCATTAGCCTCTGGCATGGAATCTTGAAGATGAATACATGAGAAATAAATAAATAAACAGGGGAAAAAGTTTTGAGATTTCTGTTGCAATAATGCATAGTAAATGTGGTCAACTTCATATGGTTTTATTTTAACACATTTAACACATAATACAAAGTAAAACCCCCAGTGTTAAATTAACTACCAGTGTTTAAAAAAATCTTTGAATTTAGTGCAGAACAGGTAAATCTTGCTCCGACTAAAGTGACTTAAACGCACCTGATGTCGTAATGACGAATGTCCCAGGAGGGTTTTATCTTCAGTTGGTTTCATCTAATGCTGTGGCTGAAGTCAGTTGTAGTTCTTGTATTTCTGCTTGTCTCATTTCTTTTTTCTCTTCTTGTTTCTCTTTCTTTCTGTGATTCAGTTTGTTAACAGCAGGTGTTCTTCACTCTCAGAAAAAAAGGTACAGCTCTCTCACTGGGGCGGCACCCTAAGGTACAAAAGTGAAAAGGTACCAATATGTACTTTCAAACCTTCAAGGTACTGCTATGTACCATTTAGGGTAGGTAAGCAGAGGTGGGTAGTCCAGGTGTCAAAAAGTAAAAGTCCTGCCACATGTTTGTTCCACCCATGAACCCAGCCAGCTGATCTCAGCAGAGGTGGGACTAAGTCATTCCTTTCGAATCAAAAGTTAGTCTCAGTGATGAACACCTGCTGTTATTGAGAATTACAGAGAATCAGATGTTGATGTTTTATTGGTTAAAATGATTCCACCATCATGGAAATCAGTGTTTGCTTTAGTTGGACTCTTGACTTATTATGTTAGATCTTTCTCTGCATGAACAAACGTGGTGTTGTAAAACAGTGAAATCAGCATGCAAGTAAAGTTTTGCTTTTATAGTTAGAAATGAATACAAATTCTGTTGTATGTAAGGCACATGCATATTTTAACTCTTTTGCTATTTAGACCAACGCAGACATCAATAACCAGCATGTCAATCTCAACAATGGTGACAATCAACAAAATTCGTAATGCTGCAATGCATGCTGGGTAACACCATAGTAAAGATGGCCATCATACACTGCAGCACAATGAATTATTGTCACCACTGTTGGGGATCGTATGATAAGTGTTCATGTCTACTGTAAAAGCCTGAGCTGCTGCAGTCCCCTTTCCCCCAATATTAAGCATTACAGTGATAATTTTAATAAGACTTTTTCTCCAGTCAGTGATAGTTGAATGTCGGTCAACAAACCTAAAAGAGACCATTACATGACGTTCACTCATATGATTTAAAACAGAACCTGTTAACTGATCTGCTACCACAAGCTTTTGAATCGGCAATGTGCAAACGCTTGTTGTGAAACATTATTGCAATTGCTTAGAAGCAAATGTCTACAAGCCTGAGCTGCTGCAGTTCACCTCTAGTGAAAACATTTCATCAGTTCATGGGTGGAACAAATATATGGCAGGAATTTTACTTTCTGACCCCTACCCACCTCTGCTACTCCTTCAAGGTCCATTTTAGTACTTTGAAAGTACATATTGGTACCTTTCCACTTTTGTACCTTAGGGTACCGCCCCAGTGACAGAGCTGTGCCTTTTTTTCTGAGAGTGTTTTGTAATGCTTAATCATCACCCAATTAATCAAATAATTATCTAATTAACTTTGACACTGCTATGCATAACGTTCACACTTTTCAAAGTATTTCTGCTTTGACTTCATTTGCAGTTAATTACAGGATTTTCTCTGTGATGCCCAACATGACACCACTCAGTCAGTCTGAAATCACAGTGGAAATCATGGTATGCACACTCACACTCATTCATGACATTTCAGCAGTAATGGGTAACATTGCACTGATGATCTTAGCTGTTGTAGCGTTGATGCTGATTTTTGTGTTTCTGAAGAATCCACAAAACATCACAGTTTCATCAGAGAAGATATCTCCAGTGAAAGGGATCAAATCTGGACAATACTCCATTCCTGAGATTACCAGGTGAATAAAACACTGCCCGGACTGAAGCTATTCAACATGAGTGAAACAAGAAAAAATATATTTTTATTCAATTTACAATTTACAATATCTATTCATTTTTAGTAAACAGTAGAAAAGTCCAGTTCATGATCTGTTGTCACCTTTTGTAATGTTATGAAATCAGACATGCACATAATTCTAGATGTGTTCTCTTTGTTTCAGTACTGGGATCTGGAAGGTGGTCACACTGTTCTCAAACACTCCTCAAAAGAAGTTTACTGCACACTTTGAGGTCAAAGAATATGGTAAGACCCGAGTCAACCAACTGCATGTTGTGAATATGATAAGTCAAATACTGTATTTGTTTATTTGTGTGTCTGGTTTGGTTTTAGTGCTTCCAACAATTGAAGTGAAACTAAAACCCAGTAAGTCATTCTTCTATGTGAGTGATGAGAGTCTGACAGTCGACATTGAAGCCAAGTAAGACCAAATATGTTCTTTTTAATTGTATTAAAAATGTATCTACAGTGTCAATACATTGATGTAAAATAGAAAAAAAATCCATATATCTGATATGATCCACGTCATCCACCAAAGAAAAAAGAGGCGTAAACAGCTTATGCAGTACAATATCAATTACTATGCTTATATAGGTACCTGTTTGGAAAGAAGGTGGATGGAAATGCGTTTGTGGTGTTTGGTGTGATAGACAATATGACGAAAACAAGTATTCCTGCATCTCTGCAAAAAGTTCAGGTGAGAAACATTATTGCATAACATGTTAAATTCCCTTTAAAGTGAACTTCAGATAAAACTCCTCTAAATGCACCAAAAATACAGGGGTTGGACAAAAAAAACTGAAACACCTGGTTTTAGGCCACAGTTAGTATGGTGTTGGGCCTCCTTTTTTTGGCCAATAGAGCATTTCGTCTTTGGAATTGTCATATACAAGTCCTGCACAGTTGCCAAAGGCATTTTGAGCCATTCTCCTCTTGCAGATCAGGGGTCAGGTCACTACATGATACTGGTGTAGGAAAATGTTATCTGACTCGCTCCTCCAAAACACCCCAAAGTGGCACAATAATATTCAGATCTGGTGACTATGCATGCCATGGGAGATGTCCAACTTCACTTTTCTTGTTCATCAGACCACTCTGTCACCTGTCTTGCTGTGTGTACTGGTGCATTATCATCCTGATACATGGTACCACCTTCAGAGTACAATGTCTGAACCATTGGGTGCACATAGTCAACGTTCACACCTGTTCTTACTGGTGGAATGTGCAGCAGTCAGTGAAGATTGGCCACCAGGCTGCAAAAATATAGCCATGAAACCTCCAACATTATATTGGCCAGTGTTTCAGTTTCATTGTCCAACCCCACAGAGTGGTCTTATGAACAAGAAAAGTGAAGTTGGACATCTCCCATGGCATGCATAGTCACCAGATCTGAATATTATTGTGCCACTTTGGGGTGTTTTGGAGGAGCGAGTCAGATAACATTTTCCTACACCAGTATCATGTAGTGACCTGACCCCTGATCTGCAAGAGGAGAATGGCTCAAAATGCCTTTGGCAACTGTGCAGGACTTGTATATGACAATTCCAAAGACGAAATGCTCTATTGGCCAAAAAAAGGAGGCCCAACACCATACTAACTGTGGTCTAAAACCAAGTGTTTCAGTTTTTTTGTCCAACCCCTGTAGAGCTTAATGAAAGCTTTACTGTCATGTTGAATATTTACAGTATTTACAAAACATATGAAATAATATAGAATGTTTAGAAAGGAGATTGAAATCAAATACAGACATCAAGAACCAGCATATTAATCTCAGAAATGGTAACAATCAACAACATGCTTCATGCTGGGTAACAGCATAGTAAAAACTGTCATCATGCATTGCACTGTTAATTATTATTGTCACCACTGTTGAGGATCATATAATAAGTGTTCATGTCTAACAGTTTAGGCTTTTTTTTTTTTTTTTTTGAAGCAATACATAGGCATTTGTTTAATATGACTCTTTTGTAGTAGCTGAATGTCAGAAAATAAATCAAGGGGGAGAAACCAACAAAACAACATCTAAAATTTCTCAATAAGAGATTCTGCAGACAAAAAATAAAGTCAATCTGGTTAATGAGTAAAGCTGGTGATGCTGTGTGTAAAGTTGTTTAATCAGATCTTGTGAGATTTTTTTTTTTTTTTTTTTTTTTACAGAGCTGTAGTTGAAGTCAGTTGTAGTTCTTGTGTTTCTCTTTTCTTCAGTGATGTTGCTTGTTAACAGCAGGTGTTCATCACTAAGGCACAATCATCATTTAATTAGTCACTTAATTAACTTTAACTCTTTGAGGACTTGGGATTTGAACAGAACGACTTGGTCCCATCTCTGACCTCCTGCTAAAAAAACTGCTAATTAGCAAATCCAGGTGACTGGAACAAAACAACTGGTGAGGACTTTTACTTTCAAAGCCTGGACTTTCCACCTCTGCCTGCATGCACTGCTTCAAGTCAGAATTTGATCGAGCTGTGCAGCGCTGCGTTAAGTCGAACACACCTTTTATTTATTGTCACCATTGTTGAGATTCAAAAGCTAAACCTTAAAGGGGTTATCCGGTGCCGCATGTACTTTTACAAGCTGTTTGAACTGAAATAGGGGAGAGCGGTTATTTTACCATAGTAAAAGTTAATTTCTGGCTGGAATAAACTTTTAATTTCTGTTTTTAGTATTCATTTAAAGTTAGACAAAACTGATATTATTTTAATCTCCAATTTGTTATTTATCATTTTAGATAGGTTATTAATGCTTCGCAAAAGAGCAGAAGACACTAACCTGTTTTAAACTCCAGTCGCGCAGCTGGGGAAAGATGTAACACCGTGTTACAATATTCCCCGCTGTTATTAAACTATGTTATTCTGTGACATTAGCGGTGCAGTTTACACGACTTACTTCTAAGGATTTTGATAAGATACCTCAAGAAACTGGTGAATAAAGTCTGACAATCAATGTTTAATGTTCAGAAGTTATTATTTCAAGTAATGTAAAGCATTTTGGCTGGTTTATGTGTGTGGTGTTCTATGAGAGCTGTGTGTGGAGGAGTGGAGTGTTCTTCTGAATGTCTAAATGTGTTTCATCTATCTGTCCACATTGTTTTGAACTAGTGTACAGCTGTGTGTTGCCATCACAGCCGTTCAAAGCATTGTTGCGATGTGTTCATTTTCAAACTCCAAAATTCGATTATTATTTTTTTTTTTTTAAACGTCATTACTTCATTTGAAAAAGTTAACACATGTATTTTACTGACAAAATATTTTAGTTTGTTGTGTATATTTATTTCATTCGATCAGATAACATTTAAAGCTGTCATTTGGTCGTGTTACAACGTACCCCTCAGATGTTACAATGTACCCCACCTACGGGGCATGTTGTCACGTTTCACTTCCTTTCTATTGAGGTAAATAACGAAAAACGTATACACTGTAAATATGAAACAAAGCGATATATTTGTACTAGACAAGTGTGAAAATAACGTGGATTAAAAAATGTACTCTGAACCCCACGTGGATTTACATAAACCGCGAAATTCAAAAAGTGTTAGGTTGTGCCCCGCTCTCCCCTATGTGTTGGGGGAGTGTGTACACAACCCCCCTAGAATGACAAAGATCCGCCCATTAATTTTATTTTAATTTAGTAAAATAATTTGCCTCTTCTCATATCAAGCCGATCTCAGATGCTTGTCGTTATGGCCTAACAAGAGGCAGAGGCCGCTCCTGCGATAGTTGATAGACAGCCGTGTTTTAGTATAGACCCGCCCCTAGTGAAAACTGACAGCACTGATGGAATGTGACTGTCTGCAGATCTACCTAAATGGGTTCATGTTTACACGAATCATTTCTCACCATACTGCTTTATAAACGAGGGTCAGTATAAAGCTTAGCTTTGTAACGCTAGATGGTTTAAAAACGGTGTCCCTCTGGTTGTGTTCAGATCCCAATCACACTCTTGGTGTTCCCGGTCAAAAATGACCGGACTCCAAACAATTGCTTATAAATCTCACATTATGCTAGATTTTTAACAAATATTGGATTCAATCTTTTTGTCAACTTGTTTTCTTTCATTTAGGACTGGTTTTGTGTTTCTATTTGCATCTGATTAATCGTAGGCCTCATTTATCTGAGAGTAGGTTCCTTGTTTTTTGAGTGAAAAAATCATTTTTTATGAATAATTTTCACAATATGAGATAAAAAATTATGAAAATTTGCACAGTTTCTCACACTAGTGTGCTTTAATGATTAATCAGGAAGTTTGCTTTTAAATGCTTTTATTTTGTACAAAATTGCAAAAAGTCACACTTGTGGTGTTCCCGGTCAAAAATGACCGGACTCCAAACAATTGCTTATAAATCTCACATTATGCTATATTATCACCAAATATTGGATTCAATCTTTTTGTCAACTTGTTTTCTTTCATTTAGGACTGGTTTTGTGTTTCTGTTTGCATCTGAATAACTGTAAGCCTCATTTTTCTCAAAGTAGGCACCTCATTTTTTGAGTGAAAAAATCATTTTTTATGAATAATTTTCACAATATGAGTTGAAAAAATATGAAAATTTGCACTGTTTCTCACACTAGTGTGCTTTAATATTTAATCAAGAAGTTTGCTTTTAATTGCTTTAATTTTGTACAAAATTCCACAAAGTCACACTTGCCAAAAATGGCCGCCCATTGAAAATGAATGGGGAAGAATGAGCATAAAGGCTGGAATACACTACATGACTTTTAAAATCTGAACAGATTTTTTTAAACAATAGGCATCATACACTTACCAACTTTGTAAACAGTGACAGAGGAAAACTGGCCATCATACACTACATAAGGATAATACACTAGCAGACTTTGAAGTCTGATCACAACAAACTCATGCAGAAACGTGCGCCTTTTTGCTATGAGTCGCATAACAAATGAAAACAGTATAGGTTCTCAAATGGGCTAAAAATATCAAACATGTTTGATTATCCTCCGACTAGATGAAATCAAAGTCTGAAGCTAAAAATTCGGAGTCTGTGACCATCATACACTACGCAATTTTTTTATGGAATCCATCGACTCAAATCTGAAGATTTGCCCTGACTTTCAGCAACTATCCTCAGTTTCTCCAGACTGTAAATCGGTGGAAAATCGGGGCAAAAAAAATCACAATTAGTGTTCAGTTGCATGTTGTGCTCCTGAACATTTAAAACATTATGACAATAGGTTTTGAGAGAAAATGAAGAGATGCACATTTTGTGCCCCAAAAGATGTGAAAACATCCATGGTCTGTTGCAAATGGAGAGCAAACATTTGCAAAATTTATTTGAGAGTCATGTGAATAATTAAAAAAAAAAAAATACCATTTGCAAGACACATAATGCTAGTGTCAATGCATGCATGAGTTCAAACAACAACCAGGTGTTCGTTGAAGTGGTTCTCTATATGGCAATGCTAATGTGTTTTTTTTTCTGTCACAATAGTCAGATTTGTTGTTACATGATATTGTCTCAGTTTGACAGTGTCTGTTTGCAGGAACTGAAATATAACAGTTTTGGTTTGTTGTTCCATAAAATGTTATAATATAAATAATCTGAATGTGTTCTTTTTTGTGTCACAATCGTCAGATTTTACAGGGAACTGCATAAGTGTTAATTTGTGCCCCTTTTTAGAAAATAAAACCATTTCGAATAAAGGTCCTGTTTTTTGTGATCTCCCCCATTCACTTTCAATGGCCGGACATTTTTGACAAATGTGACTTGGTGCAATTTTGTACAAAATAAAAGCTTTTTAAAGCAAACTTCCTGATTAAACATAAAAGCACAGTAGTGTGAGAAACAGTGCAAATTTTCATATTATTTTGTTTATTTTTTGTGAAAATTATTCATAAAAAAATGCTTTTTTCACTCAAAAAACACGGTAACTACTCTCAGATAAATGAGGCCTACGATTAATCGGATGCAAATAGAAACACAGAACCAGTCCTAAATGAAAGAAAACAAGTTGACAAGAAGAATGAATCCAATATTTGGTGATAATATAGAAAAATGAGAGATTTATAAGCAATTCTTTGGAGTCCGGTCATTTTTGACCGGGAACACCACAAGTGTGACTTTTTGCAATTTTGTACAAAATAAAAGCATTTAAAAGCAAACTTCCTGATTAAACATTAGGGCACATTAGTGTGAGAAACAGTGCAAATTTTTATAATTTTTTGTTTCATATTGTGAAAATTATTCACAAAAAATGATTTTTTCACTCAAAAAACATGGTACCTACTCTCAGATAAATGAGGCCTACGATTAATCGGATGCAAATAGAAACACAAAACCAGTCCTAAATGAAAGAAAACAAGTTGACAAAAAGAATGAATCCAATATTTGGTGAAAATATAGAAAAATTAGAGATTTATAAGCAATTCTTTGGAGTCCTGTCATTTTTGACCGGGAACACCACAAGTGTGACTTTTTGCAATTTTGTACAAAATAAAAGCATTTAAAAGCAAACTTCCTGATTAAACATTAGAGCACATTAGTGTGAGAAACAGTGCAAATTTTTATAATTTTTTGTTTCATATTGTGAAAATTATTCACAAAAAAAGATTTTTTCACTCAAAAAACATGGTACCTACTCTCAGATAAATGAGGCCTACGATTAATCGGATGCAAATAGAAACACAAAACCAGTCCTAAATGAAAGAAAACAAGTTGACAAAAAGAATGAATCCAATATTTGGTGAAAATATAGAAAAATTAGAGATTTATAAGCAATTCTTTGGAGTCCGGTCATTTTTGACCGGGAACACCACAAGTGTGACTTTTTGCAATTTTGTACAAAATAAAAGCATTTAAAAGCAAACTTCCTGATTAAACATTAAGGCACACTAGTGTGAGAAACTGTGCAAATTTTTATAATTTTTGGTTTAATATTGTGAAAATTATTCATAAAAAATGATTTTTTCACTCAAAAAACACGGTACCTACTCTCAGATAAATGAGGCCTACGATTAATCAGATGCAAATAGAAACACAAAACCAGTCCTAATTGAAAGAAAACAAGTTGACAAAAAGAATGAATCCAATATTTAGCGATAATATAGCATAATAAGAGATTTATAAGCAATTGTTTGGAGTCCGGTCATTTTTGACCGGGAACACCAGGAGTGTGACTAGGTTAAATAAAACCCACAAAAAATAAATAAATTTTTTAAAAATTTTATGAGAAGTACTTATACCCTGTGTGAACAAAGTCAGGAAATTTGAGTCCAAGGCGATAACATTAACTAGTATTTTTGGGAAAATGAAAATCTTTTTCGGGTCAATTTGACCCGAACACAACCAGAGGGTTAATGATTAAACATGTTTCCAGCCCACAACTGCATATGAGTAAAGACTATAACACTCAGATTTATGTATTTCAATATAAGGACGGAGTGAGTTATGTTTAAATCATTCTCTTGTTCAATCAGCTATGCCTCAGTAAACACACCGCATTCTTCTCTTTACCACAGTAAACACAGTAAACACACCAAGTTCATCTATTCACCACAGTAAACACACCGCGTTTGTCTATTTTTCACAGTAAACACATCGCGTTCAGATCTCTCAGTACTCTACCCTGCCAGTACGTTACATATAAAGATAAATCAAAGTGACATTAAGTTTACTAACCATTCAGACGCGTCCAGTATAAGCCGTAATTGGGTGATTCTTAGACTATGGGCACTTTTATGTACTTTGGTCATATTTTTAAAAATACATACAATTTTGGACAAATTCCTCTTTATTTGTCAAGCTCACAATAAAACCAACCTAAAAAAAATTCACTACCTTTCTATTATGATTTTTTCATACTTTTCAACCTTCTTATAGGTGTCAAAATCACTGTTTTCTCCTTGTCGCACACCCAGACTTTTAAACTTCAACAATGAAAATAGAGTTTAAAAATATGACTTATCTGGTAACTATTAATGTACCTGAATTAAGCACTAGTAAAATAATTAAAATCCATTATAGTGTTTAATGTGAGACCTCTATCAATATTTCTTTTTATACAAAATATAGCTGTCGCACAGTATTGGTGTCATTTCCACCACAGCACTGTAATGTATCTTTAAAAAGTTTGTGTGAAAGATTTTTTAGGTGGTTTCAATGGAAATGTTCAGGGACATCAGGGGACAGGTTGGACATGGAGGGAATTTAAATTTTCATCAACAACAAATGAAGAAAAATCAAAGTAAATATTGCTTGATCAGTGAATATATTTATTCTACGTCATTTCCACCACATACTGTACCATCAAGGGTGTTATTAAAAAGCTAAAAATTTTAAGTTAAGTAAGAGTATTTTACATACACAAAATGCTAAGTAATAATTCAAAGCCAGTCAGTGAAGCTATCTTCCATTTTTTCACAAAAAACTATAGAAATGTCATTTCCACCACAGTCATTTCCACCACACTGCCCTCTGTGGTGGAAATGACATTTATGGTTACAAAGTACAATTTATATGGATTGTGTAAATAGATTTGCATGATCTGCAAATGTTTCAATCCAGAAACAGTCATGTTCCAGCATAGGGACGAAGCTTTTCTATATTTACCTTAATTTCTTGTCATTTCCACAATACGCTGTCATTTCCACCACCACCATGTCATTTCCACCACACACACATTTTTAAAAAAATATTTAAAAGGTTCTTATCACACATTAAAAAAATTATCCACAATTTATGAACCATGCTCTACTTAATATAAAAACCAAAGTTATTCTATTTTTTAAATAACAGCTGTATATTGAGATGCACATTTGTTCATTGCAGGTCAAAAATAAAAAGTAAAATATTAACTATTTCTCTTGTAATCTAAGTTTGTCCTCTTACAGACCTTAAAACTAGACAAATTATTTAAACTTATGAGACTGTTATGTGACTTTTGAACAAATTTTTTTTTCTTCAAATTCTCAAGGCTAAAAGTGCACCTAGTTGAAGAAACGCCCAATTACCAAACTTCTTTGTGGGTGTCAGCTTGTTTCGGTTCCAACTTCGGTTTTTAAATTAAATTTTAAATGAACAGGGTTGTACAGTGTCTTCAAAGCCACCAAAGTGTAATTTTCCCCCAAACTATACAACTAAACCCCTAACTGTTGTCTAGGCAAGATCCCGTGTGCTATGTAAATGACACGCCCCACAGAACTGTAGGGCGGGGTGAGCAGAGGTTCATTTTATTTAAAGGGCCAGGTACCGCTTGCTGAGATCAGCTCTTTTTTCCAGGTAAAATGAGTGTTTTTTTTACACTACCATAGAGAATTTTTAATCAAAGTATATTACAAACTTTTCGTTTGGACCCTAAAGCATCATATTAACTTGTGGAAAATGGGCATTGGATGACCCCTTTAATGTCTGTGTTTGTTTGAAGTAAGAAATGATAAGGATGTGATTTCATATCACATATTTTACCTTGATAAAACTAATTAAACTGAATATGTCCCTTCCTGCTCACTATACATTTCTCCTCACATAAAGAACAATTTAAATAGGTAGTTGAATGGCTTTCTGTTGCATTTTCTAAACTGATGTTGCTGACTTTCTCATTCATGCAGATTGTGAAAGGAGAGGGTACTGCAAAACTGACCAATCAGATGATCACTGCGACCTTTTCAGATATTAACCAGCTGGTTGATCGGTCAATCTATGTTTCAGTCAGTCTTTTAACACTAACTGGTAAGACTCAACATATACTGTACATTTGCATGTGCATTTTTACATGCATGTGTGTGATTGTATGATAATCTTATTATTGTGTGTTTCAGGCAGTGAAATGGTGGAAGCAGAAAGGAGAGGCATTCAGATTGTGACGTCACCATACACCATCCACTTCAAAAAAACACCACATTTCTTCAAACCTGGAATGCCCTTCGATGTCTCGGTATAAAACAACTAGACAGCTGAGAACCTGAAGGGTATAGAAACTGGGAAATCATTTCATTAATAAATTAATAGATACCACATGTTTTTGTTTGTTTGTTTGTTTGTTTTGCTTTTTGGCCTGTGTTTTATAAAAGGTCTTCATAACAAATCCTGACAAGACGCCTGCTGTAAATGTGGACGTGGAAGTGGTGGCCAGTGGAGAAGCCGTCAAAGGTCAAACAAGAGACAATGGCATTGCGAAGGTTTCTGTCAACACTCTGGGAAAATCTTCTACATTACATATCACTGTAAGACCTCCCAAGTATTGAGAAAAACTATCCATAACATGTAGGCGTTTTAGCCCATTCCTTAGTGCAGAATCAATTTAACTCTGTGATGTTGGTGAGTTTCCTCCTATGAACTGCTTGCTTAGGTCCTCCACAACATTTTATTTGGATTAAGGTCTGTACTCAGCCATTCCAAAACACTATCTTTGTTCTTTAAACACTCTTTGCTAGAATGACTTATGTGCTTGGGGTTGTTGTCTTGCTGCATGACCCACATTCTCTTGAGACTGTTAAAAAGATGTCCCGGTGTTTTCTTTTAGAATTTGCTGGTATAAATCAGAATTCATTGTTCCATCAATGATGGCAGGCTATCCTGGCCAAGATGCAGCAAAACAGGCCCAAGCCATGATACTATCACCACCATGTTTCACAGATGGGATAGGATTCTTAAGCTGGAATACAGTGTGTTCTTTTATCCAAACATAATACACTCTTAGAAGAAAAGGTTATATAGAACCTGAAAAGGTTCTATCAGGCGCTTCATATTTGGAACCCATAAAATGTTTATTAGTATGGCTTAATTAGTATGGCTTATAGAGCTAGTAGATAAATATATATATATAATTTCTTTTAAAGGCAAAAACCAAAGATCCAAAATTAAGAGATGAACAGCAGGCAGTGAAGACAATGACGGCTCAGGCCTACATTCCCAAAGGTGGCTCAAAAAACTATCTGCACATCGGCATTGATGCTGCTGAGCTTCAGATTGGTAATCCAGTGAAGGTCAATCTGAACACTGAACAAAGTCCAGGAGTCAAAGATCAAGACTACACATACATGGTAAAAATAATGGTTATTTTTTAATTCATTTCAACCACAAAAGTATCAATATCAATTCTATATTTAATAACATCTATATTTGATTACTACCACAGCTTGTGACAGAAACAAAGTTGATTTTTACTAATCTGCTTCTTTTTTTAGATCTTGAGTAAAGGTCAGATTGTTCAGGTGCACAGGTTTAAGAGAAAAGAACAAGCTCTAGTGACTCTGCCTGTGACTGTAACCAAAGACATGGTGCCGTCCTTCCGCTTTGTGGCTTATTACCATGTGGGCTCATCTGAGGTGGTGTCTGATTCAGTCTGGGTCGACGTGAAGGACACGTGCATGGGAAAGGTGGGTCAACCATCACTAGAAGTAGTATATGTGCCAAAAAAGTTGTCATTTATCCAATAAAAAAACGATTACATGAAAAAAAGTTTTCATTCATCCAGTAAAATAAATAAATAGGTTAATGGTTCAAATCAATATTTTATAACTTATAAATCTGCCTTAAAACTATAGTTTAAATCACAGCAGAATCTGTGGTTTGTATCGGAGAGCTCTGCTTCTCACAGTACTGTTTAGTTGTTGCCTAATCGAGACCTGTGGGCTCTCGGACAGGCAAGTGCTGCTCCTATCTCTTTGAATGGGGAAACATGAAATTCTCCAAAACTGTTCACCAAGCTTACGAATAAATTTCATATTTAAAATCACAAATAAAATCTGACAAGAACTGCCTCATAAATATTGTTCCTTGTGCCCGAAAGCCTTAAAAAAAGCTTATTTTTCAGGCTAGATCAGCCAGTGTGCATGCGCAGTACGATTGTTTCTAAATCAACAGGGCCTTTTTTCTCTCGAAACATAACGACTTTATTCTTGGAATGAGTTTAATCTCAACATTTTATTTTGACATTTTTTTTTTACACTTAACGAGTTTAATCTCGTATTATGATGACTTTAATCTCGAGATGGTTATGTTTTTCGGATGAATGAAAACATTGTTTCAGTGTAGGTCAGTTTTTCTGACACAGTATGTCTTTGTTTAATAAAAGCTCCAGCTTAATGTGAAGGACAAACAAATCTATGAGACAGGAGATAAGGTCAATCTGCAGATAACTGGAGATCCTGGAGCTAGAGTTGGTCTGGTGGTGGTTGACAAGGCTGTGCATGTCCTCAACAAGAACAGACTTACCCAGACTCAGGTGAAAAGTCTTCTTCAGACTTTAGTGCAACATGATATTTTTGGCTTAAAACATGCTTACCTGGTGTATTTTTTGCATCTCTAGATCTGGGATGTCATCGAGAAGCATGACATCGGCTGTACGGCAGGAAGTGGAAGGGACAGTATGGGGGTTTTCACTGATGCAGGTCTGATGTTTGAGTCCAACACTGCAGGAGGAACCAACACCAGGACAAGTAAATTTTTTAAACATTTATACTACATTTTTATTCACTGGACTAAGAGATCCCCAAGGGTTATTGTCATACAACTAAGGTATTTAGTTGCGTTGTCACATATAGAATTGTCAATCTCACACTAGTAAAGGCTGGAATACACCACACAGCTTTTAAAATCTGAAGATTTTTTAAAACACTGGGCATCATACATTTACTGACTTTGAAAATGAACACACTAACAGACTTTAAAGTTGTTCTGATCCCAACAAACTAGGACAAATTAAAACAATATTTTAAAATCGTCTGAAAATATCAAACATGTTTGATAGACTACGACTGGATGGAATCAGACACTACACGATTTTCTATGGAATCTGGCTCTGACTTTCAGCAACTACCATCAACTTCTCCAGACAGTAAATCAGTGGAAAAAAATTGGGCCAAAAATTGTGTAGGGTATTCTAGGCTTTTTTGTTCACATGTATTTTTCTCTGTTGTCTTTCCTCAGATCCTAAATGTTGTTTGGCTCCTTGTGTCTTAGGTCCTTGGTTTTGGAATATAGCTGATTAACATTACTAAATAGATTCCACCGCTCTCAAATTCTTTAGTGATTTTTACTATACATTAATTAATTTAAATGAATTGTCCTCTAGTGCCTGAGTGTCCCAAACCTGCTAAGAGAAAACGAAGAACTGAGAGTCTCCTGAAGATCACTAGTACACTGGGTGAGAAGCTGCATTTTACTTAGATTTTACTCTAACAACTCAAATCGATCTTCTGGCTTCTTTTTTTTTTTTTTTTTTCACTGTAATCAAGAGACTTCCCGTTTAGGTCACTGTTCATGTTAAAGGTTAAAGGTACACATTTAAGGTACTTCGTACTTCCCCCCTTAATTTCTCATCAGGTTCTCCTACTGCCCTCATAGTTCTACACTAACATCCTCTTCTCAGGTGGACAATATTCTGGTGAATTGAAGCAGTGCTGTGTTGATGGAATGAGGAACAATAAACTCGGCTACACGTGTGAACGGCGAGCCATGTACATTGTCGACGGACCAAAATGTGTAGAGGCCTTCCTTCACTGCTGCAATGAAATGAAAACCCAAACAGAAGCGAAGACTGAAGAGGAGGAGACGATTATGGCTCGTAGTATGTGTCTTTCAGGATTAAGATCGTCTCTATATCTTATCTGTCACACTGTAGAATACCAGCATCACAAAACCCAGAGCACTGAACTCAGATGCTTAGGGGATTGAGTGGTATCTGTGCTTTTTAGCTTCTGTGTGCTTTGCATTCTAAAGCCAGGTTCATAGACGTTTTACGCAGATGACTTTTTTTTTAAAAGAGGACAAAAGTAGCAATCAAAATCAACAAAAGAGCTGAGTTGCCAACTCAGTAAGCAACTTTATATATAGCCGCCTTTGGGAATGTAGGCCTGAGTTAATTAGGTACTTAAGTGGTTAATTAAGCGATGACTTGAGAGAATAAGAGAGAATAAGAGACAATAACAATATTTTGACAATAACAATATTTTGTAATAAGAGAGAAATCTCTCTTATTACAAACCAAACTGTCTTTATTCTCTCCTTAGTCTAGATTTTGAGAATTAACAGGTTTAGATGTTGTTTTATTGAAATATTGGATTGGTTACCTTTATGGTGATTAGTGTTCCGTCTAGTTGGCCAGTTTGACTCTTTTTTTTTTTTGAACATTATGTTTATTGAGTTTTTCCAAGTTAGGCCAGTTTGACTCTTGGCTTTTATGTCAGATTTGTGGGCTTTATAACATTGTTTATGAGAACATGTTTTTTTTATAAAGGAAAAATAAAGATTAGGTGATGATATCAAGAAGAAGGACAATTTTATCACTAACCAAAAGTAGCTGCGCATTAAGCGTTTCAGCATGAATCATTTTCAATAAAACAACATCTAAACCTGTTGATTTTCAGAGCTGTAGACTAATGAGAGAAATAAAGTCTGTATGGTTTGTAATAAGATTCCAAGCCTTTTCAGTTGATTTTATTTAAGGCTGTAGCTGGAAGTCAGTTGTAGCACTTGTGTTTCTTTTTTCATGCAGTGATTCTGCTGGTTATCATAAAGTGTCTTCAATAATCAAACAACTATCACTTAATTAACCACTTAATTACCAAATTAGCTTTTAACACTCTGCTGGTGGCACCCATATGAACACTGTGTGGTGTTGATTTAATACCAGGGAATGTGCTGTGGATTTCTTCTGTTGTTCTCATTTGTAAGCTTCTTAGGATGAATGCATCTGCTAAATCATGCAATTTTCAAATCATTTCAATTCCCAATCACATTCTTGGAGGCCCCCCAACACTGCACATTTTGCATCACTTCTTTGTCTGACACACTGATTTTAGGTCCTAGAGTCTCCACTAATGAGCTGATGATCTGATTCAGTTGTGTCTGAGACATGGAAAACGTGCAGTGTTTGGGGGCCTCCAGGTACGTGGCTGGGAACCACTGGTAGAAAGCACCATTGAAATACATATGACTTGACTTTAAATGTTCTTTTTCTCCCTGTTTATTTATTTGTTAATCTGTTAAAACAGGTGATGATGATGATGATGATGATGATGGTGGTGGTGGTGATTATTGTGATGACAGTGACAAATGTACTGCAGAGCCTCATGAGATTGAGTCCCGTACAGAGTTTCCTGAGAGTTGGCTTTGGGAGGAGGTTGATCTACCTGTTTGTGAAAAATGGTAAGAATGAGACTTTTAGACAAAAGTTGTGATATTTTTGATAGTTTACAAAGTTGCTTTGAAGCGTCCAAAAATAAACAAACATGGCAGGTGTACTCAATGATACATATATTTGTTTGTTATTTTCTCATACTCCAGTAAAACATCAATCATAGATAAAGTGATCCAGCTGAAAGACTCTATTACTACCTGGCAGATCTTGGCTGTCAGTTTGTCTCCAACTCTTGGTAAGGTGAAGCTGCAAATGCAGAATACACGGTCTGAAAAACAACTTTATCATCCAGGAGTTGCTGCTTTAAATCTTCTGTGTGTCTGTGCTCCTCCTCAAAGGCATCTGTGTGGCTGAACCTGAGGAGATGGTTGTTCAAGATTGGTTTTTCATTGATCTCAAGATGCCTTACTCTACTGTGCGTGGTGAACAACTTGAAATCAAGGCCATTATTCACAACTATACCCCGATGAATCTGAAGACGGTATTGTAGATAAGATTAGATATTAAAACCTAATTTAGATTAAGTGCTATAAATTGAAACTGTGTACATCACAGTAAGAATTTATTCTTGAGTCAAATCATTTACAAATGACAACATATACTGTATGGATCCTGAGACTCATTTGAAGTTTTTGAGCTGCTTGTGACTCAAACTACAAATAAGTGTAGGATACTTTCCTGTGCTAAAACCTGAAAAGTCCACCATTATCATACATTTTATATTTAATTCTTTGTTTACACTGAAAAAATGATTTAATGAATTTACTTTTTTTTAAGGTAAGTGGTTGCAATCAATTTGCTTTACCTACATTTAAGTAAACACAGTTAGTTTACCAAGTTTTATTTATTTATTTTTTTAAATGCAGCTAAAATAAATAGATTGCAACCACTTACCTTAATTTTTTTTTTATTATTTAATTAGTGTTTTTTTTTTTCAGTGTACTTTCAAGGACGTTTCTGCTAAACATTGAGGTGATTTGTATCTCACTCTACCGTTTTCCGTTTTCACCAGGTTAATGTATACCTAATGGAGACAAAACACGTTTGCAGCTTTGCCAGTAAGGAAGGCAAATACCAAACAACATTATCCATTGACAAAGGCTCCAGTAAAGCGGTTTCATTTGTAATTATTCCCATGACACTGGGAGATCACATTATTGAGGTGAAAGCTTCAGCTTATGATTTTTCGGATGGAGTGAGAAAGACGCTGAAGGTGGTGGTACGTCTAAAGCCAATTCTGTCAATGTTCACTTCATTTGGTCATTTGCATCACATAATGATCAATAGATGGTTACTATATTTTGAATAACCTAGGGTAGTTAACTCAGTCTCTCTCTCTTTCAGTCTGAGGGTGTGCTGTCTCAACTTCTCATTAAACGTGAGGAGCTCAATCCTGCTAAGAATGGTGAGATTTACTGTGAACCACACAATTACATCACTGTGTTACACTTTCATTTTACAACATGGAAAATCTAAATGTAAGGGTCAAGAGCCCAACTAATGCAAGCACAGAATTGTGATTTTCTCCTTTGGTGATTCTGCTTGTTAGCATCTGTCTTCAATAATGATCAATCATCACTTAATTAATCACTAATGATCTCATAAACTTTAACTCTGCTTCAGTGTTAATTTAACACTCTTATTTTAACACTTTCACACTCTTAAGTGTGGACTCAAATAAACTCCTGGGAGAGTTAATTTAATTAACACTGGTCTTTTCGCTGTGACATGACTCATGACTGTTTCTCCATCTTGCTTTTCTGTTTCTCACCCCAAATGGATCAGGGGAAAACCCTATAAATGTTAAAGCTGACAAACTAGATGATCGGGTTTCAGACACACCTGCTAACATGTACATCTCAATTACTGGTAAGGAAAAAGACTCATTCATGAATGTGTAATGATTATTTCTTTATGCATGCATGTTTTTAAGTAGTGATGAAATCCATGGCCTTGATCTAATTTTTTTGGATGCTCTGGCCGCTCAAAGTGGTTTTCAAATTGTTTTTTGGTTCACTCTTAATGCGACACACAACGATAACATTAAAAATGGTGATGGAAATGCCAGAAGTATCGATACAGTACTCAAAAGAAGCTAAAGCTAGTTGTGACTGCAGGACTGAACACCATAACATATTCCAGTCTTTTCTGTTTCAAGTTTTATTTTGCATGACAGTTCTGAGCTGTGACTGGCCCTTATTTGGAAATTAAAATGATGCACCTCCACTTTTTTTGCATCTCTTTTGAAAGCCTTCTCAAAAACATGGGTACACCTGCATTGTAGCCAAGGCAAATCTTGCAGATAAGTTGATTAGTATGTCTAGGCACTTTCAATCACTTGCAATTAATAGTGCGGACAGTCTTTAAAATATAGATGTAAACCATTACCCTATTTTTTATTGTATGAATGAAAACATTTTTTTTCAGTGTGAATTCTTAGCCTGTGTTCCTTCTTGATCCCTCCAGGCAAAGAGATTGGTCAGTCAGTCGAGCAGGCCATCAATGGAGACTTCATGGGTCGCCTTATTGTCCAACCCAGTGGATGTGGAGAGCAGAACATGATCTATATGACTCTACCTCTCACTGCCACTCATTATCTGGACAGTACAAAACAGTGGGAGACTATTGGCATAGAGCGCCGTAATGAAGCCATTAACCATATCAACAGAGGTCAGAAGGACATGACAGATACAGAATCTGACTAAATTACTAAATTCTCTCAAAGATGCTCTCCCAACTTTTACACTTCACACTTCAAAGTGTTTCAAAAGCTAAAATAAATAGATTAAAAAAATTAGTCCTTGAGTTTTTTTTTAATTTATTAATTTTTTTTATTTTTTTTTATTAAGGTTATCAGCAGCAGCTAAGCTTCCGCAAATCAGATGGATCCTATGGTGCATGGATACACAGGCCGAGCAGCACATGGTATTTTTTTATTTTTTATTATTTGTCTATTTCATGCAAAGTATTACCTGTCATATTATTACTTTGTTATTAACTTCGTTGATGTTATGATGTTTCTCTCTCTCTCTCTCTCTCTCTCTCTCTCTCTCTCTCTCTCTCTCTCTCTCTCTCTCTCTCTCTCTCTCTCTCTCTCTCTCTATATATATATATATTAAATCTTGAAATTAATCTAGATTAATCTAGATTAAAATGGCTCATTTGAAATCTACTGAAGGCAGTCAGAATATGTGTGCTACCGAAATAATGACTAAAAGTAAGTCTTTGAGAACGGGTTTCTCAAGCCAGGTGGCGCATAGACCAGGCGCTCATCTCCTGTTTAAAAAATGCATTACAAACTGCTTGACAATTGCATTTACAACACAATTAACTATACAAATTTGTGTAACCAAGTACTTCTGTGCAAAAGACTATACGACGTGCGCGTTCCCGTAAAATACACAGGCGCGCGGGTATGGATAGCCTATCTGCGTGCATAGTCTTCCAATAAACTGCGTTGCTTTTAGAAGCGTCAATTCAGTTGTTGCATATAGTTTAATGTCTTTATTTCGGGATAATCAAAGTAAATTATAACTCAAACTTGAGATTTTACTGGGCCACAGCAGATTTTCACTGGGGCACGTGCCCCAGTAAAAAAGGGTCTAGCAACACACGCACCTGCCCTGAAGCGGCTTCATAACTGCATCCATGTCTGCACTTCTCATTTGATGTGGTAATTTTACAGAAGTTGAAGACTCGTTCTCGCCCCCTACAGTGCAATTCAACTAAATATACGTCATCCGCGCTAAAATATCAATTTGAAAGTCATCATATCTTGCGTAGTTTAGACCCAGCTCCCAACCCAACTTTGAGAATAGATTAACGGCGATATTTTTTTTATCGCGCGATATGAGTCTCACGTTAACGCAGCACGTTAACGCCGATAACGGCCCATCACTATATATATATATATATATATATATATATATATATATATATATATATATATATATATATATATATGACGTGAAAGCTGGGTGATAACAATCAACAACAGACAGTTCAGCTATCTGCCTTTATCAGTGTTGTATCACATCAGTGACTTTGATAAAGGCAGACAGCAGAAACGTCTGTTGTTGCTTTTTATCTCCTGCTTTAGCTTATTAAAATACGTTTAGAGTGCAGACCAATCTTTGTCATTTTTATCTATTTAAGGCTGACAGCATATGTGGCCAAAGTCTTCGCCATGGCCAGTAACC
Organism: Garra rufa; assembly: GCF_049309525.1. Classification (NCBI taxonomy): domain Eukaryota; kingdom Metazoa; phylum Chordata; class Actinopteri; order Cypriniformes; family Cyprinidae; genus Garra; species Garra rufa. The sequence continues at coordinate 4,817,934 of NC_133366.1, read as the reverse complement.
TTGTAACTATAAAGGACGATGTGCTCTGCAATGCCCTCAAGTGGCTGGTTCTTCAAAAACAACTGGGAAGTGGCTCCTTTAAAGAGGAAGCAGCTGTGATTCATGGAGAGATGGTGGTAAGTTGAATGTGGCTGTCAGTAACTGTATTGATCCACAAGAAATCAAAATTAGCCCCAGTCCCTTCCCACTGACAATCTGCTGAGAAAAATGGTGATGAGGTGAGCAAAAATTAAACCCAGTGTTATATGAACTCTCCCAGGAGTTTATTTGACTCCATACTCAAGAGTGTTAAAACAAACACTCACACAGTGTTAAAGTTCATGAGGTAATTAAATGATTCATTGTGAGATGACTGAACATTATTGATAACACCTGATGTCAGTTACAACATCCAAACAAACCCTAATATTAAAAAAGTGAAGGGTAAAGAGTCCAACAAATACAAACACTGACCACTATAATGGTGACTTACACAATTATATTTTCTCCCTTTGGTGATTCTGTTTATTAACATCAAGTGTCTTCAATAATGGTCAATCATCACTCAATGAATCACTTAATTACCTCATTCACTTGAACACTGCTTCAGTTTTCTTTTTAACGCTCTTGAGTAGGGGAGAGCGGGGCACAACCTAACGCGGGGTTAATTGTAACACACTTGGTTCAAATATTTCCACACACGCTAGCATAACCAAATGTATGGTATTTACTAGTTGCCATAGCAACACTATGCAGAGAAAAAAGATCACCAAAATTCAAAAGCATTTTGAAGATATCGCTGAATATTTATTTTACCATAGTAAAAGTACATTTCTGGCTGAAGTAAACTTTTTATTTCTGTTTTTAGTATTCATTTAAAGTTAGACAAAACTGCTATTATTTTAATCTCCAATTTGTTATTTATCAGTTTAGATAGTTTATTAATGCTTGACAAACCAGCGGAAGACACTAATCTGTTTTGAAACTCCAGTCGCGCAGATGGGGAACGTTGTAACACTGTGTGACAATATGCCCCGCTGTTATTAAACTATGCTATTCTATGACATAAGCGGTGCAATTTACACTATTTACTTCTAAGGATTTTGATAAGAAACCACAATAAACAGGTGAATAAAGGCTGACAATCAATGTTTAATGTTCAGATGTTATTATTTCAAGAAATGTAAAGCATTTTGGCTGGTTTATGTGTGTGGTGTTCTATGAGAGCTGTGTGTGGAGGGACGGGAGTGTTTTTCTGAATGTCTAAATGTGTTTCATTTATTTGTCCACATCGTTTTGAACTACTGTACAGCTGTGCGTTGCGATCAGGGCCGTTCAAAGCATTGTTGCGATATGTTCATTGTCAAACTCCAAAATTAGATCATTTTTATTTTTTAAAAAACCGTCATTACTTCATTTGAAAAAGTTAACAGATGTATTTTACTGACAAAATATTTTAGTTTGTTGTGTATATTTCTTTCATTCGATCAGATAACATTTTAAGCTGTCATATGGTCGTGTTACAACGTGCCCCTCAGATGTTACAATGTACCCCACCTACGGGGCATGTTGTCACGTTTCACTTCCTTTCTTTTGAGGTAAATAACGAAAAACGTATACACTGTAAATATGAAACAAAGCGATATATATTTGTACTAGACAAGTGTGAAAATAATGTGGATAAAAAATTGTACTCTGAACCCCAAGTGGATTTACATAAACCGCGAAATTCAAAAAGTGTTAGGTTGTGCCCCGCTCTCCCCTATGGACTCAAATAAACTCCCAGGAGAGTTAATTTAACATTGGGCTTTTTGCTGTGTAGTAGTACCTTTATTGTCCTTATCACATAATATTTTAAATCCCTGCATGTCTTTAGTTGTTATCCACTTATTAATAACCCTTGTAAAATGGGATACATTTGCTTATTTAATAAGAAAACTGATTTTTATCATTTATCATGGTGCTTTATTCCAGGGTGACGTACGGGGCAAAGATGCCGATGCTTCTCTGACGGCCTTTGTTCTAATTGCAATGCAAGAGGGCAGAAAGATCTGTGCTCCGTCAGTTGCCGTAAGTACACCTCTTCCACCTTTGCATTTGTCAAAAACATTAAACTATAAACAGTTGCTTTTTTCTCATTCTTTCTCTTTTTTTGTTTTGCTCTTACATACACTTATATAGAATCTGAATGAAAGCATCAGTAAGGCTGTTTCGTTCTTGGAAGGTCGACTTCCACAACTGACTAATCCTTACGCTGTTGCATTGACGTCCTACGCCATGGCCAATGAAAAAAAACTCGATAAAGACATCTTAATGAAACATTCCACCCAAGGAGAAGGTCAGTCACACCAACACCAAGTCATCAAAATGTGTTGTGCTTTGCTAAACATTGGAAATGATAAAACAAACCTACAGAAGGATAGCATTAGGAAATGTTTTGTGTTGTAATGCTGTTTGCCTGTATCAACAACATTAATGTAACAAGCAGAGAGCACAAAAAGTTCATAAAGAAGCCAAAGCATCAAGCTTGATGGTCTGGATCAGCATATGTGAATGCATCCTGATCTACACCCCCGTTTATATTGCTGTTTTGTGTTTGAAACAGCCGGTCGGTCCTGGACTGTCCCTGGACAGCATTATCACTCATTAGAGGCGACGGCGTATGCTGTGCTGGCGCTCGTGAAGGCCGAAGACTATGATAAAGCAGGAGAGGCAGTGCATTGGCTGAACAGACAACAATCTCACTATGGAGGATCTGGCACCACACAGGTACACTAACACCTCATCACTCAACTGTGATAAACACCACAACAAGTGTAGGACTGACACTTCAGGACAGGGTTTGAATGCTTTTCTGTCCTTTCTAGGCAACCATCATGGTGTTCCAGGCCGTGGCAGAGTATCGCACGCAGTTGAAGGACCAACAAAATTTCAATCTGGACGTGGAGCTGTCTATGGCAGGAAGCAGCACACCTAAGACATATACTGTCAAAAGAGATAATGCACATCTTACATGGTCAGAAAAGGTAAGGAGTAAATTGCTCCCACTGAGTGTTTTAATTTAAAATATTTTTGTTGTTTATCATTGATCGTTTTTAAAGAAGTCATTGTACTATAAAAAAAACATCCTGTAAGTTACAGAAGTCGAAACTTTCTCATTAGTCTAAAAACAGCTTATATTGAAGGCAGTCTGCCAAACATTTTAGAAAGTTTTACTCTATGATGTAAAATTGTGGCTAAACACCGCCTCCGCAGAAGTAGATCAATGCCTGCTTCGACATCACTGTTTAACCCTGCCCACTGATTTGCGCATGTAATGTTTACCAGAGAAACGAACACACAGGTCTACAGTAGGGGTTGAATGACTTCAGATTTTTTAAGTGATAAAAGTCGAGTTGACGATTAGTCGATTAGTTGCTTATGACGTCATTAATGAACAAATGTGCCTAAACCTTGAGCTGAGACTCGAACACCATGTGCACAGCTATGGCATATGACACAGCACTGCCTACATGGATATTGCTCCTTTGATAGCTCGCTTTAATCAGTTATTTTGTCTTTGGATCGTTATATTTTTCACAGATTTCTGCTTGTTCTAAATCAGATATATTACATTTATATAAAGTCATTAGTGAGCGAGCCTTATAATAAAGGCAGCAGCTATTTGCCTATTTGCACTGTGTAAATAGCGATAGAGGCTATTTACACTAAGTGCAGATAGCAATATATGTTGAAATAGCAGGATTTGCTGATATTGAAAATAGACGCAATTGTTGTACATTAAAACAGTATGCAGTAATTAGGTACTGAGTGTATTTACAGTGCATTTATTTAATGGTACTGCCTAATTGGGACAATAAGCCCTCCCTACACCTACCCTAACCCTAACCGTTACTTTATTTTCAACTTTTGTATGTCCTTCATTTTTATTGAAAACAAATGTCTTTATGATATGAGATTAAAAAAAAAGGGAGAAAAAAGTTAGCCAGAAGGGGGATTCGAACCCAAATTGGTCGCGTTGAAAAGAGTGAAACAAGCTTCAGCAGAGCATAAATCGCGTATGATCAATGGCCATCTTTTGTAGTGTTGACTATCCCAATCACACATTGGTGGGTGGAGTTAGTGTAAGTAGCCTCTACCAACAAGGCGGCACATTTGCACTTAGTGTAATTAGACACTCCATATAAGACAGCCGTGGGGTTTAATTACTAAGAAATTTATGCTAGAACTTTTCAGTTTCTAAGCTATATTACTAAGAAATCATAGAACAGTGTTCATAGAACAATTCATTTCCGCACCACGCTTTTGAATGATTGTGTGCGAGCACTGTCTGTAGCCTATGTGTGCATTACAATGCAGCAGTGCATTAGATTAGAATGGCAATTACAAGCTCCTGTTTAATTTCAAGCATCCAAATGGTATAATCACACGCCTTGCGGTGCGCTTTCGGAGTATGCACTTATCTATCGTTTTAGCTGTTTTGAAACAGCGTAAATGTGGACTTCAAAGACTTCTTATCCTGTTGCGCCCTCTATAGGACCCGACTAGTTGACGTCAAGCTTAAAGCATCATGGCAGAGCATTAAAGTTGACTAGTCGGTACAACCCCTAGTCTACACAGATTTCCAAAAAAGATTCAAACAAAAGCACTGTGCGGACTAAATTGTTTCCAAATTGTTTTCTTCATTACATGGTCACTATTGCTTTGTCTGTTATTACCGATTGTTTTATGTGTTGAGTTTTTTTCTGTTTTTTTAATTAAATCAAAGCAGCATCCATCTGTGAGGGATGTAGGGTGTCAAACATACACAAGTGTTTAGTCAATCATAGCAGTGGGCATTTCTGGGAACGTCAGAGTTTAATCCACCACACCTATTCAAACAGAGCATTCTGATGAGAGGGGTCAAAAAAGGACAGAAAATAGCTTATTACTTCTAAATTATGTTTTTTTTTTTGTTTTTTTGTTTTTTATGTACAAATCCTGGTAACATTTTAGGTGGACCTCAGAGAACAGTACAAAATAGGCAGTTCATGACCTCTTAAATTGTCTACATGGATTTGATTGTTCTAATGACTCGAATATATCTGCATTCACTCAACAGCTGGACATAAACCAGGAGTTCACTGTAACTGCTAAAGGGACTGGAACAGCCACTCTCTCAGTGAGTGTTTATGAGCGTTTATACAGTCAACAGCAAGATTTAAGCGTTTGAACTTTGATCTGAGACGTGCTGCTGTTTTCAGGTTCTGGTGCTGTACTACGCCAGACCTGTTAAGAAGACGTCTGACTGTACGTTCTTTGATCTGACTGTGAAAATAGACCGTGACAGTAAGATTGAGTTCATATCCTTTCTATAGCACTTATAAAACCTCCAAAATGCTTAAATACGTGCTGCTTTTTCATTTGAATTACTACCATGTATTTTCTTTAGCAACACAAGGAGCCAATGAAGCGTACAAGCTTACTATGGATTTCATGTATGTGAACAAATATCTAATACATTGATTATTAGGCAAATAAATTATTTTATTTGTAATTTATAAGCGTGTGCTCATTTACGCTGTTTTCATACTTAGTTTGGTCACCACTCTGACTAAATAATGGCTCCAAAAGAGTTAATGTCCATTTCGATGCAGATGCAACTCGCTGTGCAAAGACTGTTTATTTAGAGACAAGCAGCTCTGTGTTACCGCAATATAATAATTCTGAGATCAACCTGACTCTGCTTCACACCAAAAGCTCTAGTGTGAAAGCAGCTTTAAACAGAAACTAGAGCAAAACTGAAAACAGAAAACCTGTTAATGAAATTTGCTCTTGGTCTCCATTTTCACAGCTTCAAAAGTGACGAATCAATCGATGCCACCATGACTGTTATTGATGTTGGCTTACTGACCGGATTTAATGCTGAAGAAAGTGATCTTAAAGAGGTACTGTGATGATAAACTGGTACAGTGAGTGCTGGTCCAACTTCTGGTGATTTGTGAAAGGGGTCCGACAGTGCATTAAAAAAACAAACAAAAAAAAAAAACGAAAATGCAGGGAGGGAGGACCAGCATCGGATTCAAAGATGTCTCACATTTCTGTAAAATAGGAATCTAACATACATCTGCAGATAGGACATAAAGCATGTTGACCATATAATGTATTGTGTTGTTTTGCTTATGTTCTTGTCCTCAGTTGTCAAGGGGGAAAGACAGATACATTATGAAATATGAAAAGAATAAAGAGCTGTCAGAGCGAGGGTCCCTCATCCTCTACTTAGATAAGGTATGTCAGCAAACTCAATACTACGTTTTTGTTGAATTCTTGACTCTGATTGGCTGACAGATGTTTAAGTGCTCAATAATATCCCGTAGGGCCATGCAGCTCCATGTCACTGAATATTCACCTTTTGTGTACGTTGCAGACTGCATCTCAGAATCATATTTCATGTGATTTTTTTTAAATCTAGACTACGACTCTCAGCTTTGCAAAACAGAAAACTGTTTTTGCATTGTAAATCCACATACAGATTGTTATAATGATCCAAGTTTATATAAATGCAAGAAATAAACAAATCACAATTTAAATGCACGTATAATATTTTTTTTGTACATTTTATTTGCACTTATTATTTGTCAATTGTGCAAATGTTAATATGGCCAATTTTCATTGTGCAATATTATATTCAATATCATATACAACTGTTTTCATTTCTGTCTCATTAGGCTTCTCATACACTGAAAGAAATAATTGCCTTCAGAATGAACAAGGTGCATAGTGTGGGTCAGCTACACCCCGCTGCAGTCACAATATATGAATATTACTCACCAGGTGAGCTATTGGTCCATGTGCACACATTCTTATACCTGAGATGAGAAGCCCCTGTCTGCAGCCTGCAGATCGAGGCGGGTGCTGAATCTGGGGCGGGGCTGCACGTGTCGCCCCGCCCACATGCCTTCTCATTGGTTGAAGCTAAATTAATAATGCCGAGATAGCGTAACTCCCATAACTCATCTCATTGGTGGCAAAGTATAATGACGTTAAAAACATTATGGAGTTAAGGGAAGTGAAATAGCAGATAAAATCTCATATACAAACACAATTTTTCTCCCCATAGACAGATAATATGGAATTATAAATATGTTAAATATAAGAACAAAACGATTTTTTATATTAATTGGATTGAAAATGGTATTATGTTGGTTTCACAGCTGATTAGTAATGAAGGATTTCTTCTTACATATAGCGAATTTTTAAAGAAATTTGGTATTCCAATTCCTCCTTGTGAATATAGTATTGTAATTGAAGCAATACCAGCGGGATTTGTGAGACTTCTACAAGGTCGAAATGAATCCAAGCAATCAACATTTAAAAAAGAGATTTTACTAAATGGTATTAATATAAAAGATTTAAAAAAAATGCTCTTTTAAGATATTTGATTCATTGTCCTGCAACATTTCAACATATAGGACCTATAATAACAAAAATATTGCGTCACCAACAAAGTCCTACTGAAACCTACTTTAAAATTATACACATGATTTATCCAACTAACCTGTTTCTCAAGAGATACAAAAATAATTTAGATGAATTTTGTGTTCTTTGCTGAGTCTATTTTGCACCTTATTTGAATGTTTTTGAATGTATACATGTGAAATACTTCTGGTTTGACTTTGAATGTTTATTTGTAATGTTGAGTGGTTCAAAAATTAATATAAGTAAAAGAGATGTTATTTTCTTTTGTGATAAAAAAGGCATGGATAACAGTCACAATGTTATGTTAAATCTTCTTATATTATTAGGCAAGTATTGCATACACAAATGTAAAGGGTCTGAAATTAAGCCCAGCATTTTTCATTTCAAAAATTGACTTAAAAAATTATTTTAAAACCCTTCAAGGACTGTCAAGGCAAAAAGCTATCAAAAAAAAAAAAAAAAAACTGAACTCCTCCTCTTTGTTATATTTATTTTGTATATCCCCTTGATTTTTTTATTACTGTAAAAAAAAATATTCACATTTATGTTTATTTTATTATTTTTGTTAAAATGAGTAATTGTTTATGATTGTAATGCATCATGAATTGAATGTTAATTGTTCAAATAATGCAAAAAAAAAAAAAAAAAAATGAAATAGCAGATAAAACAGCAAAGGAAGTTACCAAAAATAATCAAATTGATTTTACAGTTAGTATAAGTAGAACAGAAAATACGAGTATTATTAAAAATAAATTAAAGAAACAATGGCAAAAACAATGGGAAGAAAATAGGAAAGGACGATGTTTTCTTAAGATTCAAAGGAGAGTGGGAGAAATAAGGTGTACAGGGAGGAATAGGCGAGAAGAGACAATAATATCAAGGCTTCGGTTTGGACACACAGGTTTAAATGGATGATTACTGAAAATAGGTAAACATGGCACAGGGAAATGTGAATATTGTGGGCATGAAGAAACAGTTGAACCCGTCATATTAGAGTGCAGGAAATATGAAACTGAAAGAAGACAATTAATAGCAAAATTAGAAGAAATGAAAATATTTTTCAATTTAGTAGATATACTTCGGGAAGGGTCAAAGGGTGTTATTTCAAATTCTTAGAGAAATTAATGTACTTCAAACATTATAAAATATTCTCGGAATTACTGCATTATTCGTATTTTTTGTTTCTTATTAACAATTAAGACAATAATCAAAAAAGCTGTAATAAACACCACTGGTTAACGTTTTGATTTATAGTCACGGATTGCCAGAAATGGGATAACTAAACAGCGGAAAGATGTCTTGCTTGTAAATGTATGTAACCTTGGACCACAAACCAGTCATAAGCGTACGTTTTTAAAAAACTTAATTTAGATTTGTACTAGGGGTGGGCATAGATTATTTTTTTTAATCTAGATTAATCTAGATTAAATCTTGGAATTAATCTAGATTAATCTAGATTAAAATGGCTAATTTGAATTCTGCTGAAGGCATTCAGAATATGTGTGCTACCCAAATAATGACTAAAAGTAAGTCTTTGAGAATGGATCATAAAGCTCATAAAGCTGTTCTATGATAATTTGTTGATGAAAATAAATTATGTTCAATTAGATGTACTTGTGTTTACTAACTAACTAACAATGAAATTATTTTTTCTACCTATTAGATTGTGTTTTTTTTAACGTCAACACCTACCCAGCCCATTACATGTTACACAGTACTTTTATTTTGACAGGTTGCCGTGACGTTTCCGTGTCATACAGTATGATATGATGCTAGTTTTCTCAAATGAAACGGTAAAAGTGACACTCACAACAATTTGGGAGATTAAATTTATCTGTTCATGTGAGATTAAAAAAAAGCCAAAAATTACCGGGAGCGTCACGTGTGTTTCAGTATGCGTGTAGTAAAAGCTCGTCTCCGCCATGCATACATACAGCTAGGCAAACGGAACATTTCAGATTCATATTAAAACGGTCTTTTTGCATTTCAGTTTTCACAAACACTAGTCCATATCGCGATTTGAATTAAGTGACTGACCAACATTAGATTTATGAATCCAAAAAACGACGAATTTACGTGGCATTTCGCGCTATAGTAGATTCGGTTTTCATGAATGGAGGACGACGCGATCCTGTCTGTGTTTTGGCGGAGGAGACTTAAACGCGGGACCATATTCGGTATACATCCGCGATAAACTATCAAGGTGAAAGTCATCATAGCTTGCGTAGTTTAGACCCAGCTCCCAACCCAAATATGAGAATAGATTAACGGCGATATTTTTTTTATCGCACGATAAGAGTTTCGCGTTAACGCAGCACGTTAACGCCGATAACGGCCCACCACTAATTTGTACACATCTGAAAGCTGAATAAATAAGCAAAGGATTCACTAACCAATGAGATGAGTTGTGGGAGGGATGTTGCGTGACGTCATTAATTTACCTACAACCAATGATAAGGCATGTGGGCGGGGCGACACGTGCAGCCCCGCCCCAGATTCAGCCCCGCCTCGATCTGCAGGCTGCAGACAGGTGCACTTGCCTGAGATGGCTTAAACAACACTGATAAACCATACATTGTTGCAATTATGTCTATTTTATTGATGTTTCATCAGGAAAACCACAACTGCATAAGTGATAGTAAGATTTGTAATGTTTCTTTTTTTTTTTTTTTCAAAGAAGTCTCTTCTGCTTACCAAGCCTGCATTTATTTGATCCAAAGTACAGCAAAAACAGTCAAATTTCGAAATATTTTTACTGTTTAAAAGAACTGTTTTCTATTTGAATATAATTTAAAATGCAATTTATTCATGTGATTTTAAAGTCAAATTTTTAGCATCATTACTCCAATCTCATGATCCTTCGGAAATCATTCTAATATAAAAAACAAACAAACAAACAAAAAAACATTTATTATTATTATTATTATTATTATTATTATTATTATTATTATTGTTGTTGTTGACAATGGTAGAATTTTTCAGGTTTCTTTGATGAATAGAAAGTTCAGAAGAACAACTTTTAGCTGAAATATAAATTATTTTTTGTAATGTTATAAATGTCTTTATCATCACTTTTGGTCAATTTAAAGCATCATTACTAAATAAAAGTATTAATTACATTATTATTATTATTATTATTATTATTATTATTATTATTATTATTATTATTATATAATTACTGTTTTTGCTGTATTTTAGACTTTGTGAGCAGAAGAGATTCTTCAAAAATACATTAAAACGTATTATCCTTAAATGTCCAAAAACGTTTGACTGATAGTGTACTTTCAAATATTTAACACAACTATTAACCGCACTTTAAAGTAATAATCCCACTTAAATCCTATTTTTAATGAAATGACCAAAATATACTTGTGGTAAACAAACACATATTAAAAAAAAAAAAAAAAACAAGACATCAATTTACTGTTTTAACCAATATATGGCAGCAGAGGAGCACTTATTGGCTTATTATTCATTCATCTCCAATTTTTGCTTTATATTTTGAAATGACAAAAATCATTATTCTAAAATATCAAATCATTAAGAAATCAAATTGTGTCAAAACTTTGCACTTTTTGTCTATGAAGTAAGAAAAGTCACTTTCAGTGTTTCAGTGACTGAATCAAATAATAAAGAGTGTTTATAATCAATGAAGGGTAACACTTTCTATGAAGCCTGTATTTATAATACATTATAAGGGTATTCTTAAGGCATTATAATACATTTATAATGCATTATAAAAAACCTTATAATATGTTGTATCATCTTATGAGTATTCATAAGAACAGTTTTAATGTATTATAATGTTTTACTTATTTGAGGTTATAGCTTTTAAGAGTATGATTACCTCCTCCATAGTTATAACGTATTATAAGTCTCATATCTTGCCATGTTTCTCATGTCACTTTACTTAAAGCATACAAAGACCACTTATAAGTAATTATAATAATATTTCTCAAAGAGCCATAAGATCAGGTATTAGATGAGATAAATGTGTTTGTATTTGTATTATCAGTTTGATTATTTGGATGGTATATCCTTCAGACAGCTTTTGATAAGTAACTCTGCAACTGCATGTCAGCTAACAGTAATTATTATTAGTAGTATGCAAAATATATGCTAACACTGTATTTTGATGGTTCCCCAAATGTCAAACTGATTATAAGTAACTTTGCAAGTACATGAACCTACTACCTAGCCTATAACCTTAACCTAAGTCTACTACTACTCTAAGGAGTGTTAGTTGACATGTAGTTGAAAAGTTGCTTATAGTCAGTAGAATAAGGGGACCATATATTAATAAAACATAATATAAATGAAAAAATAAATGTAATATGATATAGTCCATTATAAATTAGATAGATTAAATGGCATCCATTGTGTGTTATAAATAATCATAATCTTAATAGTTATAACCTCAAATACTCAAGTATTATAATGTATTATAATTGTTGTTACGAGTATTGATGAGATGATATAACATATTATAAGTTGTATTATAATGCATTATGCATTCATTATAATGCCTTAGAAATACCCTCATAATGTATTATAAATAGGGGCTTCATAGAAAGTGTTACCCAATGAAGATTAATGGTACAAATGGAGTAGAGTAGAATGTATTGATTTCCTTTATAAAAAATTACATTTTGCAGATTACTGTTGTTAATACAAGTAGATGTTGTGCTTCCCAACTCAAGATCAGTACTTTACTATCAAATGTGCAATAGTAATTTTATGTAATTTGTCCCCCTTTGTATATATTTGTCTTTTTAAACATGATTATCTTTTGCTTGAGTAAAGGATGTGTGTACTTTTGCCATCTCTGCTTCATACTTTTATTATTTATCACAATAATGGCATTAAATTATCTTTTGGTGGTATATATTTTATATATTTTTCTTCAGATAAACGCTGTACAAAATTCTACCAGCCTGAAGAAGGTGCTCGATCCAAACTGTGTAGCGGAGACCTTTGCCAGTGTGCGGATGGTAAATGACCAGCGACAAATAATGGTGTAAAGGGGCCATATCGTATTGACTGCAGAATAATGGTCTGCAAAAGAGGAAAGCTAAACTCTGGAACACAGGAGGTGATACATCAGCATCTCTGAGCTCCAGAATAGCTTCCTCAAATATGGATATGCTGCATAATTATTTGATGATCACACACAATTAAAGAATATTATTCCCTGATCTTTGCTTCCTGACTAGATTTGAATCAAAGGTGCTTTCACACCAGCTATAGGTGTATGCCTTCTAGCCACAAACCAACTCAACCACGGAAAATCTTACATGACCTCAAGCCACCAATAGAAGGTGACCAATTACCATTACAGTCTACACAAATACAGTCATTAAAACCAGTAAAACCATTACAAATTCTGTCATGATTTGTATTGTTTTCGGCAGGGCTGTGCATGTAATAATACTGTTTTGTGAAATGATCATTTACAGTATATGCCTAATAAAATTCAAGGCATTAATTTTTGCCTACAAAACCACCACTGGCTCTGCACCTCTTTACTTCAGACTAATGCGCCCTCTAGAAGCTTGCGTTCTGCAAGTGAACAGCACATTATTGTGGCATCCCAAAGAGACACAAAATCACTTTCATGGACTTTCACTTTAAATGTGCCCTCCTGGTGAAATGACCTGCCCAACTCAATCCGAACAACTGAGTCCTTAGCCATCTTCAAGAATCGGCTTAAAACACATTTCTTTCATCTTTAGTTGAACCTCTTATTCTAGCACCCACTATTCCAATTCTATTCTTAAAAAAAAAAAAAAAAAAAAAAAAAAACACGCCCTTCTCTGTTCTTGATGCATTCTGTCTATTTTAGACCTATAACACCAGCTTCCTTTTTCTTTTTTTAATTTTTTATCTATTTTGTTTTTATTTATTATACATAAAAAAATAAAAATAAAAACTTGATAGGTGTACTGCATTAGGCTAAATTAGACTTGTCATAGCACTTGCATGTTATTGCTCCTTTGTTGTTTTTGATTGTTTCCATTGTCATTTTTTTGTAAGTTGCTTTGGGTAAAAGCATCTGCTAAATGTCTAAATATAAATGTAAATATGGCTGTCCTTAATATTTACTGTCAACTGTGTTTGTGCTATAGCTGCAATGTCCTGTCAACGGTTCACAAACTGGTCTTTTTTTCATTATAAACAATGCGTTTTTTTTGCACATAATTCTATATATTAAGAAATAGTCTGTGCATTTGTCAGTTTGTAAAGTGATTTCTTTTATATCCTATATATATATATATATATATATATATATATATATATATATATATATATATATATATTATTTATTTATTTATTTTTTTTAGGGAAAAGTATTCTCATAGCTTTATAGCATTACGGTTGAACCACTGGACTATTTTAACAATGTCCTTACTACCTTTCTGGGCCTTGAACATGGTAGTTCCGCCGCTCTCTATGGAGGGTCATGAGCTCTCAGAGCTCTCTCTAGCCCACAACTGACCATGAAACAGCTTTTGAGTCAACTGTCCAATTACGTATGGTCCTTTGAAAAAGAGGGAGGTACATATTAAAGAGCTGTAATTTCTTTAACCTTTTCTCCAATTTGGATGAGAGTACCCTTAAATTAAAGCTCAGCGTGTGCACTTAAAGCCAATTCATTAAAAAACTGTAACTTGAATATGTTTTGGTCAGTAGCTAAAATAGTAAAAGTTGTGCCTGTGTCTAAATTTATATGGACCTGACTCTATATCTCATATTCCATATAAGTATTGATACATCATTTATTTTCCTATTTACTTACTCTGTCACCCCAAAATGCCTGAAAAGTATGAATTACTTCCAAGGGCCTCTATTATAAAATGTGCTTATTCACCGATTTGGTGGTGTATGTGCCTTTTTTTTGGGCCTTTGGAATTTTCCCACTCCCCAAATCTGTTATGGCACCCTTGCTGTTTGCAATTATTTAATATAATATATATAAATTCACTGGTTCTCTATTTACATTTACATTTAGACATTAGCAGACGCTTTTATCCAAAGCAAACTTACAAAAGCGGACAATGGAAGCAATCAAAAACAACAAAAGAGCAATAACATGCAAGTGCTATGAAAAGTCTCATTTAGCCTAAAGAAGTGCATGTATCAAGGTTGCTGGTTGAATAAATAATAAGTAGCTTTATGTTAGAATTTGCCAGGGGTATAAATAACTTCGGGCTTAAAACAGTTAAGCCTGAAGTTATTTATACCCCTGGCAAATTCTGACTTAAAGCTACTTTTATCTTTGGCAAATTTTCATGTTCATTTGCTCAACCACTCAAAAGTCAACAGAGCAGCTGCCAATTTACCAAAGGTTGAATAAACGCAACAGTTTTTTGCAGGTCATTTACAGGAAATCTGATTTGGACTCTGCGTCTATTTTGGGGATTTCCGGCTGCATTTGGCTTACCTAAATTCAAATGGTTCCCAGATACACATACAAAAAAAAAATATAGAAAACCATTTAAACTACATAATATCAGTGTAATTATTTATAAATAACACTATATAGGTTTCAAATATTACAGTATACACTAAAAAAAACATAGGTGCTTTTTGATTTTTTTTTTCAGAAGCTTTTGTTTGAAAGTCTGTTATTCGGGTTCTGTGTATCTCTATATAAATTTTTCATTTTCAGCTTTTAACTAGAAGTTATGGAATTATAACCAAAGGGAGTCACATTGCCCCTTTTTCCCCTCTTTTTCCCCTAAAAGTGATTTTTCCTTTGCAAAAACGCATTACCCCTAGAATCCAATAGCACTTTTCTTGATTATTGACTGAATTATGTTTCATTTTTATGTGTGCCTGTGTATTTACTGAAACTCCTCCTGTATTTTACTGTCAAAAGTCACACTCAATAGCTTAGCAGACTGTTTTGGGGTGCTTTCACGTTTCAAACTAATTATAAGTAAACAAGTACACAAACCTGAATATAAGCACTATAAATACTTGTAGACGCGCATATCAGCCGCGCATCCTCTCCTCTCCATGGCATCAGGTCATTCTTCATTTATTTAGCGCTTATTTTGCTGTTCGCGGACACATCTACCACATAACGGTCCAAAAACTACAAATCCTGCTCGTCATAGAGGGGCCACGCAGCACTGGAGACCCGGAACCCCTCGCTCTCCATATGCGCTCGCTCTAGCTGTGGAGACCCAGAGGTGTCAGATTTGACGGCTCTGAGTGGCCAAGGAAGCTGGAGTGGCATGTAATCTGACCTATTAGAGTTTACTAAGGAGCGCACTGAAGCCAGAGATGTCTGCACCAGTGGACATTTCAGCACCACAATGTCCCAAAACACAGCAAAAGTGGTGAAGAATTAGTTAGCAGACAAAAACATTAATGTTTTGCAGTGGCCCAGCCAGAGTCCTGACTTAAATCCAATTGAGAATCTGTGGAGGGAGGTAAAAATCAGGGTAATGGCAAGGAGACCCTCCAACCTGAAAGAGCTAAAGATGAATGGGCAAAGATACCAGTGGAGACATGCAAAAAGCTGGTCAGCAATTATAGGAAACGTTTGATTGCTGTAATAGCCAAAAAAAGGCTTTTCTATTGATTATTGAGAAGGGTATGAATAATTTTGGACATGCCACGTTTTGTTCAAATGTAAATAAAATATGAGTAATTTTTTTTTTTTTTTCACAGTGATGACTCTTGAACATTGTCTTATTATCTTCTGGGAGATGTCTGTGTCATTTCCAATAATAAATAAATAAATAAATAAATAAAATAAAAAAAACTTGCTGGTTGAATAAAAGTAGATTTAAGTCAGAGTTTGCCAGGGGTATGAATAACTTCAGACTTGACTTTATCGTTGGCATATTTTCATGTTCATTTGCTCAACCACTCAAAAATCAACAGAGCAGCTGCCAATTTACCAAAGGTTGAATATACACAACAGTTATTTGCAGGTCATTTACGGGAAATCTGAATTGGACTTCAGTTCAATCTTTATGAGCTCTATAAGAATAATAGCAACTTAATTTCTATATTAGACACAGACAAGTCTGAACTTGAGTGTTTGGTTCTGTTCGGTTTGTTAAATGAATTCCAAAGTCAATGGGTAGAACTAATTTATAAAATGTATGAAAAAGACACTGTTAAATAACTTGCTGGTGCTAGTTTACTTTGGCAGGAGATTATTTAAACACCGTGTGTGTTATTGATTCCAAATAGAAGAAAATGCAAACAAACAGATCAAAAGAGCGTTGGGTTCACAGACGCTCACAGTCAGAGACACACAGACAGACAGGATGGACGTGAAGCTGCTGTTTCTGACTGTTGTTCTTCTCTCCTCAGCGCTCCTCACACTATGCGACCCACTGTGAGTATCAAACACAGGTTTGTTCATGGATTCGCTAACAGATCTGATTCCAAACGCTCTGATTTGATCTCCTCAGATTTATTCTGTCAGCTCCTAATTTGCTGAGGGTGGGTTCCTCAGAGAACGTGTTTGTGGAGGCTCAGGATTACTCTGGAGGAGACGTGAACATAAAGATCTCGGTAAAGAATTTCCCGAAAAAAGAAATCGAAATACTGACTAAATCAGTGACTCTGACTGCAGCCAACAATTTCCAGATCCTTACAGATATAAAGGTGAGAGCGCAGGAGAGAGAGTGCATTGATGTCTCATTCTGATTATTTTATTATCAGATATATTCAGACTAACACATTGTCGGTTTTACAGATCCCTGATGATAATAACTTTTTCTCTGATGATCCTCTGGAAAAGCAGTATGTGTATCTACAAGCTCAGTTTCCATCCACCACTCTGGAGAAAGTGGTCATGCTCTCATTCCAGTCTGGATATATATTTGTACAAACAGACAAGCCCATCTACACACCTGCTAGCACAGGTATAAGTGCAAAAAAAAAAAAAAAAAAAACACAGTATGTAGAGTGTGTTAAAGCACAATGTGAACTTTAAACGTGTTATGTCATTCTGTTTACTATTAAACTGACTGCTGCTTTTATCAGGGTTTGTATCTGCAGAAAACAACAACATCAGAACTCACATTTCAGTTTTTACTTTCCTCTCTTTTGTAGTTAGATACAGGATTTTTTCTCTGATGCCCAATTTGACACCACAAAGTGAGTCTGAAATCATAGTGGAAATCATGGTAAGCATTATTTATTCCCACAAGCATAATTATTCATGACATTTCAATTGTAAATGAACACCATTGTGCTGAGGATCTCAGCAGTCACACTGTTGCTGATTTCTTTGTTTCTGAAGAATTCACAAGGCATCACAGTTTCATCAGAGAAGATAAAACCAGTCAAAGGGATGAAGTCTGGCAGATACACCATCCCTGAGATTGCCAGGTGTGTTTGTGTGTGCAAAACACTGAAAACTGAACCTGCTCAAAGCGAGTTAACTCACTGGATTTCATTCATCAATCAGCAATGTCTATCTCAGGATAATAACTTTTGAATTTATCTACAAACAACACAGCAAATAACAGTAAATATGCATTTATGTTTTAAAACTAATTTAGTCTATTGTATAATGCTTCTCTATGAATCGTGCCTAGTTCTGGGATCTGGAAGGTAGTCACACGGTTCAAAAACACTCTCCAGAAGACATTTACTGCAGACTTTGAGGTCAAAGAATATGGTAAGATTTTTGTCTACAGCCTCTTGTTGTGTAAGAAAATGATACATCAAAAAAATAGTTTATTTAAAATTATTAAAGTGTTTATTTACTTATTTGTTTGTCTGGTTTGGTTTTAGTGCTTCCAACATTTGAAGTGAAAATAAAACCCAGTAGGTCATTCTTCTATGTGGGTGATGAGAGTCTGAAAGTCGACATTGAAGCCAGGTGAGATGATTTTTAAAAATTCAGTCTTAAATCTTTGATTTAAAATAGAGTTTGTATGTAAATTACAAAATAATGTACTATGAGCAACCAAAACTTTCTTGATAGTTTAACTTCAAAGCCTCGAATTGTGGTTTTTCTCTGTTTTACTGGAATATTGTATCAATTGTGTCAGTCTGTCAGGAATCCAGTCCGTGGTTTTCCGTCTGTTCACCACCAGATGTTGCACTTTATTCCATTGACTCTCACACTACACAAACTGTTGCATGTCACCCCAGACTGCATTTCCCATCATCCATTGCGCTGATTACACACACACAACTGCAACCAATCAAACACACTCTATCAGCCTTGGACTTCCTTTTTCTAATCACTGAGTATTAATGAGAGTTTAGCACTCTCCTAGTGTTAGCCACATTGCAAAACCAATTCCAAGTTTCTTGTGTCAAAGTTAAGTCTTGTACAACTTTAGTTATTTGTGCCCCGGATCTCTCGCCTGTTTTGGATTAACCCTTCGCTTCGCTTTGCCTTTGTTTGAACTATTGACTGTCTGCTTGGATTACCCATTTGCCTCTTCCCTTTGGATTACATTCGCTATTGACAGACCATCGGCTGTTTACTGGCCCATGTTATATCAATGTCCATGACCATGATTCTGACCATGTTTATGAATAAAGTTTTGCGTATGGACCCACCCGCTTCACATCCCCAATCGTTACATGGTAGATCTGCACAAACCCTTTTCAAACAGCGTCACAGTACAAAAATAAAAAGGACTTATCCTCATGTCACTTAAATCCTGTATGCTTTTCTCAACACCAAAGAAGAAATAAAAAAAAAAAAAAATTCTTAAGCTGCTCTTTTTCTATGCAATGATGTGAATGTGGATCAGTTACCATCACCATTCAATCAGATGTGCCTTTATAGGTACCTGTTTGGACAGAAGGTGGATGGAAATGCGTTTGTGGTGTTTGGTGTGATGGATAGAGAGAAGAAAACAATTATACCTACATCTCTGCAAAAAGTTCAGGTGAGAGACATTAAACATCTTACAGCTGGGATCAATTAGTTTTCTCCCCACCTAGAGGACAGTTTAAATGAGAAGTTAAATGACTTTAATACCTGGTATTGCTGTTTTTCTCTTATGTGAATAGATCATGAAAGGGGAGGGTACTGCAGAACTGACCAATCAGATGATCACTAAGACCTTTCCAAACATTAACCAGCTGGTTGGACAATCAATCTATTTTTCAGTCAGTCTATTGACAGAAAGTGGTAAGACCCAAAAGATACTGTGTTACTGTGTTATATGCGTGTGTGTGATTGTATATGAGCAGCTCATTTTTGTGTGTTTCAGGCAGTGAAATGGTGAAAGTTCAAAGGAAAGGCATTCAGATTGTGACGTCACCATACACCATCGACTTCAAAAGAACACCACAATTCTTCAAACCTGGATTGCCCTACAATGTTTGGGTATAAAAGTTTTGACTCAATAGTTAACAACCCGAAGGTTATAGGAACTGAGGAGATTACATATTATTTTATATACGTGTGTGTGTTTGTTGGTCTGGGTTTTATAAAAGGTCTATGTAACAAATCCTGACCAAATGCCTGTTGAAATTGTGGAAGTGGAGGTCAATCCCGGAGGGGCCGCACATTTTACAAGAGCTGACGGCATTGCGAAGTTTACCATCATGAATACGGGAGGATCTTCTACACTGGAGATCACTGTAAGACCTGCCATCTCAACTGCACTGATGTTCAGTCAATTGTACTAGTGTTCAAGTATAAATAGATCAGTTAACATTTGTTAAACATGCAGCGGAGCATATTGTTCACATCAGAAAATAATATATTTATTTTCCAGGCAAAGACCAGAGATCCACAGTTAAAAGATGAACAGCAGGCTGTGAAGAAGATGACGGCTCAGGCCTACAAGACCAAAGACGGCTCCGACAACTATATATACATCGGCATTGATTATGCTGAGCTTCAGATCGGTGAGCAAGTAAACGTTTATCTGAGCGCTGTAAAAAGTCCAGGATTCAGAGATCAGGATTACACATACATGGTGAGAAACAATCATATCATCATTCATGCAGATACGTTATTGTTTTGAGCAAAACTTGTGTAGCTTTTGTATTATTTAAAATCTTATGAATAAATCAATATCTCTATTTATTTATGTTTCGCATTTTCAGATCTTGAGTAAAGGTAAGATTATAAAAGTAGACAGGTGTAAATCGAGAGGACAAGCTCAAGTGGCTCTGCCTCTGACTATAACCAAAGACATGGTGCCGTCCTTCCGCTTTGTGGCTTATTACCATGTGGGCTCATCTGAGGTGGTGTCTGATTCAGTCTGGGTCGATGTGAAGGACACGTGCATGGGAACGGTGGGTCAACAATCACAAGAAAGTTGATGTGCCAACTTTTCTGACACAACACTAGCAACAATTTACAGATAATGTACTCACATCCTTGTCATCCAAGATGTTTATGTATTTTCTCAGTCGTAATGAAATTTCGTTTTTTTTTTTGTTTGTTTTTTTTTGAGGAAAACATTTCAGGATTTCTCCTTATATAATGGATATGTATGGCGCCCTGGAAGTTTGAACTTCCAAAATGCAGTTTAAATGCATCTTCAAAAGGCTCTAAACAACCCAAGCTGAGGAAGGAGCATATTATCTGGTGAAATGATCAGTTATTTTCAATATAAATTGACAATTTATATTCTTTTTAACCTCAAATGGGTAGTCTGTGATCCGGTTCAATACAGTTGAAAAAACTTTTCTTCCCCAACTTTAAAATTGCCTTAGACGGCTGCAAAAGTATCGACACAGTGTTTACAAATTATTAGTTATTAATACAAAGTAAACATACAAAAAAGCTCAAATGCCCTTCACAAAAAAAGGTAAAACAGCATCGTAGGATGATTTTGAGATTGAAAACATAAAGGAAATGGGAGTTTTTCTGTATTGACCTGGATCACAGACTACGCATGCTCATCACAGAGACACGACAAGATGAGCATTTGAGGTTAAAAAGTATAGTTTGTCAATTTGTTTTGAAAATAATTGATCGTTTCACCAGATAAGATGCTTCTTCCTGGGCTGGGATCGTTTAGAGCCTTTTGAAGATGCATTTAAACAGCAATTTGGAAGTTCAAGCTTCCGGGCGTCATACATGTCCATTTTATAGAGAGATATCCTGAAATGTTTTCCTAAAAAAAAAAAAAAAAAAAAAAAAAAATTCTTTACAACTCAGGAAAGAAAGACATGAACATCTTGGATGACAAGGGGGTGAGTACATATCTGTAAATTGCTGTTATGAAAGTGAACTAATCCTTTAACTACAGCTCCAGATTAAGGTGAAGAACAAGGTGATTTCATATAGTACAGATGACAAGGTCAAACTGCAGATTACTGGAGATCCTGGAGCTAAAGTTGGACTGGTGGTGGTTGACAAGTCTGTGAACCTCATCAACAGGAACAGACTCACTCAGACTCAGGTGAAGAAAGTTCACCAGAATCTCAATAGTCAGTGAATGCTTGAGACTGGTTGATAAATGGTCTCTTTGTTTCTAAAGATTTGGGACGTCATCGAGAAGCATGACATTGGCTGTACGGCAGGATGTGGAAGGGACAGTATGGGGGTTTTCACCGATGCAGGTCTGATGTTTGAGTCTAACACTGCAGGAGGAACCAACACCAGGACATGTATGTGTGTATATTTGTCATTTCTTCATTTTGAATAAACATATCAGTAAATGTTATTCAGTCAAAATAATCCAGAAGGGCACTAACAATAAACACCATACATTAGAAATAATTTACTACATCAGATTAAGACATCTGACACATTTAGTGGCAAATTCAGTCTCCAGTCAACTAATTTAAGTTGATATGAGTGGTGAAATAGCACTGCATTTAGGTAATATGAATTTCCCAATTACACATTTAAGTATCATATCATAATTTCATTGTAATGAATTTTCCTCTAGCGCCAGAGTGTCCCTTCCCTTCAAAGAGAAGACGGCGATCAGGTGAGAAACAGCTATTCTGATTTATACGGTGGCCGACAGAGGCCAACGCGCTGCAAACAAGAAAAATGCAAACAGAAAAAAACGACAACAAATTAAGAAAACATCTTCATCGGTTTGACAACACAGACGCTTCAAATCCTCGCAACACAAACACAAATATGGAAACGCGCTGCAAATTCTCACAACACAACCAAACTCAGAAACGCGCTGCGAACACACGAACGCGCTGCATATAGCACGGACCACAACGGAAATGTTTCAGGGGGACCTCAAAAAGTGACGAACCCATCTGGGACCTGATTCTTTTTTCAGTGGCTGTTGGTCAGAGCAGAGGTGTTATCGGTGAACTATCACCTTTTAGTGATAGTATAGTATCACTTAAAGGTGATAGTGATATAAATAATCAGGTCCCAGATGAGTTCGTCACTTTTTGAGGTCCCCCTGAAACATTTCCGTTGTGGACCGAGCTATATGCAGCGCGTTTGTTAGTTTGCAGCGCCCTCGTGTGTTCGCAGCGCGTTTCTGAGTTTGGTTGTGTTGTGAGAATTTGCAGCGCGTTTCCGTATTTGTGTTTGCGTTGCGAGGATTTGAAGCGTCTGTGTTGTCAAACTGATGAAGATGTTTTCTTAATTTGTTGTAGTTTTTTTCTGTTTGCATGTGTTTTCTTGTTTGCAGCGCGTTGGCCTCTGTCGGCCACCGTAGATTTAACCTTTTTAAACAATTTTTTCAACATTACAATGATGATATGCATTCTTCCAAGAGGAAAGTCCTTCAATGTGTATTTCACCCATCCCTAACACTCTTGAGCACCTGTGGGGGATTTCGAAGATATGAGTTGAGCAAATCTCCCCATTGAAAATTGTTTAATGAGGTCATCATACAGGAGTTAAACAGGACAGATGTGACAGTGTGTCGTGAACTTGTACACTCAGTGCAGAGCAGAGCAGTATGCATAGAATTATGGAGGACATATTAAGAATTATAGGGTGTGTACTCATTTCTGCAATCCTTCATTTAACCAAAATTGGCAAATTTACCAAATTTACAGATATTTATGACATA
Source organism: Garra rufa (assembly GCF_049309525.1). Classification (NCBI taxonomy): domain Eukaryota; kingdom Metazoa; phylum Chordata; class Actinopteri; order Cypriniformes; family Cyprinidae; genus Garra; species Garra rufa. The sequence continues at coordinate 4,794,541 of NC_133366.1, read as the reverse complement.
TTTCTCTGTTTTCATTAAAGGGATAGTTCACTCAAAAATGAAAATTTGATATTTATCTGTTTATCTACCCCCAGGGCATCCAAGATGTAGGTGACTTTGTTTCCTCAGCAGAACACAAACAAAGATTTTTAACAAAAAACAGTGTGGATGTGGATGGGCACCAAACATTTAAAAGTAAACAAAAACATGCACAGACAAATCCAAATTACACCCTGCGGCTCGTGACGATAAACTGATGTCTTAAGACATGAAACGATCGTTTTTTGTGAGAAGCTGAACAGTATTTATATCATTTTTTACCTTTGATACACAGCCACGTCCATCTGTCCTGAGCACGAGCTTTGCATGCGGCTCGTCACATGAATGCGTTCTTGCGTAGTTTACGCAAACACCGTAAGGGGAAATCGGTTAAAAGTGCCGGATGAGTTTGCGCAAGCATATGTAATCTTTTAGCTTTAAATCGGTTTGAACAATCAGGAAAAGCGCAAGTAATTACCATTTTGAATAGCCGCTATACCCACAGTCTGTGTGCACTGGGTAAACAATGAGTGTCGTATGCACGCCACAGATCGCTCCCGGTGTTTGCGTATTCTACGTCAAAGCGCGTTCACATGTCACGATCCGAAAGCTAACCTCCTGCTCAGGACAGATGGACGTGGCTGTGTATCAAAAGTAAAAAATGATACAAATACTGCTCAGTTTCTCACAAAAACCGATCGTTTCGTGTCTTAGGACATCAATGTATCGTCACGAGCCGCAGGTTGTAATTTGGATTTGTCTGTGTATGTTTTTCTTTCCTCTAAAGATTTGGTAACCATTGACTGCCATTATTTGACTGACAGATTGCACTGGTTTTTATTAAAAATCTTCGTTTGTGTTCTGCTGAGAAAACAAAGTCACCTACATCTTGGATGCCCTGGGGGTAAGCACATAAACGTCAAATTATCATTTTTGGGTGAACTACCCCTTTAAGAATATGTTCAATACATTTCAATTTTGCAAGAAAAAAATCAAGAAAAAAAAATGTTTTTGCAAAAGTACTCAAAAGTGTATGCTGTGCACTGTAACATCCTCGAAAGGATTATCAGAATATGCAAGTAATGATCTAAATATGATGTTTGCCAGTTGTTCTTTTTGTTTGGTATATGGGTAACACTTTGAGGTAAAGGTTCACGAATTACCATGAATTATGCATTTACTTCATGCATTACTACCTTATTAATAATCAAGAAATAACACAAGTTCAAAGTCTTTCATTCATGACTTCAAGGATGAATAACACTTTGATTAAAATATTAACTAATGGGTACATCATAAAAAAAAAAAAAAATTTTAAAAATTGCGGATCTGGTGAAGGAGTCTGCCTTGGTAAAAATCGCAGACCAGGGGGCACATAGACAGACTGCAAGCGTACTTTTGCGTCGGACTATGAAGACTATGAATTGATAATTCAGTAATTCTAATAAATGTGTTTTTTTTTCCCATTAGAGATTAATGATTTGGTTTGTTTTTAAACCAAAACAGATGATGACCCTTATACAGACTCTGAAGACATTGTGTCACGTACGCAGTTCCCTGAGAGCTGGCTTTGGGAGGAGATTGAGCTCTGCGAGAACTGGTGAGTCTTAGACATCTCACTAAGCAGGATGATCTCAACTAACCGACCTGATGACTACTTCTGATCAAAGAGCATGCATTGTTTATAATTATCTTTGATATTATGCATTTTATGCACTAGTCCACTTTAGAATGTTTATTTTTAGCTCAACAACGTGAAATGAGTAACATCCACTAATATAAAGTTGTTAATAGGAATACAACAGCAGAATGAAACAGAATTTAATGTGCTTATATTTAGAAAAAAAAAAAAAAAAGAGAGACATAATGCTTCCAGCATACCCAGTTTATATGCTTTAAAAGCCTGTTTTTACTTATATTTCTCAATATACCATGTGTAATTTCTCATACATATCCAGTCAAACACCAGCCACAGAAAAAGAGATCTTGCTGAAAGACTCTTTAACTACCTGGCAGATCTTGGCTGTCAGTCTGTCGCCAACTCTTGGTAAGGTGAAGCTGCAAACCCAGAATACATGATCAGAAAAACATTATCATCTGAATCCAGGATCTGCTGCTTTAAATCCTTCTGTGTGTCTGTGTTTCTCCTCAAAGGCATCTGTGTGGCAGAACCTGAGGAGATTTATTTTGTTTTTAAGCCCTTTTTCATTGACCTCAAGATGCCTTACTCTGCTGTGCGCGGCGAACAACTGGAAATCAAAGCCATTATTCACAACTACTCCCCAATGAAGCAGAAGGTAAAGATCTGATTTGACATTAACTTTCATGCACATTATTGTAGTGACAATTTCTGCTGGAGTAAAATTGACTACTTATGACAACACACATGGATCCTGAGGAACTTCTTGTGAGTGTGAGTCTTATTCTCCCGTTTTCACCAGGTGCGTGTAGAGTTCATGGAGACAAAAGATGTTTGTAGCTTTGCCAGTAAGAAGGGCAAACACAGGACAATAGTAAACATTGAAAAAGACTCCAGCATATCTGTTTCATATGTGATCATTCCCATGACTCTGGGAAATCACATGATTGAGCTGAAAGCTTCGGCATATGATTCTGCCTACGATTATGGAGTGAGGAAGACACTGAACGTGGTGGTACGTCTTGTGGAAATTAGTGACTTTCACTTTTGGAATTCGTTTCATTTGATTTGGTTATTTGTTAGCATAATGATTAATAGATGCTGTATTTTGAAAAGATAAACTAGAGTCTCTCTTTCAGTCTGAGGGTGTGCTGATTCCATTACGTAGAGAAAAAGTGGAGCTCAATCCTGCTAAGAATGGTGAGATTTTCTGTGAAGCACACAATATCATCACTGTGTTATACTGTCATAATCGCTCAATACTCACCAAAAGTGTGCAAAATGTGATCAGCACACGACTCCTCAATCTTGCTGTTCTTCTCTGTTTCTCTTTCCCAATGGATCAGGGGAAACACCTTTAGCTATTAAAGCTGTCATACCAGCTGATCGGGTTCCAGACACACCTGCTGACACATACATCTCAATTACTGGTAAGGAAAAAGATGTTTTCATAAATTTGTAGTGATTATTTTTTTGAAGTTGTATGTTTTATTTTGAGAGAGATGAAGCCTATATCCACAATCATAATGTCCATTTTGTAGTACATATACAGTATAATAACACAGACTGCTGAAGTCTGTGGTCAAAAAAAACACTTGTTGGTCACTTAGTATATATAATTTTTATTTTATTTTTTAAATAACAATGTTTGATATTAACTGAGTTTTCCACCGGCATTGCTTCTTTCATTCCTCCAGGTGAAGAGATTACTCAGACAGTCGAGAAGGTCATCAATGGAGGCTTTATGGGTCGTCTTATTATCCAACCCAGTGGTAATGGAGAGGAGAACATGATCCGCATGACTCTACCTCTCATTGCCACTCATTATCTGGACAGCACCAATCAGTGGGAGACTATTGGAATTGAACGCCGTATTGAAGCCATCAAACATATCAGCACAGGTCAGCAGAATACAACAAATATAAAAATGAATATTATTACAAATTCAACAATATTAATAATTTGACTCCACTGATGCTATTGGATAAGAACTCAACTGGGCTGTTTTCTAGGGCTGCTGAGCTGAATTAAGCTCTTTTCTTAATTGATGATCTTCATACAGTTATTGAACGAAACTGAATCAACACTGAACTGACCTCAGATGAACAATGACAATATAAATGTCTTTACAGCAGAATTTACTGTTTGCATCATTGAATCAAAGCTTGTTTATTCATATAAAGCTGATTTGAAACTATCTGTATAGTATAAAGCACCACATAAATAAATAAATAATAAATAAATATAAATAAAAGAAACTGATAAAGTATCTGACTATGATTTAGAATAAAATGGTAAAGTACTCTCAAAAATGCTTTCTTGAAATAAATACTCTTTATCTTTTTGCATTAAGGTTATCAGCAGCAGCTGAATTTCCGTAAATCAGATGGATCCTACGCTGCATTGATAGACAGCCCAAGCAGCACGTGGTAAAGTCATTTTGACATCATTACTTTTGGGAAAATTAACTTATGTTTCATGCCTTGTTTCTCTTGTATTATTGTATCAGTTATGTTGCTCAAATGTTATTTTTAATAGTAATAATAATTATGATTTTTATGATTAAATGTGAGTAATTTGTGTCGTCCTGTTTGTCTGTTAAAGGTTGACGGCATACGTGGCCAAAGTCTTCGCCATGGTTTATAATCTAGTTTCTATAGATGATAATGTGCTCTGCAGTGCCCTCAAGTGGCTGGTTCTCCACAAACAAACACCTAATGGCTCCTTTAAAGAAGATTCAGCTGTAATGCATGGAGAGATGGTGGTAAGCTGAATACACAATAAACATAAAACCAGTTATTAATTGAATTGTGGTTGACAATAGTTAACATTAAATGATCGACAGGACAAACAAACTAAATATAACAATGCAGTGACCATGGAGAAGGATTTATGCGCCACTGAAGCCAACAATTAATGGCCATTTTTTTTAATGTTGACTATCCCAATCACACATTGGCAGTGGAGTTAGTGTAAATAGCCTCTGCCAACAAGGAAACTAATTTTCCTTAGTTGTGAAAGTGCTGAAAAATGGACATGCTTTGAATGTAGGCACCCTAAACACACAGATATAATTTGACTCTTTGTTTTTGTAATAATCTATTTTATCTATGCCTTATTGCAGGGTGATATACGTGGCAAAGATGCTGATGTTTCTCTGACGGCATTTGTGGTGATCGCCATGCAAGAGAGCAGAGAGATCTGTGCTGGATCAGTTGCTGTAAGTTCATTTGTTTCACCACATGCAGGGTTGGTGCTTCAAATTCTTATTTTCCCTGAATCATTGGCCACATGCATGCTAAATTTGGTTGTCACTTCATCTTTTATTGCATCTGTAAATCATGACTTGGCAAAAGATGCAGATATGTGCCGGATCTGGTCCAGTACCAAGCCCCCCCGAAAATCGGTGCACTAGTTTCGGAACAGATCCGCTCTGTGACTGTTGCTCCCGCCTGCTGAAATATGGGCTGAATCCGTGAGAGCACTGAAACAGATTTTACTGCTGTGCGGATTTGCCGGTTTGAAAACGAATCCGCCACGCAGTCAGCTGCTGTCTGGGCTGCTGTTTCTTTTTCTTTTTCTCTCTTTAATGGCATAGTTCATTTAAAAATTAGAAGTCTGTCATCATTAATTAATTATTTTTTTGTTCTAAACCTGTAAAAAATGTCTTTCTTCTGCTGAATACACAACAAGATATTTTCAAGGATGCTGGTAACCAAACCTAGTGTATTTTTCGTACTATGGGAGTAAAATGGGGGCTTAAAACTTTTAGGTTACTAGCTTTCTTCAAAATATTGCCATGGAACAATCTGGGAGTGAGTAAATGATGACAGAATTTTCATTTTCGGGTGACCTATGGTGAATGTAAATTATAGTGAATGTTGAAGGATGTAGATCTAAGAACGTTTACCTTTCACGCACGTTTATAGGGTCTGCATTTAAGCATCACGACGGCTGTATCGTTCTTGGAAGGTCGACTTCCACAACTGACCAATCCTTACGCTGTTGCGATGACGTCCTACGCCATGGCCAATGAGAACAAACTCAATAAAGACATCTTGATGAGACACTCCACCCCAATAGAAGGTCAGTCAAGTCAACAAGTCATCAGAAAGATTTGTGTTTTGTATAACATGCAACAGTACTCACTCAAGAATGAAAAAGTTTTGAGGTGCAATGACAGCTGCTTGAGAAGAAACGGCTATTGTTGTTTTGTGTTTGAAATAGCTGGTCGGTCCTGGACTGTCCCTGGACAGCAGTATCACTCACTAGAGGCGACGGCGTATGCTGTGCTGGCGCTCGTGAAGGCCAAAGACTTCAATAAAGCAGGAGAGGCAGTGCACTGGCTGAACAGTCAAAAGTCTCAATATGGAGGATCTGGCACCACCCAGGTACACTAACACCTCATCATTCAACTGATAAACACCACTACAAGTGTAGGACTGACACTTCAGGACAGGGTTTGAATGCTTTTCTGTCTTTTCTAGGCGACCATCATGGTGTTCCAGGCCGTGGCAGAGTATCGCACGCAGGCGAAGGACCAACAAAATTTTAATCTGGAGGTGGAGCTGTCTATGGCAGGAACACGCAGACCTATGAGATTTAATATCAAAAGAGATAATGCACATCTTACATGGTCACAGAAGGTATAGGGAGCTTCTACTATTAAAATTGTTTTCTTCTCAGTTGGAAGTTTTTGTGGTATCATATTAAATAAAGTATTATAAGAGTTTTGTTGTTTGTCACTCATAATTTGTATTGTCCACATTAATAGAGTTTGATCAATACAATCTTTCAATTCAGTACATGTGTGTTCTCTCAACAGGTGGGTATAGACAAGGACTTCAGTGTAACTGCTAGAGGAACTGGAACAGCCACTCTCTCAGTGAGTGCTTATGACGTTTATACAGTTTACAGTCAACAAATTAGATGCTCAAATGCCTTACTCTTGCTGAGACGTGCTGTTGTTTTCAGGTTCTGACAGTGTACTATGCCAGACCTACTGAGAAAAAGTCAGATTGTACATTCTTTGATCTGACTGTTAAAATGGAGAAAAACCCTGAGAGTAAGATTGGCAGAAATCACGCTCTTGTGTATCACTTTTCAGAGCAAAAAAGAATATTTCCTCATTTGCAACTCTTTAATTGCTACCATGTTGTTTTCTTTTTTTTTTTTTTTTTTTTTTTCTTTAGGAAGACCAGGAGCCATTGAAAGTTACAAGCTCACTATGGATTTCTAGTATGTAAACAAAAATCCTAATTAATGTATTATAATGTCAAGAAATTATTTTATTTGTAATTTATCAGTATGCGCTCATTTTCTGGTCCCGAGCCCTGGGTTGCCTTTCCCACATTGGTGATGCACTATATAGCCAGAAGTATTCTGATGAACAGGCTTGACTAATTTAGTAATTTCCATGAGTACAAATCTTAATTTTTAAAGGGGCGCTATTATGCTTTTCCACTTTTTGAACTTTAGCCAGTGTGTGGTGTGTATGTTTGGGCATAAAAAAACATCTACAGAGTTACAAATCTCAAAGTCCACTCCAAAGGGTGATATTTAGTTTTTTAAAAAGTCCTTTTTCAAGAACTACAACGAATGGCTCATTTGGACTATACCGTTTGTTTTCCGCGTGCAATGATGTCACAACGCGGTATCCCGCCTACGGAAATTCAAATCATTAGCTGGTGGGGGATTCGCCTAACTTTAGCGATGTATTATGGACAGCCGCTTCTGGGATGCTTCAGCGAGCCGCAGGTCGTCTCAGCTTTAACTAAAGAGTCCGTAAACACGAACATTGACTAGTGATCATCTGTGGATCAACAATATTGTAGAGTTTTATTTACTCACCCTTCATGCATCCTAGGTGTATATGACTTCCTTCTTTCAGATGAATGCAATCGGAGTTATATTAAAAATAATCCTAGCTCTCGCAAGCTTTAGAACCGAACATAGACGAGTGTTTCTCTCCATCAGTCCAAAACAAGTCAATCCATAATAAAAAAGTGCCTCACATGGCTCCGGGGCGATCGGTAAAAGCTTCCTTTAGCGATCCGATGTGTTTTTATAAGAAAAATATCCATTTTTAAAACGTAAGACTTACTTTAATCTAGTTTGCTGCTTTGGGAAAGGGTGCAGCAGGGCGAAACGCGGTCTACGCTGTTAGCCAATCGCAACGCAGTGGGACTTCTGACCAATCACAACAGTTTTTCAGAAGGTGGAACCCGGAACTAATCGAGCCGTTTGTGCCAGCGTAGTGAGAAAGCTATTGTAATAATGTAAATTATGTGAAGAAATATGCGTTTTTCGAACCACCAAGCATGAGAGCATGTTCAAGTACACCCCCAAAACAAAATAAAGACTTAAAAGAGCATAATAGGGCCTCTTTAAGCATAAAATGTTATTCTAGGGAATTGTGTGCTTCTAATTTTATAGCAACAGTTTGGACAAGACACTCTTCAATTCTAAGATAACAATGCCTTTGTGTATAAGGCAAGGTTCAAATTGAAATGACTGATTCAGTCAGTGTGGAAGGAACTTGACTAGTCTGCATAAATCCAAGTCCTAATCCCAGCTGAACACCTCTGGTGTGACTTTAAATGCAGACCTTGAGCCCAAAAATAATCACCAAACACCAATGACTTTTACGTATGGGTATGGTCATTTTAGACAAATCCAAAACTTTTGCAACAGAGATGGAAATAAAATTTCGAAATACATTTTTACCACAGTTAAAATGCCAGTTTCTGTATTAGAGACGAGGTGTCCCAATACTTTGTCCATGTAGTGTTTGTACAAGTCATTGGTGTTTGGGGATGAGTTTTTGGCTCAAGGTCTGCATTTAAAGTCACACCAGAGGTGTTCAACTGGGATTAGGACTTGGATTTATGTAGATCAGTCAGACCAGTCTAGTTATCACTGTAACTAAATAATGATGTTCTGATGTGGATACAACTCGCTTTAAAAAGATAGTTTATTCAGAGAAGAGCAGCTCTGTGTTACTACAGTACAATAATTCTGAGCTCAAACGGACTCGGGTTCAGTGTGAAAACAGCCTCAAGCGTGGACTGAGCAGATGAAGCAAAACAAAAGCACTAAATAAAATCTGCTCTTGATCTCCATCTTCACAGCTACAAAAATGATACAACTGATGCCACCATGACTATTCTGGACATTGGCTTACCGACTGGATTTGTTGTTGAAGAAAATGACCTTAAAGAGGTATTGTGATGACAAACTGACACACATCTGCAGACTGGACATACAGCATTTTGATCATGTCATGTGTTGAGGATTTTATCACATGTTCTTGCACTCAGTTGTCCACAGGGAAGGAGGGATACATTCAGAAATTTGACATGAACAAGGTGCTCTCAGAGCGAGGATCACTCATTCTCTACTTAGATAAGGTATTTCAGCAAACTTTAATGTATAATAATATTCAACAGATTCAATCTAATTTTCTTTTGACCAGGAAACCATATGCTATTGTTTTATATTTCTATAACATGTTCTTTAATTCATGATTCTGTTTGGCTGACAAAGTGCTTAATATCTAGTAATTGCCCAACCATAAGGTGCTATGTCACTCTGTGTATACCTTTAAGTACATGGTGGTCAAAACATACATAATATAACCTATGGCTGTAAAGAATGTGCATTTTATTGTGTTTTCTGTTAGGTCTGCAACACTTTTTTTCAGTGTTTCCCAATAACCTGTTGCTTGTGCATATGTTAACATGGACCATTATACCATATGATGTAATCATTTCTGTTTTACTAGGTTTTGCGTAGCAAGTCACAAAGAATTGCCTTCAGAATGAACAAGATGTTTGATGTGGGTCTACTACCACCTGCTGCAGTCACAATCTATGAATATTACTCACCAGGTGAGCCGCACACACACTTGCCCATCTTGTTCTGTACACTTAAAATATAGAATTTATCCAGGAAAGTTACAGATTAAAATGCACTAAAGTAGGGAGGGCAAGGAATAAATAATACAAGTGTAATACTACTGCTATAACAGATTTCTACAACACAAGAGCCCTTTTTTTTAAGTGCAAAATGTCAAATGCTCTGATTTAAGACTGAAGGTGTTAGACATGCTGCTGTGTTCCAGATCTTTGGAAAGGTTTTACAGTGCTAGAAGGGTGTTGTAGTTGTTTTTAATTAAACATGTCTTTTTTTAGATGCACGCTGTACAAAGTCATACCACCCTGACAGGAAAGATGGCGCTCTATCCTGTTAATGAAATATGCAATTTTCCTGTTGCAAGTATGTCCTTTTCTTCTATATAACATAAAGAAAGACACCACACACTTGTATTGTATACGTTTTATTGAGTGGTTTATTAAGTAAAACACCACACTTGTTGTTTTAAAGCATTTATTAAGAAAATGTTTATAACATGTATTAGCAAGAGCATAGCTAGAGAACAAACATGTATTAGAAAGAGCTTTGCTAAAAGAATGACCAAGAGGAATTCAAATGTTACCGTCGAGTGTTATGTAGTAGACGAGGCGAGTGAAGCAGAGGAGAAGAATCCGGAGAAGAAAGAATGTGAAGATGAAGAGGTTATTTAGGCACCTTCTTAGAGGATTTCCAGAACTCATGGTATCTCAGGACATTGGCATGCACCTGCTGTGTATAAAAGACTGAAGTGCGAAGAGGACATCAGATGCTGGTTCTGCTACAGCTTCTCCGGTGCCAGACGACCTGCCATTGATGACTTCGACCAAGACCAACGAAGCTAGCAAATTATATGCTTGTGTTTTTATTTCTTTTTTATATATTCCACAATATGTATTTAAAGTATTTAACCTATAGACAATAAATCTATACTTTATTATAACCAAGAAGCCTGTCTGCCAAAAGACTCTGATTGATAGACTTGAACTGAACAGACCATGGAGAAGTCTTCTGAAGCCTATGGTGTGAGTATGAAAATTACTTATACGATAGGGCAGATTTGACTATCTTTACTTAACCTGACGATAAACAAAATAAGGTAGAAGGTGTAGGAAATTGAGCACCGCAAAACAATACAGATTGTGTGAAGGAGACTGTGCAGAAGGTATTATAATTATCCTCATTCACCAGACATTTTCATCCAAATGCATTCGCAATTTGTCATAAGAGCTAAATAATCGTAATTAATTTAACTGGTGTTTTACGTCATTTTATTTATTTACTTCTTTTCATTTATTTACTTTTTGAATGTTTTGGTGGTCTGCTACTGTTATGTATGTGCATGTAAAAAATCCACATCTCATAACACAGAAAACTGCAGTTACCAGAGGAAAAATCAAGTCAGAGATGAGGAACGTCTGATCAGAGCCTGTGAAGCTGATGTGGATTATGGTAAACACATGTTCTTCCTCAGCTATTAAGATTCAGTCTCAAAGCTCTAATATAACACCAATATACCATGGATGTTTGACAGTTTATAAAGTCACAGTAGTGGAGATGAATCTGAAACAGGACTCTGACATCTATGACATGAAGGTGGAACAGGTGCTGAAAGAAGGTATGATTTATTATTCACTTGTGTCCATCTACGCATATTGAATTGCATGTTTGTATAACTCTCTTAAAATGTGGCTGACATGTGGAACATCCCAGTAAAATTGTCTGCTGTTCGGTTCTATAGGCACTGATGAAGAAGTTAAGGGGAAAGTAAGACAATTTCTGGCTCGTCCTGGTTATAGAGCACACTTAGGACTGGTTAAAGGCAAGTCGTACCTCATCATGGGCAAATCTGTTGACCTGCCAAAGCTAGGCGGAAGGTAGGTGTTAGTACTTCCTACAGGTTTCTGCTTTTGAACAGAAACACCCAAAGCCCAGTAAACAAGTAACATCATACAAATGAGTGTGTGAAATTCTAAATTACTACACTTCTAATGTTCATACAGTGTGACATTGCATGCATCACTTTTAGAAAACCAATTCAATCTTGGTTAAAACATCACCTCAATGTCTGTTAGTACAGTATGATGTTGTTTTGAATGCTTATATATACAAAAATGGATTCATATGTTTTGCATCATTTTTTTTTTTTCTGTTGTTTTTAGTCTGCAGTATGTTTTTGGAGAGCAGACCTGGGTTGAATACTGGCCTACAAGAGAGGAAAGCCAAACTACAGAATACAGGGAGCGATACATCGGCATCTCTGATCTCCAGAATAGCCTTCTCAAATTGGGATGCACTTCATTCATATAGCATAACAACTATTTCTTTACAGGAAATATGCAAACACTAAACAAATTGTTCATAATAGTAATAATAATGCTTTTTACCAAAACATGCTGGTGTAATTCTATAATAAAGGTTGAATGAATAAACCCTGAAAGGATTTGTGTTAAAAAATGTTGTTCCCATTTCTGATCAAGCTTATGATTAGGCATTATACACAACAATGTTCTATTACAACAACTTTATATCTTCATTTTCTTTTAGCTGAAAATGTGTGTAAACAAATATAGCTCTATATATTCTATGACCAAATACAATGAACTTGTTAACAGGCCCCACGGCATCACCCAGTGCATTTAGTTAGAACTGACTTTTAGTTTGCGTGCTTAGGATTTATCATGGGTTCCTTGCATTTACGGCCAGCAAAGCAACGTAAAATTCGAATAGTGTTTTTTATTTTTTGAATAATAATTACAGATCGAATATTCAACTATTTGTGCACACCCCTAGTAACAAAATGAAATCATATGTACAATTGAAAAAAGTGGAAAATGAAGAAAAAAACAACAACCTATTTTTTTAAATTGTGTCAACTTAAAGGGATAGTTCACCCAAAAATGAAAATTTGATGTTTATCTGCTTACCCCCAATGCATCCAAGATGTAGGTGACTTAGTTTCCTCAGAAGAATACAAACGAAGATTTTTAATGAAAACCGGTGCTGTCTGCCAGCCTTATCATGGGTGTGGATGGGCACCAGACCTTTAAAAGTAAACAAAAACATGCACAGACAAATCCAAATTACACCCTGCGACTCGTGACGATACATTGATGTCTTAAGACACGAAACGATCGGTTTTTGAGAGAAACTGAACAGTATTTATATCATTTTTTACCTTTGATACACAGCCACGTCCATCTGTAATGTGCACGAGTTTGGCATTAGTCACGTCACATGAGCACGCGCTCTAGCGTAGAATACGCAAACGCCGGAAGGGGAAATCAGTGAAAAGTCCCGGATGAGTTTGCGCAAACTAATGTAATCTTTTAGCTTTAAATCGGTTTAAACAATCAGGATAAGCGCAAGTATTTACCATTTTGAATAGCCGCTATACCCACAATCTCTGTGCTCTGTGTAAACAATGAGTGTCGTATACATGCGACAGATCGCTTCCGGCGTTTGCGTATTCTACCACAGAGCGCGTGCACATGTGACGTGACTGATGCCGAACGCTTACTCAGGAGAGATGGACGTGGCGTTGTAACAAAGGTAAAAAATGATATAAATACTGTTCAGTTTCTCTCAAAAACCGATCGTTTCGTGTCTTAAGACATCAATGTATCGTCACGAGTCGCAGGGTGTAATTTGGATTTGTCTGTGCATGTTTTTGTTTACTTTTAAAGGTCTGGTGCCCATCCACACCCATGATAAGGCTGGCAGACAGCACCGGTTTTCGTAAAAAATCTTCGTTTGTATTCTTCTGAGGAAACTAAGTCACCTACATCTTGGATGCATTGGGGGTAAGCAGATAAACATCAAATTTTCATTTTTGGGTGAACTATCCCTTTAAGTTGCAGTGCAGTTAAAGGAACACTCCACTTTTTTTGTAAATAGGCTCATTCTCCAACTCCCCCTGAGTTAATAAGTTGAGTTTTTCCATTTTGAAATCCATTCAGCCGTTCTCCTGTTCTGGCGATATCACATTTAGCATAGCTTACCATAGATCATTGAATCCTATGAGACCAATATAGCATCGCGTTCCAAAAAAATGATCGAAAATCGAAATTTGTCCTATTTAAAACTTGACACTTCTGTAGTTATATCGTGTACTAAGACCGGTGGAAAATTTAAAGCTGTGATTTTCTAGGCTGATAAGATTAGGAACTACACTCCCATTCCGGCGTAATAGTCAAGGACGTTTGCTGCCATATGGACGGCAGTAATATAATGCAGCACCTGAAATTTGTTCACAATTTCAAAAAGCCGGTCACATTGGCAGGTACCTAGCTGGGAACTAATTTCAGGCACTGTGTGACACACGTGTTATCACACACGTTTGCGTGATTATATGCAGCCACAACCTAAAGAAACTGATCGCCATCAATTAAATGCTGCGTAAACATGTGAAATTACAGCTCAGAGTGTGCACTTAAAGCCAAATTCATTATATAACTGTAAATTAAATATATGTTTTGGTCAGCAGTTAAAATAGAAAAATTGTGCCTGTGTCCAAATTTATATGGACCTGACTGTATATCTCATGTTCCATATAAGTAATGATATATAATTTATTTTCCTATTTACTTATTATGCCTCCCTAAAATGCATGAAAAGCATGAAATACTTCCGAGGGCCTCATTTAAAAATCGTGTATGGGCCCCCTTTTCGTCCTAAACCTAATCCTATTTTTTTTTTTTTTTTTTTACTGGAAATGACAGGCTTCTCCCAAAAGATAAAAGAGGCATAATTGTGAAACAATATATTTCTCAGCTTTTATTTACATTTGAACAAAAAGTGGCATGTCCAAAATTATTCATACCCTTTGCAAACTGTCACAGTCTATGGGAAAATCCAAAGTTCTATACCATTCCAAATAGTCCAAGCTGTTCTAAAGCATCCTAATTACCCTGATTCATTGGGAACAGCTGTTTTAATCAACTCAACAGCTGAAAAACAGAAGCTCTCTGCTGTTGTGGACAGTCATGGCTAAGACCAAGGAGCTCATTGAGGACCTGCGGCTGCGCATTGTGGCTGCTCACAAGTCAGGAAAGGGCTATAAGACCATATCTAAATGTTTTGAAGTTCCAGTGGCTACAGTGGAAAGTATTATTAAAAAATACAAGACGTTCCGCACAATGAAAAATCTCAGAGGATGTGGTCGGAAACCAAAAGTGACACCTGTGCTGGCCAGTAGGATAGTGAGAGAGGTAAAAAAGAATCCAAGGATCACCACCAAGGCCATCCTGATGAATCTGGGCTCTGCTGGTGGCAACATCTCAAGGCAGACACTGCAGGCCAGGACACTGCACACTGCTGGGTTCCACGGACGCAGACCAAGGAGGACACCACTTCTCCAGATAAGGCACACAAAAGCCTGCTTGGCCTTTGCAAATGCTCAAGTGGTTTTCTGATTTATTGCCAGATGAAACAAAAATTAAATTGTTTGATAGCTGATGTAACTGATGGTAGCCTTCATTTGGCGTAAAAAGGAGAAGCCTTCAACCCTAAGAACACCATCCACACTGTCAAACATGGTGGTGGGAACCTAATGTTTTGGGGATGTTTTTTCAGCCGTTGGAGCAGGGAACCTAATCACAGTAAACAGCACCATGAAAAAGGAGCAATACATCAAAATTCTCAACAACAACATCAGGCAGTCTGCAGAGAAACTTGGCCTTGGGCACCAGTGGACTTTTCAGCATGACAGCGACCCAAAACACAGCAAAAGTGGTGAAGAAATGGTTAGCAGACAAAAACATTAACGTTTTGCAGTGGCCCAGCCTGAGTCCTGACTTAAATCCAATTGAGAATCTGTGGAGGAGCTAAAGATCAGCGTGATGGCAAGGAGACCCTCCAACCTGAAAGAGTTGGAGCTCATCGCTAAAGATGAATGGGCAAAAATACCAGTGGAGACATGCAAAAAGCTGGTCAGCAATTATAGGTATGACTACTTTTGGACATGCCACTTTTTGTTCAAATGTAAATAAAAGATGAGTAATAATTTTATCCACAATGATGCCTCTTGTACATCGTCTTATTATCTTCTAGGAGACATCTGTGTCATTTCTAGTAAAAAAAAACCCCTTGCTGGTTGAATAAAAGTAGCTTTAAGTCAGAATTTGCCATGGGTTTTTGGGTATGAATAACTTTGGACTTGACTGTATCTTTGGCATATTTTCATGTTCATTTGCTCAACCACTCAAAAATCAACAGAACAGCAGCCAATTTACCAAAGGTTGAATATACACAACAGTTTTTTTGCAGGTCATTTACAGGAAATCTGAATTGGACTTCAGTTCAATCTTTATGAGCTCTATAAGAATAATAGCAACTTATTTTCTACATTAGACACTGAAAAGTGTGAACTTGAGTGTTTGGTTCTGTTCAGTTTGTTAAATGAATTCCAAAGTCAATGGGTAGAACAAATTTATAAAATATATGAAAAAGAAACAGTTATTTGTTACATTCATAAATAACATGCTGGTGCTCAATTTGACATCGGCAGGAAATTATTTAAAAACTGTGTGTTAGTGATTACAAATAAAACATAAAATGCAAACAAACAGATCGAAAGAGCATGAGCAGTTTGGACTTTAAGGTTTGTGGAGGCGGGAATAAATCTGAGCTGCTGCGGGTTCACAGACGCTCACAGTCAGAGACACACAGACAGACAGGATGGACGTGAAGCTGTTGTTTCTGACTGTTGTTCTTCTCTCCTCAGCGCTCCTCACACTATGCGACCCACTGTGAGTATCAAACACACGGTTTGTTCATGGATTCACTAACAGATATGTTTTCAAACGCTCTGATTGGATCTCCTCAGATTTATTCTGTCAGCTCCTAATTTGCTGAGGGTGGGTTCCTCAGAGAACGTGTTTGTGGAGGCTCAGGATTACTCTGGAGCAGCTATTGAAGTGAAGATTGTAGTAAAGAACTACCCAAAAAAGAACCTGGAGATACTGTCTAAATCAGTGACACTGACTGCAGCCAACAATTTTCAGATCCTTAAAGATGTGAAAGTAAAGTCCCTTTGACATACTTTGTCCTTATGTCAGAGGGCAAACTTCATATTTGTACAGTCTGCAATTTTATTTACAATTAGTTGGTTTTTATGCATGTTGTAGATCTTTCATTGTTTGCTGTTGTTCAGATTCCAAGTGATAGGAACTATTTCTCTGATGATCCTCTGGAGAAGCAGTATGTGTATCTACAAGCTCAGTTTCCATCCACCACTCTGGAGAAAGTGGTCATGCTCTCATTCCAGTCTGGATATTTATTTGTACAAACAGACAAGCCCATCTACACACCTGCTAGCACAGGTACAATTAAGTGCCAAAAACAGAACATACAGTATGTAGAGTTTGTTAAAGCACAATGTGAACTGTAAACGTGTTATGTCAGCATGACATCATTCTGTTTACTATTAAACTGACTGCTGCTTTTATCAGGGTTTGTATCTGCTTTTTACTTTGCACTCCTTTGCAGTTAGATACCGGATTTATTCTCTGATGCCCAATTTGACACCACAAAGTGAGTCTGAAATCATTGTGGAAATCATGGTAAGCATTATTTATTCTCACAAGCATAATTATTCATGACATTTCAACTGTAATGAACATCATTGTGCTGAGGATCTCAGCAGTCGCACTGTTGCTGATTTCTGTGTTTCTGAAGAATTCACAAGGCATCACAGTTTCATCAGAGAAGATAATACCAGTCAAAGGGATGATGTCTGGCAGATACACCATCCCTGAGATTGCCAGGTGTGTTTGTGTGTGCAAAACAGTGAAAACTGAACCTGCTCAAAATGAGTGAACTGACTGGATTTCATTCATCAATCAGCAATGTCTATCTCAGGATAATAACTTTTGAATTTATCTTTAAACAACACAGAAAATAATTGTAAACGTGCATTTGTGTTAAAACTGATTTAGTTTATTGTATAATGCTTCTCTATGAATCGTGCCTAGTTCTGGGATCTGGAAGGTAGTCACACGGTTCAAAAACACTCCTCAGAAGACATTTACTGCAGACTTTGAGGTCAAAGAATATGGTAAGATTTTTGTCTACAACCTTTTGTTGTGTAAGAAAATGATAAGTCAAAAAATGTGTTTATTTACTTATTTTTGTGTCTGGTTTGGTTTTAGTGCTTCCAACATTTGAAGTGAAAATAAGACCCAGTAAGTCATTCTTCTATGTGCGTGATGAGAGTCTGACAGTCGACATTGAAGCCAAGTGAGATGATTTTTCAAATTGTATTCGAAATCAGTCTTTAATCTGTTATTTAAAATAGAGTTTGTATTATCGTACTATGTGCAACCAAAACTTGCCTGATAGTTTAACTTCAAAATGAGCAAAGACATTTATCTTAGCCTCAAAAAGCATAGTTTTTGAATTGTGGTTTACTCTGTTTTACTGGAATATTGTTTCAATTGTGTCAGTCTGTCAGGAATCCAGCCCGTGGTTTTCCGACTGTTCACCACCAGATGTTGCACTTTATTCCATTGACTCTCACACTACACAAACTGTTGCATGTCACCCCAGACTACATTTCCCATCATCCATTGCGCTGATTACACACACACACACAACTGCAACCAATCAAACACACTCTATCAGCCTTGGACTTCCTTTTCCTAATTATATAGTATTAATGAGAGTTTAGCACTCTCCTAGTGTTAGCCACATTGCAAAACCAATTTCAGGTTTCCTGTGTCAAAGTTAAGTCTTGTACATAGTTTAGTCATTTGTGCCCTGGATCTCTCGTCTGTTTTGGATTAACCCTTTGCTTTGCCGTTTCGGACTCTGTTTCTGTTTCTGACGCCATTGACCGACAATCACCTGTTTACTGGACTTCTCTGGTGTCTTGCCCATGTCATATCTGTCTGCCAGTGTCGACCCTGCCTGTGTTTTGACCATGTCTATGAATAAAGCTTTCGTGTAGATCCACAGACTTCACATCCTCATTACTCCGTTAGACAGTTTCCCGGTAGATCTGCACAAACACTCAAGGCACAAACCCTTTTCAAACAGCGTCACAGTACAAAAATAACTAAAAACGAGTCCTCATGTCACTTAAACCCTGACTTTCTCAACACCAAAGACTAAATAAAAATGATGAAGTTCCTATTTTTCTATGCAATGAAGTGGATGTGGATCACCATTCAGTTTTACCGCAGCAATTGGATGTGCTTTTATAGGTACCTGTTTGGACAAAAGGTGGATGGAAATGCATTTGTGGTGTTTGGTGTGATGGATGGAGAGAAGAAAACAAGTATTCCTGCATCTCTGCAAAAGGTTCAGGTGGGAGAGGTTAAACATCTTACAGATGGGATGAATATAATTTTTCCTCACCTATAGTACAATTTAAATAAGGTTAAATGGCTTTAAATACCTTATGTTGCTGTTTTTTTTTTTTTTTTTTTTTTTCTCATATATGAATAGATCATGGAAGGGGAGGGTACTGCAGAACTGACCAATCAGATGATCACTAAGACCTTTTCAAACATTAACCAGCTGGTTGGACGATCAATCTATGTTTCAGTCAGTCTATTGACAGAAAGTGGTAAGACTCAACAGATACTGTGTTTGCATGCATGTGAGTGATTGTATTTGAGAAGTTCATTTGTTGTGTGTTTCAGGCAGTGAAATGGTGAAAGCTCAAAGGAGAGGCATTCAGATTGTGACGTCACCATACACCATCCACTTCAAAAAAACACCACACTTCTTCAAACCTGGAATGCCCTTCAGTGTCTCGGTATAAAGTTTTACTAAATAGTTAACAATCCAAAGAGTTATAGGAACTGAGGAGATTATATATTATTATATTATATATTATTATATTATATTATATTATATTATATTATATTATATTATATTATATTATATTATATTATATTATATTATATTATAAGTGTGTGTTTTGTTGGTCTGGGTTTTATAAAAGGTCTATGTAACAAATCCTGACCAAACGCCTGCTGAATATGTGGAAGTGGAGGTCAATCCTGGAGGGATCACACGTCCAACAAGAGCCAACGGCATTGTGAAGGTTACTGTCAACACTCTGGGAGGATCTTCTACACTGGAGATCACTGTAAGACCTGCCATCTCAACTGCATTGATGTTTAGTCAGTTTCACTGGTGATCAAGTATTAATATATCAGTTAACATTTGTTGAACAAGCAGTGGAGCATATTGTTCACATTTAAAAAATAATATATTTATTTTCCAGGCAAAGACCAAAGATCCACGGTTAAGAGATGAACAGCAGGCTGTTAAGAAGATGACGGCTCAGGCCTACAAGACCAAAGACAGCTCCAAAAACTATATGTACATCGGCATTGATGCTGCTGATCTTCAGATTGGTGATCAAATAAAAGTTCATCTGAGCGCTGGAAAAAGTCCAGGATTCAGAGATCAGGATTACACATACATGGTGAGAAACAATTATTCATGCAGATATATTATTGTTTTGAGCAAAACTTGTGTAGGTGCTGTACTATTTTAAATCTTATGAATAAATCAATATCTCTATTTTCTCATATTTTTTATTTTCAGATCTTGAGTAAAGGTCAGATTCTTCAAGCAGACCGGTTCAAGATGAAAGGACAATCTATAGTGACTTTGCCTGTGACTGTAACCAAAGACATGGTGCCATCCTTCCGCTTTGTGGCTTATTACCATGTGGGCTCATCTGAGGTGGTGTCTGATTCAGTCTGGGTCGATGTGAGGGACACGTGCATGGGAACGGTGTGTCTACCATCACACGAAACAGGCCAAGCAACTAGGTCTATTATTTCTGACATAAACATGTTTTGCTTTAATAACAGCTCCAGCTTAAGGTGAAGTACAAGATGAGTTCATATGGCACAGGAGATGAGGTCAAGCTGCAGATAACTGGAGATCCTGGAGCTAAAGTTGGTCTGGTGGTGGTTGACAAGGCTGTGAACATCTTTAACAAGAACAGACTCACTCAGACTCAGGTGAAGGAAGTTCACCAGAATCTCAATAGTCAGTGGATGCTTGAGACTGGTTAATAAATGGTCTCTTTGTTTCTTAAGATTTGGGACGTCATCGAGAAGCATGACATTGGCTGTACGGCAGGAGGAGGAAGAGACAGTATGGGGGTTTTCACTGATGCAGGTCTGATGTTTGAGTCTAACACTGCAGGAGGAACCAACACCAGGACAAGTATGTGTGTATATTTGTTATTGCTTTATTTTGAATAAACATATCAAATTTTATACAGTCAAAATAGTCCAGAAAGGCACTATCAATAAACGCCATGCATCATTTTCCTACATCAGATTAAGACATCTGAAACATTTAGTGGCAATTTCACTAAACAGTTATTGATTGTCTCCAGTTAACTACTTTAAGTTGGTATGAAACAAACTGGTGGTGAAATAGCACTGCATCTAGGTGTAGGTAATATGAATTTTGCCTTTACACATTAATTGAAGTATCATATGCTAATTTCATTGTAATAAATTTTCCTCTAGCGCCAGAGTGTCCCTTCCTTTCAAAGAGAAGACGGCGATCAGGTGAGAAACAGCTATTCTGATTTAACCTTTTAAAACTAGTTTTTTTGAACATTACAATGACGATTGTGAATTCGTCCAAGAAGAAAGTCCTTCAATGGAGGAGTATTTCACCCAACCCTTACACTCTTGAGGACTTTTGGGGGATTTTGAAGAGATGAGTTGAGCGACTCTCCCCATTAAAAAAATAGTTTAATCCAGGAGTTAAACAGGACAGATGCGACAGTGTGTCCTGAACTTGTACACTCAGTGCACTCAAGGAAAGAGCAGTATGCGTAGAATCATGGAGGACATACTAAGTATAAGAATAATAGGGTGTGTACTCATTTCTGCAATCCTTCATTTAAACAAAATTGGCCAATTTACCAAATTTATAGATGTTAATGACATATATCTCTCTGTTTTCATTAAGAATATGTTGAATACATTTCAGTTTTGCCATCGTTCTCTTAAGGATTATCAGAATACGCAAGTAATGATCTAAATATGAAGTTTGCCATCTGTTCTTTTTGTTTGGTACATGGGTAACCCTTTACAGTAAGGGTACATGAATTACCATGAATTATACATTTACTTCATGCATTAGTATGACAATAGAAATAAGATGAGAATAAAAATGCACATATGTAAATATAAATAGACTAAACATAGCAAAAAATAAACCGAATAACAAATAAATGCATGAAGTAATGCGTAATTCATGCATGAATTCATAGTAATTAATTCATGTACCCTTACCATAGATTGTTACTGGTATTATTCACTCTGCAAGAAAGTTACAAAACAGGAGTGATTGCATTATGATAGCACAGCATTATTCTGACAGCTTTGATTAAATTCAGGTTGATTACCAGTGTTACTTCTGAGGCATTGCCCTGACATAAATAATCCATAATGCTGAGACTATGAAGTGATTGATAATTCAGTAATTGTAATGAATGTGTTTTCAGACCTCATAGAGATTCATGATTTGGTTTGTTTTTAAACCATAAATAGACGATGAATATGATGACGACTATTATACAGACTCTGAAGAGATTGTGTCACGTACGCAGTTCCCTGAGAGCTGGCTTTGGGAGGAGATTGAGCTATGTGAGAACTGGTGAGTCTTAGACATCTCACTATCTCAACTGACCTGATAACTTCTTCTGATCAAAGAGCATGCGTTATTTATAATCATTTTTGATATGCATTTTATGCACGGGTCCACTTTAGAATGTTTATTTTTAACTAAACAACATGAAATGAGTGATATCCACTAATATAAAGATGTTAATAGGAATACAACAGCAGAATACAACAGTATTTAATGTGCTTATATTTAGAAAAGACCTGAATCTTGTTCTGATAAGACATAATGCTCCTAGCTTCGTAGCTTATCATGCTTTATTAGCCTGGTAAACAAGTGTTAGAACTCTACTTCAACGGTTTCTGTTTTTACTTGTAATTTCTCATTCCATATTTGTAATTTCTCATATGTCTCTCATTCATATATATGTTCCAGCCCAATGCCAGCCAAAGATAAAGTGTTCTACCTGAAAGACTCGATTACTACCAGGCAGATCTTGGCTGTCAGTCTGTCACCAACTCTTGGTAAAGTGAATCCGCAAACCCAGAATACATGATCAGAAAAACATTATCATCGTAATCCAGGATCTGCTGCTTTAAATCCTTCTGTGTGTCTTTGTTTCTCCTCAAAGGCATCTGTGTGGCAGAACCTGAGGAGTTAGTCGTTTATAAGAGCTTTTTCATTGACCTCAAGATGCCTTACTCTGCTGTGCGGGGCGAACAACTGGAAATCAAGGCCATTATTCACATCTACACCCCAAGGAAGCAGAAGGTATAGATCTGAACTTTTTATTGCCATTCTTGGACTGACCATTTCTGCTGTAGTAAAATCATCTACTAATGACAACACACATGGATCCTGAGGAACTCCCTTTAAACCACGTGACCCTCTTTCTCCCGTTTTCACCAGGTGCGTGTGGAGTTCATGGAGACAGAAGATGTTTGCAGCTTTGCCAGTAAGAAAGGCAAACACAGGACAACAGTAAACGTTGACAGAGACTCCAGTATAGCCGTATCGTATGTGATTATTCCCATGACTCTGGGAAATCACATGATTGAGGTGAAAGCTTCAGCATATGATTCTGTCCAAACTGATGGAGTGAGAAAGACACTGAAGGTGGTGGTACGTCTTGTGGGAATCAGTGACTGTCACTTTTGGCATTTGTTTCATTTGAATTGGTTATTTGTTAGCATAATGATTAATAGATGCTGTATTTTGAAAAGATAAGCTAGAGCATCATGAGCAGTAAACACTCTCTCTCTCTCTCTCTCTCAGTCTGAGGGTGTGCTGATTCCATTACGTAGAGAAAAAGTGGAGCTCAATCCTGCTAAGATTGGTGAGATTTTCTGTGAAGCACACAATATCATATGTTATATTTCCATAATCGCTCAATACTCACCAAAAGCGTACAAAATGTGATTAGCACATGACTCCTGCATCTTGCTGTTCTGCTCTGTTTCTCTTTCTCTTTCCCACTTTATCAGGGGAAAACCC
Source organism: Garra rufa (assembly GCF_049309525.1). Classification (NCBI taxonomy): domain Eukaryota; kingdom Metazoa; phylum Chordata; class Actinopteri; order Cypriniformes; family Cyprinidae; genus Garra; species Garra rufa. Next base: position 4,770,867 of record NC_133366.1, on the reverse strand, counting down.
TTTAGCTATTAAAGCTGTCATACCAGCTGATCGGGTTCCAGACACACCTGCAAACACATACATCTCAATTACTGGTAAGGAAAAATATGTTTTCATAAATGTGTAGTGATTTTTTTCTTTAAAGTTGTATGTTTTTTTATATCCACAATCATAATGTCAATTTTGTAGTACATGTATAATATCACAGTACTGCTGAGGCTGGTTCCATAGCAAGAGAGCAGCTGAAAAGCATTGTATCAATGTTAAAAATAGTTGATTTGTCAATGTTAATGGCACTGAATCAATATCACTTTTGCACTCACAATTAATGTTGAAAAAATGTCAACAAACCACCATTATTGTGTTCAATTCTGCATTAGTTGGGCTCTTGACTACTGATTTTCATTAAGTTAATTATCTTTCAGTGCTTACAGTAATGCTTCAATATAAATCCTAGAGGGTAATTTTGTGTCAACTCAACCAGAGGTCCCTGGCTGTTAATATTTATCCTGAGATAGACATGTATAGTGATGAAATCCAAAATATTAAATGCCATGGATGAATATTTATTGAGTAATCCACTATTTTGTAGAGGGAGGTCAAATGGCAATTCTCACCTTAGATTTAGAGTCAAGTTACACAGGGATAAAAATGTCTTCAGAAAGATGGCAGCATTGTAATGTCATTTTTACACAGAGAGCGGTAGCTCTATTAGTAAAATCTGTTGACTTTAGCAATCTTTGTTGCATTATGTGCCAATGGTGACCATTCAAAAATGGGGAAACAGCCATTTTTAGGGTTTTTCTCCAATGTCTGCATGCCTGTAACTGATGAAGTATTAAACATATCTTAATGTCCATTTAGATATTGGGTCTTAACAAACTTTCACTTTGGGATCTTTATTTTTGAAGTCCTATGAGATTCAGTTCCAGAGATATTGAAATTTAAATATGGCTCCAGTAGTAAATCGTTAAACTGTAGACATTTTCAGTGGTCAAAAACCAAATGTGGGTCACTTTGAAAATATATGATACTTATTTTCTTTAAAAGAGGAATGTCTGAAGAACAAATAATGTTACAACTAGAGATACATCTTGTTCCTTTTTGTCAAGACAACTGCACATACTGTTCCTGTCTGAGTGCCATACATATTATTTTTCCAAAGTTCCTATAACTCAAGAAGTATTAAATATATAGCAATATGATTTTAGATTCTAGACGTTAATAAACTTTTCTTTTGGAATCTTAAATTAAGGCCCTACATTATTCAGTCCCAGAGATATGGGGGTCTCAATGAAGCTATACACATTGTTAAATGTTACCAATTTTCAGTGGTCAAAAACCACTTGTTGGTCACTTAGTATACAACTGATACTTTTTTTATTTAAAGAATAAAAGTTCTCCACCTGCATTTCCTCTTTCATTCCTCCAGGTGAAGAGAATACTCAGACAGTTGAGCAGGCCATCAGTGGAGACTTCTCAGTGGAGCTGTCTGTGGCAGGAGAAAGCAGACCTGTCAGATACACAATCAAAAGAGATAATGCACATCTAACATGGTCAGAGAAGGTGAAAAACTTCTACTATTCAAATTTTTTGCTTCTCATGTCAGTTGAAAGTTTTTCTGGTATCATATTAAATAAAGTATTATAAGAGTTTTGTTGTTCATCACTCATAATTTTTATTGTCTACATTAATAGAGTTTGATCAATAAAATCTTTCAATTACTTCAAGGAGCCATAGAATGGAAAACTGTGTTTAGCTTGGCATAGTTGAATAATAACAGTTCAGTACATGGACATGACATACCATGAGTCTCAAACACCACCATTTCCTCCTTCTTATATAAATCTGGTATTTGCAAAAGACCACCAAAAAATAGGTCAATTCCAACATAACACAGACTATTACGCAATAGTCGTGATCGTTAATGGTTACGCCCCCAACATTTGCATCGCCAAATCATCATTAACGTCAGTACATCAGTAAAATAAGGTGAGCTACTGAAGGGACATGGTTAGCTTAATGCTAGCGGTAGCCTGTTATATTGCAGTACAGATGTACATACTGTTACATTGCAGTAAGATTTCACTTACCACATAAACAGAGAGATAACTGCGCTGATGATGGCGAATGATTTACAGATCCTGAGCATCACTAAGAGTAAAATGTTGCAGATTCAAAACGGCAGATTCAACAAACCACATATTAAAAGCGGCTAGAGCTCCGTAATTAAATAAACATTTCCTCTATGTGCTAGCTATTGATATGAGCAGCTCTGTGAGACAGCCAATCAGAGCAGAGCCCCTCATTAATATTCACGAAAGTTCCAAATAAGACAATAACAGAGCATTTCATTCTAGGGACAAATCCTAGGGTTGTAAATGGACTTGTAAAACCATTTCTGGAGATTTTTTGCTCTTTCCTATGCCACATACCTTCTATGTAGATATCAGAGAACAATTAAAAATATTGTTTCAATGCATTCTATGGCAACTTTCATGGATTTGATTATTGTGATGGCTCAAGTACATCTGTGTTCAATCAACAGGTGGAGATAATCAAGGGCTTCAATGTAACTGCTAGAGGAACTGGAACAGCCACTCTCTCAGTGAGTGTTTATGAGCATTAATACAGTTTACAGTCAACAGATTAGATGCTCAAATGCCTTACTCTTGCTGAGACTTGCTGCTGTTTTCAGGTTCTGACGCTGTACTACGCCAGACCTACTGAGAAAAAGTCAGATTGTACATTCTTTGATCTGACTGTTAAAATGGAGAAAAACCCTGAGAGTAAGATTGGTAGAAATCACGCTCTTTTGTAGCACTTTTCAGAGCAAAAAATAATATTTCCTCATTTGCAACACTTTAATTGCTAGCATGTTTTTTTTGTTTTTTTTCTTTAGCAAGACTAGGAGCCATTGAAAGTTACAAGCTCACTATGGATTTCTAGTATGTAAACAAAAATCCTAATTAATGTTTTTTATGATGTCAAGAAACTTTTTTATTTGTAATGCATCAGTATGTGCTCATTTTCTGGTCTGAGCCCCAGGTTGCCTTTCCCACATTGGTGATATGTTTGCATCATGAAGCTGGTTATCACTGTAACTAAATAATGACTCTGATAGAGACTCAGTTTCACTGTGTTCTGATGTGGATACAACTTGCTTTAAAAAGATAGTTTATTCAGAGAAGAGCAGCTCTGTGTTACTACAGTACAATAATTCTGAGATCAAACGGACTCGGGTTCAGTGTGAAAACAGTCTTAAGCGTGGACTTAGTTGATGAAGCAAAACAAAAGGAGTAAATAAAATCTGCTCTTGATCTCCATCTTCACAGCTACAAAAATGATACAACTGATGCCACCATGACTATTCTGGACATTGGCTTACCGACTGGATTTGTTGTTGAAGAAAATGACCTTAAAGAGGTATTGTGATGACAAACTGACACACATCTGCAGACTGGACATACAGCATTTTGATCATGTCATATGTTGAGGCTTTTATCACATGTTCTTGGATTCAGTTGTCCACAGGGAAGGATAGATACATTCAGAAATCTGAGATGGACAAGGTGCTCTCAGAGCAAGGATCACTCATTCTCTACTTAGATAAGGTATTTCAGCAAACTTTAATGTCTACTAATTTTCAACAGATTCAATCTAATTTTCTTTTCACCAGGAAACCATATGCTATTGTTTTATATTTCTATAAAATATTTACTTCATGATTCTGAATGGCTGACAAAGTTCTTTATTAATATCTAGTAACTGCCCAGCCATAAGGTTCTATGTCACTTAGTGTACAAACTGTGGCCACAATTATGTAGTCATATTTCAGACAATATTATAAGCACAAGAGAAAGTATATACGTAATATAAAGCCTATGGTTGTAAATAATTAACATTGTATTTAGTTTTCTGTTAGATATGCAACACTTTCTTATCTGTTTTTCCTAATTAACTGTTACTTGTGCATATGTTAATATAGACCATTTCCAGTGTGCAATATGACATGGAATCATAAATGTGCTTTGGTTTCTGTTTTATTAGGTTTTGCGTAGCGAGTCACAAAGAATTGCCTTCAGAATGAACAAGATGTTTAATGTGGGTCTGCTACAACCTGCTGCAGTCACAATCTATGAATATTACTCAGCGGGTGAGCTGCAAGCACACTGGCCTATCTTCTTCTGTACACTTAAAATATAGAAATTTTCCAGAGTAATTTACAGATAAAAATGTAGTAAGTAAGGAGTGCAAAAAAAAAATAAAAAAAAATAATACAAGTTGCTGTTATAACAGATTTCTACAACACAAGAGTAAATTTTGTTTAAAGTGCAAAACGTTGGTGAGTTAAATGCTCTGATTTAAGGCTGAAGGTGTGTTAGACATGCTGCTGCTTTCCAGTCTTTGGAAATGTTTCACAGTGCTAGAAGGGTGTTGTAGTTGTCTTTAATTAAACATGTTTCTCTTTTTTTTTTTTTTTTAGATGCACGCTGTACAAAGTCGTACCACCCTGACAGGGAAGATGGTGCTCTATACAGATTGTGTAAAGGAGATTTGTGCTACTGTGCAGAAGGTATTATAATTATCCTCATTCACCAGACATCTTTATCGAAAGCCATTCGCAATTTGTCATAAGAGCCAAATAATTGTAATTAATTTAACTGGTGTTTTACGTCATTGTTATTGATTTACTTCATTTCGTTTATTTACTTTTTAAATTTTAAATGTTTTGGTGGTCTGTTATGTATGTGCATGTAAAAAATCAACATCTCATAACACAGAAAACTGCAGTTACCAGAGGAAGAATTATGTCAGAGATGAGGAACGTCTGGTCAGAGCCTGTGAAATTGATGTGGATTATGGTAAACACATGTCCTTCTTCCTCAGCTATTAAAATACAGTCTCAAAGCTCTAATATACACTAACCAAAATTATAAACACAAAACTTTTGTTTTTGCCCGCATGTTTTACACTCAAAGATCTAAGACATTTTCTATGTACACAAAAGGCCTATTTCTCTCAAATATTGTTCACAAATCTTGTCTAAATCTGTGTTAGTGATCACTTCTCCTTTGCCAAGATAATCCATCCACCTCACAGGTGCGGCATATCAAGATGCTGATTCGTAGCTCAACGCTGTGGATCGAGAGGTCCATGGTGGCGGTGGGGTTATGGTATGGGCAGGCGTATGTTATGGACAACGAACACAGGTGCATTTTATTGATGTCAGATGGGAGTTACTGTGATGAGACCCTGAGGCCCACTGTTGTGCCATTCATCCACGTCCATCACCTCACGTTGCAGCTGATAATGCATGTAGCAAGGATCTGTACACAATTTCTGGAAGTTGAAAACATCCCAGTTCTTTCATGGCCAGCATGGCCATGTCCATGCTCTGGATCGGCGTATACAACAGCGCGTTCCAGTTCCTCCCAATATCCAGCAACTTCATAGTGCTATTGAAGAAGACTGGACCAGCATTCCACAGGCCACAATCAACAACCTGATCATAAAATGCCACACCTGTTGATGGATTATCTCAGCAAAGGAGAAGTGCTCACTAACACAGATTTAAACAGATTTGTGGACAATATTTGAGAAAAATAGGCCTTTTGTGTACATAGAAAAAGTCTCAGCTAATGAAAAATGGGGGCAAAAACAAAAGTGTTGCGTTTATAATTTTGGTCAGTGTAACACCAATGTACCACAAATGTTTGACAGTTTATAAAGTCAATGTGGTGGAGATGGATCTTAAACAGGACTCTGACATCTATGACATGAAGGTAGAGCTGGTGCTAAAAGAAGGTATGATTTATTATTCACTTGTGTCCATCTAAGCATGGTGAATTGCATGTTTGTATAAAATGTGGCTGGCATGTGGGATGTTCTGTTCTGCAGGCACTGATGAGGGAGTTGAGGGGAAAATAATTCAATTCCTGGCTCGTCCTGGGTGTAGAGCACATTTAGGACTGGTTAAAGGCAAGTCCTACCTCATCATGGGCAAATCTGACGACTTGTCAAACCTAGGCGGAAGGTAGGTGTTAGTACTTCCTACAGGATTCTGCTTTTGCACAGGACCCACAACCCAGTAAACAAGTAACCATTTAAATGAGTGTCAAATTCTTAATTTCTGAATACACTCATTTTCATACAGCATGACATTGGATGCATCAATTGTTAGACTGACGAAAACCAATTCGATTGTGGCTAAAACATCAGCTCAATGTCTGTTAGTGTGATGTTTGTTTTTAATGCTTATTTATACAAAAATTGATTCATATGTTTTGCATATTGTGTTCTGTTGTTTTTAGTCTGCAGTATGTTTTTGGAGAGCAGACCTGGGTTGAATACTGGCCTACAAGAGAGGAAAGCCAAACTCCAGAACACAGGGAGCGATACATCGGCATCACTGAACTCAAGAATAGCCTTCTCAAACATGGATGCACTTTATAAATATAGTATAACAACTATTTCTTTACTACAGGAAATGCAACATTATATTTTGCATACTCTAAACAAATTGTTCATAGTAGTAATAATAATGCTTCTTACCAAAATTTGCTGGAGTAATTCTTTAATAAAGGTTGAATGTATAAACCCTAAAAGGGATTTGTGTTAATAAAAGTTGTGCCCATTTCTGATCAAGCTTATGATTAGGCATTATACACAACAATGTTCTATTACAACAACTTCATATCTTCGTTTACTTTTAGCTGAAAACGTATAAACAAATATAGGTCTATATATTCTGTGACCAAATACAATTAACTTGTTAACAGGCCCCACGGCATCACCCAGTGCATTTAGTTAGAACTGACTTTTAATTTAATTGCGTGCTTAAGATTTATCATGGGTTCCCTCCATTTACTGCCAGCAAAGCAACATATAAAATTCGAATATTGTTTTTATTTTTTTAATAATAGTTACAGATTGAATATTCAACTATTTGTGCACACCCCTAGTATCAAAATGAAATGACATTTACAAGTGAAAAAAAGTGGAACATTAAGAAAAAAACAACTTAATTTCAAATTGTGTCAACTTAAGTTGCAGTGCAGTGGAATGTTGCAGCATCCTCAGCACCTCTAGTTCCTAGCACCATTTAGCTGCTCTGAAATCAGCTTTTAAAGTGCATGCAAATGCTTTATCCTGGTGCAGTGCTGGCTGAACGACTCGTGGAAATTCATCTCCAGATTTAAATCAGTGCAGTGAACACAAGAAATTGTGACTAACAAATAATACATTTCAACATAGTACAATATAAGAATTGTCTACGTGGTGTTTAACAATCGTTACATAATTTACACCAAATATATTTTTATTTTAAAAAATGTTAGATTGCAGTGTTGCTGGCTTTATGTTGGGTGATGTTCTCCACTCCTGACTGCTGCACCATCTCCAGAAATCCTTTTACTTCGGGCAGATTAAACACTTGGGACAAAAAGAATCAATTATTGACATTTTGTTTTTGGTATATTTGGAGATGTTTTTGTTGTTGTTTTGTTTTATTTTGCATTAAACAAATTTAGGAAGCCTTATTGCTTAGGGGGAAAAGCTGCCAAGCTATAAAAGACAAACAAACTTCTAAAATTCATTATAATTACCTTACATAATTTTGCTTCTTAAATAAATGTAGTATGATATGTTTAAAAGGGAAACAAATCATAATGATTAAAATGATTTTTTTTTTTTTTTTTTTTTTGCTTGGTAGCCTTTTTGGTATTTAATTACTCACCCTCATGTCATTCCAAACCTTCGTTCATCAGCAAAATTAAAATATTTTTGATGAAATCGGAGAGCTTTCTGACACTCAATAGACAACAAGGGCCCATGTGTGCACCTTTCTCTGCTTGTACACAAAGCACGTTGCATGTGTTGGGTTATTCTTGATAATGAAAAAATATAGCAACTTAGAAAGTCAGAACTAAATATTCTTGTAACTTCGTAAAATTACTGATCCACCGATGGACTATTTTGATGATGTTCTTGGTACCTCTCTGGCCCTTGAACTTGCTGCCTATAGAGGGACAGAAAGCTTTCGGATTTCATCAAAAAATATCTTAATTTGTGTTCCAACGAAGTTCATATGGGTTTGCAATGATATGGGGTGGGTAATTAATTACAGAAATTTCATTTTTGGCTGAGCTATCCCTTCAATTTAACTGGTCCAGAAAAGCAAGTTGCCAAAGGTAAGGACCACTTAGTACTAATGGAAGTAAGTTTAGACACATTTCCTACACAATCACAATTTACAGAGATATTATGGACCAGCAGCAACTAAAAGAAACACGACTCACCTGTCTGAACAACACTCTATACACACTGCCACAATATCACAACATCCAGGGAAACTCTCCGTACATATTTCACACACATCACACACATCCAGCACGCTGCCTTGGTGATGCTGATGACAGTGACACGTGCATTCACTGTTGCAGTTGTCCTTGCAGCTCTCACATGACTCTTTGCTGTTCTCACAACCCATAACTTGACCAGCAAACTTAAATCATCAGTTCGAACCAGTGAGTTTATGTGGAAATGTTCTCCAATCTCAAACAATCTACTTTGTGCAATCAGATTTGCATGAAGGAGTATCAGCATGTAAGGCAGCACAGTCCAGCCAATCCACTGGTCTCACGTGACGAATATTTGCATAAAATATGCATCCGCCCAAACTGTATGCAAATGAAACGGCTGCGTGCGCACTCACATTCAGAAGCCTCTCTTTCGGCATCAACTGCTGTTGACCCTTTTCCAAAACAGCCTGAGACATGAGATTTGTTTAGAAATGCGCGGAATAAAATAAATAAATAAATAAACTGTTTTGTTTACTAATGACCTGCTAAATAACGACTGCCTATATGTAGTAGCTCAATGAAGCCAAAAGGAGGCAGTAGCGCCCTGCAGATCCATTCCACATCGAGTCAGATTGAATAAAAATGTTTTTTTTTTTTAAGTTTTATGTTTTCATACTCTCATTTATTAATTTATTTCATGACAAAAAAATAAAATAAAATACATATATATATCTGTTTTAAGTAGGCTGATGTCCGAGTCTAATTTGAATAGTTTGTAGGAATTGACGTGCATTTGCATGGACTTGCATGGATCAACAACAGGATGGAAGTGCTTTTCCCTCCATTTTAAACGTACAAGCACATTTGTTTGCAGCACAATTCATTTCAAACAGTCAAAGACACAAAAAGAAGACTTCGCTTTTTTACTGTACTTGCTCAATCACCACATCAGTAGATTTTTATTTGCATTGTTTATTCTTCTCATCTGTTTTATTCTCATGTTTATTCCTCAGCAGCGCTTTCATTGAAAATCAGCACCAACCTTGAGGCTCGTTCATACAAATGAATATCCCGCCCTGTCTTTCCAGCTGACTTCCTGTGTTGATGACGCAAATCTGAGGTTTGCAGAAAATTACCATTAGTCTGTGATTCGTTTGGCATCTCAATTTGAAATCCCTTTAAATAAATCCGAAAAACACACTTAATATTGATGTAGCCAAGTTTGTCTTCCAAGTTTGTGGTCATTCAAATGTTAAGAACTGATATTTTGATTGAATTGTGAAATCATTGAAGTCCACGAGGGAAAACATTGGCTCCAGCCTGATAAACACCATATCATTACATAATCGACTCCATTTAATAGTTTATTCTGCGTCTCTCTCATTACCATAACTGCTAGGGTTAGAAAAACACATTTTCATTTCAAACGTGCTGAAATGAAGTGATTTGCTTGGAAATGCTGTAATTTCTGCCGCTTGATCTATCTATCTATCTTACTAGAAAAATCTAGAATTTATTTAATTCATTTCTCTCAACAGGGAATCTTTATTTTCCTTTAGATTGTGCCATCATTAAATCTTTAGAGCAGAAGTCAAGGCTGTTTAAAATGCATAAGCTCAGGATCACGGTCAAGCAAACTCAAACCAGTCACTATAGCAGAAACACAGGCTACATGGTCTCTCACAAATTATGATGCTCCATGCTCCTGAGGAGTCTGACTCCACTAAGCAGTGTTTGCGGGATTAATTGCATTGAACAGATAAGATAATAATAACAAATGCAATAACCTACATGACAGAGTGAAAGCCTGTGATGGTGGATTCAATCATAATATATATATAAGAACATTGTTTTTCATTTCTGCTGTTTTTGTATTTGGAACATTACCCTTAAATTTAAACTGAGCTAAAGATCAAACTAAACCTGCATTTTGGAAGTATTTTAAACTTGCAAATTCATAAAATCTAGTGTTGTTTTATAAATGAACTGTAGAGGACAGTAAGTAATATCACAATACTGGGGATTTTACACCAGACACATCAGAAGAAGATCTCTAAAAGTTGGACGAAACATATATATACATATATATATACATATATATATATATACATATATATATACACATACTATATATAGTGACTTAATTGTCAGACCAAAAAAAAATATATCACTATATGAAAATGCTATTGGGATAAACGCAGTGCAGTTATAGGGTGGAATAATGGAATAAAATCAAATAAACTGAGAAAATGCACTTATTAATATTTTAGAGTTCATTCACAGCCCTATAGATCCCTACACACACACACACACACACACAGAGCTTATAACTAAATGGGGACATTCCATAAGGTTTTTTTTTTTTTTTTTTTTTTTGATACAGCAAAATTCTATAACAAAAAAAAAAAAAAAAACGCTCAATAATTTTATAAATAAGGACATCCCCAAAAGGAAGATTGCACCAGATTTAGCTCACTTCTGTGTAAAAATTTGTCCCCTAAATATGACTAAGTAAGAACAACTGCACACATATGTGCAGCATCCAAAATTCAAATCTTAAAGTAATATTAAACAAATTAAATCAGAATCATGAATGTCTTAACATAATTTCACTTCATGGTCCGTTTATGTTCCACAGAAACACCATGCAAAATGTAAAACAATAAGAAAGACATTCTGTCATCACCGCCTCGCGCTCATGTCTTAACAGCTTTTAAAGATGCAACAGCACTGTACAAGTGTAGTCCATGCAGCTCTAATTAAGTCATGCCATAGTTTTGTGTGAGGAACAGACTGAGGTCATTATTCGCTGAACACTGTAAATCGGAGTACAAAACATGCAGACAAATAAACAATAAGCATCAAAACCGTGGCACAGAGGTAGCATCTGCGCTTGTGATGACGTTCCCACAAGGACGCCAACCCTTTCAGTTCATGAAATGATTTGTTAAATGGTACTAAATGAATATTACTGAAAAAACCCAACTGGCAGACTAATGAGAGACCGTGAAAATATTTTATAAACGCTAGCGACAGAAGCGTTTATTTGAGGAATTCCTAAAGTGTTTAAGTCTTAGCTTAAGCCACATGTTCATGAGAAAATCACTGGTCTGTTTGAGAGATGCTTGAGGACATGTGACTGAAGGAGTTGTGTTATAGTAGTTACTTCTCTAAAAACACAACAGTTCAAGCTCTGTAATGGTCCATTTTTGACCTTTGTGTGAGCCAAGACACAGTTTAGCATTTTCATGAATGGGGACTCTAAAGGTCACTAAAACAAGTGAATAGAAAATATTTACATTTGTGACCCTGGACCACAAAACCAGTCATAAGGTTAAATTTGACAAAACTGAGATTTATACATCACATGAAAGCTCAATAAATAAGCTTTCTATTGATGTATGGTTTGTTAGGATAGGACAATATTTGGCTGAGATACATCTATTTGAAATCAGAAATCTGAGGATGCAAAAAAATCAAAATACTGAGAAAATCACCTTTAAAGTTGTCCAAATTAGGTTCTTAATGCATATTACAAATCAAAAATTACATTTTGATATGTTTACAGTAGGAATTTTACAAAAAATCTTCATGGAACATGAACTTTACTTAATTTCTTAATGATTTTTGGCATAAAAGAAAAATCAAAAATTTTGACCCATGCAATGTATTTTTGGCTATTGCTACAAATATACCCCAGCGACTTAAGACGGTTTTTGTGGTCACGTTTAGTTGATCAGCTTAATTCATCTTAAATTTAGCTAATTAATGTTGGATCCACTGTAATAGTTAACCTAAAATTGATATTCTGTCAGCATTCACTCACCTTTCATGCCATTGCATACCTGGCATTTCTTTTGTGAAACAAAAACAAGGGTCTGAAAAGCTTGTAGACAAAGATACATCACAAAAGTGCAATTAAATGAAAATATTATTCAACTATTGTTTTTTTATTTTTATTTTTTGGTAATATTACTTTGTGATGTGCCAATAATACTCATAATACCAAATGGCCTCCATCTCCCCTCTCTGGATGTCCAGCTCCACCTCTGTGTGAACAAATAGGTGGAGTTATGTTTAGGTATAGGGTTAGGTGTCTATCTCCACCTGTTACCTCCAGCGAGGGAGAGCTGGAGCTCCAGCTACTCCCAAATGGCTCTGCAGCAATCACTGCAGACACTATACTAAACTGAAAATTGGAATTCTGTGGGACAAGATCATAAAAAATACAAAAATCACTGGCAATCATCGAAAAGCATTCATGCATTTTGACGAAATACCTTTTTTTTTTAAGCAGTAGCTTCCTCTGAATAGTATTTCTATAACCTGTCTTTTGCTTTGTTTTATCCATTTCTAGCACTTTCTCTCTGACTTTGAGTGAGTTGGTGAAGTGTGTAATGGGAACAGGAATGCAGTGTCTGGATGACTTTAAAATCACAGTCATTACACGTCTACAGTAGGAGAGCAAATGAGAGCTAAAGCGTCTCTTATCTGAGCAAGAGCAAAGGAAGCAGAGCTCTGCTCCAAACGGCTGCCTACTAGCTGCAATTCAAGCAATTCTATCATTTAAAAAAAAAAAAATCAATTAACCTATAAAAAAGTAATTTAAGCATTATGATTATATTGTTTTGTAATTTAGCATTTACTGTGAGATAAGAGACAATAAACTTTACATTTTGATTTGAATTGTGTCACTATTATTGTGTGAGCATGAATAAAAAGCTTTCTAAAAACTGGATTTGCATTTTCTTTTTCACATTTACCTTTGCATTTTAAGATTGGCAGCTTTGACTCGAGATCGCAGTGAAAATGAAATGTCAAATCACCAACTGCATTTTATTTTTCAATTTGTCAGGGAAAGTGCATTGCACAGTGAAAATTAAAATTAAATCATTTCATTTGCAACTTTGGCAAATATTTTGCATTTAGTTTTTTATAATGTTAATATGGTTTTAGGGGAGAGTGGAGACGGTTGCAACACTTTTTTGATTTCCTTTAGTTTCTCAGAGACTCTTTGTATTAGAAAGCCGAAATTTTAAAACAATAAAGCCGCATCTGTCCGCTACTCATTCATATTGCTGCAATGTACATATGATAATATACATACAATATACACTTAAAAAGACACAATAGTCCCCACAATAAGGGACAGTTGCAACATTCAATAAAATGTAATTAAATCATTCTTAAATCAAATTTTGCAATTTCTTTATTTTATTAGTGCACAGTCACAGTCTTTAATAAGGTAAATTGGGTGTAAAAAAAAAAAAAAAGAATGGCAAATGAAAAACATTGTTAAGTGACAAGTAGATTTTTTACATCTTCACTTAAAAAAGGAGAGATACCTAACTATTAAAGGGGTTTATTAGTATAATCATTATAAAATTACAATTATGTAATGTTATGGCAAGCTTTTAAATCAATGTTGTGGTAAAGGGACAGCATGATGGGATGGTTGCCACAGTGTTGCAACTGTCCCTAACAGTGATAGCCATGATAAAATTGGTATATTAGCTTGACACAATATCATTGACACATGCTGGCTATGAATGAATGAATGAATGCTATATAAATGCATCATTCATTCATTCATTCATTCACATGCTGGCTATGCCTATTAGAAGCTCAGAACACACTGATTAAAATGTTGTTTTTACAATGCATCACACAAAAAACAAAGACACTATTACCAAAAACCTCATCTTTAAAAAAAAAAAATACTTTTTTTTACCAAGGAATTATTTTTGTAGTAGGAATGATCACATGTGGCTGATTTCTTCCAAGAAGTATGAGGGGCCAATAAAACATGTGCAGTATGAATATCATCTCTGTATATTATTCCTGATTGAAGAAATAGGCAATGTTGTAACTGTCTCTCCCCTAATTTTAATTTTTAGAATTGAAAAGATTTCAAATTGGCATATAATGCGTGTGTAAATGTCGCGTTTTTATATTAGTCACTTATTAAGAGATGTATTTCAGTTAGGCTACTCCCACAGAAGACTGCTGTGCTGTCTATCTAGTCGAGGCAGTTCGGATTTGGAACAAAGACAAAGACTCACCTCTTCAGTTCATTCACCAAGCTGAGGAGGTAAATACAGAGTGATACTGACAATTTAAACCTCCGACTCAAAGTCAACAAACAACGTATGTGAATGCGCTTCTCCCTCTGACCTATCGCAGCTCCTAACCGTGTTCATATGATCGTAATTTATAAACACAGGCATGCGCACACACACATTATCACACGTTTGCTTGATTATGTGCAGCCACAGGCCAAACAAACTGCTCATCATCAATTAAACGCTGCGTAAACATTGACAGATCGTTGAACAAACACATGGGAAATGAGAGTCAGTTGGAGTTTGTTTACGCAGCTCCTTGTGAAAGGACGATAAGAACCGGACAATAAATCAGACCACAAATGGAGGTTTTCACATACACACACATACTGAGGTAGAAAAAATAGGTCATAAGACAGACTTCCGGTGTTTACATGGTAAGCTAATTATTAGGCTATAAAGTACATTTACGTTTGCAATACGGCGGTCTGAGGCTTCACGTAAACAAAGTAAACCCTTTCAGTTATCCATGCCAATGTAGAAATGCTCTATTCACATATTCAGACATGAATCATTCCTCGAGTGAAAGTGTCAGTCCGATAACTGAGGCATAATCGGATTAATTCAGCAGCATCTAGCTGGCCAAGCGACCAGTTTAGAGTAAAATGAACCCGAAAATTAACGGATTAACTAGCTGACACCTTTGTTCTACAGAAGTGCATATTGTGAACAAATTTCATTTAAATCATATGGTAGAATGATAGACATACAACACTTACCGGAGTGATCACACTGACGAAATAAACAGGCACCGCTTGAGGCAACTCAAAGGCGAAGCGGGAGAAATTAAAATGACGTTAAAATCGAACTGCGCATGCGTATCCTTTATAATAACAATCTTTAACTTGAAAGCTGTCTCAACTTTAAATACTAATTTTGTCATATAAATTGGCCTAAAAGTTCATTTTATCTACTTTTTGAGATATTTGTTATCTTATTTTTCATGTTCAAATGAATAAACTTTAAATAATAAGTTTGTAATATAAAACGTAAGTTGGATTTTTTTTTTTTTTTACAGTGTACTGGAGTCTTAATGTTATTTATTATTTTAAAACAGGCTTCTCAAAAGTATTATTTTAAAGCCAGAACGCTTTATATTAAAAATTAAATAAATGAGTGCACCTTTTTATTACTAAAGATAAAAATAGAGCTTTTTTTTTCAGATTTACCTCTAAATGCATAGTTTGTGAGTTCTGATCATTATATTTGCATCATTGTTCGTTCTTTAGAGTCTAATTTGACAATGTGACAACATTAACCCAGATAACAAACTATAAAAATATGGGAACACACTGTTTTGAAGTGTTTCTAAAGCATTGCCATGTCATGTTCTCTTGTCTTGATTATAATGTTCTTTAAAGGTTGCAAAAACATTTGTAAGAATGCTCTACTAATTTTATTTAATCCAAAATATGATGTTATTTAAATATTTTATTTTAAAATACTAAGAACATTTAAATGGCCGGGTTTTATGTTGTGTATAACGCTGTAAAAAAAAAAAAAACGTTTCATACAATATTTGAACATAATGTTATTTTAAATGTATTAACCACAAATAATTAAACACAATAATGTTGTTCTAAGAATGTTTTCTCAATGTTACGACAACATACATCCAATATTAGGCCTAATACAAACTTTCTATAAACATTATTTTAAGAATGTTTTGTCCTAACATTTATATAACTTTTAAAAGATGTTACTGTGCACATTCCCATTAGCTGGGGGAAAAAATGTATCATTGTAATAAGCTAAATGTAAAATTGCATGACAGTGAAACCTAAATAACCAAGAGAGCTGTTGCTAAGTCTGAAGTTTATGTTGGAAGTTTCAGGTTAAGCATATTTTAAATGCTTTGCACTTTTTTGCTGGGCTGTACAGAAATGGGCTGTACAGAAATGCTCTGTTAAACTGCAAAGTGCTGTAGCATCCATTGTAACAAGACCATTTAAAATCAGGTGTGCTGATGTCAAGCACCGAGGTAAATGAAGGAATCCGAGGCATGTCTGCAGCCCCAGTCTGACTGCACAACAGAATATATCAGAATCTTTTGTAAATGACACACAATTACAATCCCAGAGTCATTCAGTGTCAAATTATCCATTCAGGGCCATAAAAGAAATGCTGTAGAAATGAAGATGGCGAGCTTAAGAAACATGGCTTTCTGTGATGGGAGAGCGATTTGATCAGACCATATGCTTGAGAAACATACATACTAAAATGGCTGCCTCATTAACAGAAATGACTGCATCATAAAGGGAGAGAGAATGTGCTTCCAGCAAATTACCTGAGAACAAAATTAATGAAGGGAGAATAATAGGTACATCCTTCACTTGGGCAGGCTTTTATTACATGCAAATGATATACTGTATATGTGACCCTGGACCACGAAACCAGTCTTAGTAGCAATAGCCAAAAATACATTGTATGGGTCAAAATTATAGATTTTTCTTTTATGCCAAAAATCATTAGCATATTAAGTAAAGATCATGTTCCATGAAGATATTTTTTAAATTTCCTACCATAAATATATCAAAACTTTTCCTTTTGATTCGTAATATGCATTGCAAAGAACTTCATTTGGACAACTTTTAAGGCAATTTTCTCAATATTTAGCTTTTTTTGCATCCTCAGATTCCAGGTTTTCAAATAGTTGTATCTCAGACAAATATTGTCATATATTAATACATAATGTTAATGCCCAAATGAGGGATGATTGAACGGATTTGTGAGTTGATGAAAAGCTATATTTTACCATCAATAATTGAAAACGCTTACCAAAAACACGTTAAATGTTAACTAAAAAGATATTTTGTTTATACATGTGTAACCACTAACCAACATCAGGAAAATCAGAGAACCATGAATATGTGAATGTTTCGTTAAACTATGGGAATATTTACTTGCAGGGGTTTTGAGCATTTTTTTTTTGCTAAAGATTTTGGTTTATAAAAAGTTCAGAAATCCCTGTTTTAAGTTATTTTATCTTACAATACCTATATTTAAGCGGTTTTGTGTAAGTGTGTGAGGGTGTTTTCTTGGCTAATCGATGTTTGATGGATGATATTTCAATGTCTGCAGTGGTAATAATGGCTGTGTTTGTGTATGTCTGTTGATTTATGGAGCAGACGTCCACAGTGGCTTCAACAAGTTCCCAGAGATCTCCAAATGAAACGGTCTTCATTCTACAGTAAATCAAAGCCATCCACAACGGACTAAACAGCCAGACTTGGGGAGTTTTATTTTTACAAGTTTCCTTTCGGGTTTCAGCGTTGTTTTTGCTCCCTCTTATTGCAGGCAATAACAAAATTGATTTACACACGTACTATAGTTCAACTCTTCCATACAAATTCTTTCCACAAAGCACAAAAACATTCAAATGATGCAGATTACAATCACATGACATCCAGGACTCCATACGAAGTTCCATCTTCATGATGCATTATTAATACGTTACTGATGCGTTTGTCCCCCTTTTCTAATGTCAACCATATAAGAATAGGAAATGTGGGGGTTCCGATTGGTCAATCCAGCAATACAGCCATTAATATAAATCTTCTAAATATGAACAGCTTTGACACAAAACACCTGCTCATCAAATCAGTGAGCATTTCTTTTTTTTTTTTTTGGTGCATACCAACTTCCTGTTATATTACACTAACACGTTGTTTTCCTTTTTTTTTCTTATTCGGTAGGTGTTTCTGTAAAAGCAATAATTCACTTAAGGCTGAGAATGCACAGCATACTGCGCTCAACGACATATAGTCATATATTATCAATGTATATTCATAAATATATTCATAACAGCCTCTCATACCTTCAGTAAATAATGCATCATGAACACGGAAAGCGTTTCAGTCTTATGTCTTATGTTACACCATTTTCACTCAAACACAATGATTAAGCACGTCATTTTTGTTTTTTAAGTAATGGTCTTGAACGCTGTTAGAGATCTTCCATAATCCCAGAAACCTCAGGAGGGAACCATAAAGAACATTCCCAAGCGCTCAGTTGAGCGCTGTTGTTTTTTTGTCCCGATGAATTGTGGGTAGTCTGTAAGAATGGCACTCCAATGAAGTGGGTGAACACGGTAACGTCACACTGTGCGCTTAAAAAGAAAACTTCCACTGAGGATCTGCTTGAATTTGACACCGTTTATTAAAGCACCTGGTCACGATACCAACCGAACACCCTACATGAAAGCGAGAAAGCAATGAGTTTCCTTTTCTTATGTTTGTGGTTAGCAGTCAGTAGAAATGGAGCTGAATTAAGGACACCTCATAGCTTATCTGCCACTGTGAGATGTTTTGGTGAGCGTTTCTTAAAGGGCAACTCTGTAAAAGTGGTTTTAACTTTTGAGTGGGTAAATAACCAAATGTTTTCATTGGTATTCATTGGATGCCTTCGCAGCGAGGCATAAAGACGTCTTCCAGACCCTTCATCCTCTCTGCTCCTCTTTGGTGGAATGAGCTGCCAACCTCCACCCGAGCTGCTGAGACCATCAAACCTTGCAAGAAGAACCTGAAGACACACATTTGATCTTTTCTGCATTTCTAGCTTGTTTTCTAATAAACCTTCCACTGAATACTGTGAACACTGTTGGCTCTGTAACAAATTATGATCCTCTATTGTAGGTCGCTTTGGGAAAAAAAAGTCAGCTAAATGCAAAAATGCAAATATAATTGGTAATTCCACCACAAACAAGCTATTCTGGGTGGTTTCCAGGTTGCAATTTCAACATAATTTCAGAGCCAGAAATGTTCATTGTCTATGTGACAATGATGTAAAAATGACAAAAATGTAAATCCTGTCAATTACTTAACCTCATGCCATATTCAATGAAATAATGAAATCCAAGACCTTTCTGACCCTCCATAGACAACAACGCAACTACCAGGCCCAGAAAAGTAATAAGGACATAGATAAATTAGTCCATGTGACATCAGTAGTTCAACCTTTTTTGAAGCTTTTTAATGAAGCTACCGAAATACTTTTTGTGTGCTTCTCATCCGTGTCAGTCTTCTTTTTTTGTCAGTCTTCGCCACACATTCATGAGAGCATGATAAGAAAAAGTAATGCAAAAACTTGTAATGCATTACTTATAAAAGTAACTTTCCCCAGCAGGACTGGTTTTCATCTGCAAAATTTGCCAAACAACGGTAAATGTGACTGCACCTTAAGAAGACACCAATAATTAATACTATTTGGTTATTTACCAACTCATGAGATAACTGCGGTTTGTTTTTAAAGGTTACTAGATCCACATATCCATGCTTTCTCACGATTGAGGCCTGTTTGGTATCACGAAGACCATATCTGGAATGTAACATCATCTCCATTGATCCATTGCTCAACATCAAACGTTGGTTTCTGTCACCATTGCTGAGCACTCACTGCTGAGGGGACGCTCTTCCAGACAAATGTCTTCCGTCAGAGAGCTGCAGTTACTGGCGCCCTCTTGTGGCTCGGAGGTCAACTGCAGACGCACACGTCCCCGGTTCCAGCTCGCTCCGTTCTGAAAGCCCGTCACCAGACGCTGGGACTCTGCCGAGGACGTGGCCGCCAGTTCTGGGGTTTCGGGACATTCGTGAGTCAACACCGGGGCCGTGCTGCCACTTTTGGCGTGAGGCGTTTGGCTGTGGGTGTGGCGGTACTCTTCCTCAATGTCCTTGCCTAGTTTCCACCTCTTCCACTTCTTCAGCATCTCGCTCTGGACCTGAAGAACCGGAGAAACACAGTATGTTGAGTCATACGACTATGTTTACACCAAAAGTGATACGATCAAAAAAAAAATAATAATAATAAAACCAAATGGCAAAAAAAATATGCATTAAATGCAGTAAATATGAAAAAAGGATGATTGTTCATAGTAGCCAGTGCAATTAGCAAGATTGAATAACTGACTAAATTGTGAAGAAAAAAAAAAAAAAAACGGAAACAAAATGAATAAAATCTATATAAATAAACAAGATCGGAAAAAAAAAATTACAAAGACACAACATGGAAAATATAAAAATAATATACAAAAAAACACAAGAATAAAGAAATATAATGATACACTAGCTGCATTTCCATTACAGATTTGCGCAAAACTTTGCCGATATTTTATAAATGTTGATTAAAAAGTATTGCGAAATGACTGCGTTTCCATTAACCGATGTTTTTTCCTACCGTGATAAGTCATGGCAATGGATTTTTGTGAGATTTGGGCTATATTTAAACGAATGTGACCTGTAAATGTAAATGTAAAAAAACAAAAAAGTTTCCATTGCTGTTTTGACTGGAAAATCACCTCATGCGAACTTAAAAACATTTTTGCAATATGTGGGAGTTTTTGCACAATTGACACGTTATTTTCAATTTGCAATTTCATTTTGCGCATTTTAAAGGGTAATGGAAACGCAGCTAGTGATACTAAAATAATACTATAGTCTTAAGTCATCGATCAAGTTCAATTTACAATTAGGTTTTATAAGCAAAAACCATTTGTGCGCTGTTACTTATAGATGCCATAGATCATGTGTAGTTGTGATTTTAAGTGATGCATCTCTCACCTCTTTGTTGACGAAGCAGTAAAGGATGGCCACGAGCAGACCCTACGATTACACACAACAACACACATGAACCTTAACCATCTGCTATCATCTCACAGCAGATACAATCCATCAGAGAACATCTCTGTAAACACTCTGATGATAACGGTGGGCGGGCGAGCTTCGCCCTCTGACCTGGAAGGAGCTGAACAGGAGGTCGTAGAAGAGGCGGATCAGCCTGAGAAGAGACTCCTTCGGCACGGACTCATCGATGACGAAGGTGAAGAGGATGGCGTGAATTCCCAGCAGAGGAATCAATGTGAGCGTGGATTTGGCCAGCCTGAGGAGAACGAACGAGAGAGAGAAACATTAAATGAGAGCACGAGCTCTGTTTGTGTGAAATGAAGAAGACAGTCTTTACCTGAACTTGTAGTCGGTGTACCTCATCTGATGCGCCTTCAGCTTGGACATCAGAATCTTTATTATACGAATGAATATAATGAAATTAATCTATTCCAGAAGGAAAGGAAGAGAGAGAGGTTAAAATCACTGGGACTGATATGATGTGTCATCCAATCTTTTTTAAGCTTTTTTTTTTTTTTAAGTACACTTGAAGGACCAGAATACAAATTTTGATCAATTTGATAATTTACTCACCCCTATGTCATTCAAATGTCCATGACTTTCTTTCCACAGTCGCAAAGAAATTAAGGTTTTTGAGGAAAATATTCCAGGATTTTTTTTTAATATAGTGGGCTTCAATGGTGGCCAATGGGTTGAAGGTCCAAATTGCAGTTTCAATGCAGCTTCAAAGAGCTCTACACGATCCCAGTTAAGGAATAAAATTAATCATTTTCTAACAAAAATTTTAATCTATATACTTTTTAACCATAAATGCACTAGCACTGCAATTGTACATACACGTCTTCACGCATAAAATTAAAAATGTCACACAGTTCTTTGTCTGTGTACTCATTTTATCCTCCAACTATTTTATTAATTTTTTTTTTACGTTTTTAAATTTTGTTTGAATGTTTGCTTTGTAAACACTGGGTCGGTACTTCCACCAACGTCCTTTGTACATGATAATGCAATGCATGAGGTTGAGCTAGTGCAAGATGAGCATTTGTGGTTAAAAAGTATATTCTTATTCCTATATTCTAAAAATTCTTTTTTTTTTTGGAAATGACCAGTTGTTTCACTAGATAAGACCCTTATTCCTCGGCTGGGATCATGCAGAGCCCTTTAAAGCTCCAGTGAAACTGCAGTCCCACTGATCCCCATGGGGTAAGTAAATTATCAGGAAATGTTTATTCATTTAATATAAGAAAAGCATGAATGCACAGAGTTATTAATTAATTAATTAATTAACAGTAAAGAGTACTAACCCCCTAATTATGGCCCAAACCCTGATAGCACATGTACATTTTGGAGATGTCTATATCTGCAAGAGGTAGTTTGCTCATCTGCAATATGTCTATTGGATGTTTCCTATCAGATGTCAAACAGATGTCTATTAGATGTCTTTAAGATGTTTATGATTTAGAATGTATTTAAAACTAACATCTCACAGACGTCTGCCAGATGTTTGTGCACAGCAGATGCTTTCCAGATCAAGAGATCTTTAACAGTCGTGCAGACGTATGTGTGCTATCTGGCAAGCCTCTAAAACAATCGACAAATACTAACTGGTCAGTGCATTTAATTCTGAATAATACATAATCAAACTGATTTGTTTTACAAACACTTTACTAAAAACAGAAATAATGTAGATTCACATATTGTATACAAAGCTATTCAAAAGCCTGTTTCTGCTAGTGTGCATGGCTGTTTTTAAAACAAGTGGTCAATAAATCATTTAGGTTGTGTAGAACCACCATTTCTGTTGTGATTGTTTTTATTGCTTTGTAAAGCCCCCGGAGCATTTTTCTATGCGTTAACGAGCGTGTCGAACAAACGTTCCATAACACGCAGAGTTCATGAGGCGTTCCTGAGCCCGAGGCGCTCACTGAACAGATGATATCAGCTTGATATCAGAATCATATTAGAGACTGCTTGAATCTCAATACTCCAGCCCATCCATATGCAACACACACAGCCACAGACACATGCATGGTTTCATTGTCATGTGAGGCTGCGGTTCTTTTAGTTTTAAACAGATTGAATGAGATCAGTTACAATGGCCCGTTCACAGCCAGAACAACAAAATTATATTGTTTTTAAAATCGCTCTAACTTTAAAAGAACAGCAAATTCCACACCACTATAATGATAATAGCACAGAGAAATGACAGCCAGTGAGAATACAATAGCAAAAGTGTCAGATGATGTATCTACAGTAATTAATATCTTTTTAATGTAAACAGGTCTTAAATCTGGGGTTGAGTCTCTTACCAAATATGCAAACAGAATGGGAGAGCGGATGATCCACCAGAAGCCCATGTTGATATTCCTTTCCCAGCATCTGCATGTGACGAAATACCATGATGCATCGATTTAAACATGTCAAAAAGTTAAACCTAATCCATCATTCATTTTTTTATAAACCTGCTGACACAGGAAATTGAATTTTCTGTTTAAAGTCAACCTGGAATGCATTTCACAATCTATTCTTCATACACACTTACAGCATGTGACACATTTCAGAATAAAACAGCACCTTTAATGAGAAACAACATCAATCCAAAGAGCAGAACTTTATTTTATCCATCGGGAATTGATCGGACGGTGAGAAAGAAAGTCGTTCCAAAGGCAGTGTGGGTTTAATTGTATTTGGATGAAAGATTGAGAAATAGTACACAATAAGTCAAGAAACAAGTAAACAGAGCGAGTTTAGATTTGATTTTATCCTGAAGGTGTATATGTGTGTGTGTCCTTTCCTAAACTGAGCACGGCTTAATCTTCTAAGTAAAAGAAGCATGTGTCTTTAATTAAGTGTTACCATGGCAACGATGTTATTTGAATACAGGAGGTTTTTCCTCAGCAGCTTAATGACTATTTCTAATAAATTACATCTGCGTGCATCTGCTTAAACCGTGATCTCATTCGTTTTCAGAGGTATTACGTTTTTCTGTTATAAAAAATATCTAAACCTACACAAATGTTTCTAAATCCCTGTAGACATGTCAGGACTGGAAGCATTTAACACAATCCCACAACGGGACTCTCATTTATTTATTCCAAGAGAGACTTTCATAAATGCCAAATTTATTTAGAAAAAATAAATTGTGACTTTTAAGAAATTTAAACAATAGATAGAATTTTGTGGCTTTACGATTGTGTCGCAACAAGTCATTGTAGTGCCTCACTGATCGTCTCTTCCTCTTTACAAGTTATTGCTTGAAATAAACATAACATGAACATGGAAAGGTGTATTTTTTCAACCCCGGAAAGTTGACAATATACAGCAGTTTTCAAGTTCAAGTCCACTGACTTTAATCTACTCTTCTGTCTGATCTGTTTGTCCGACCAAATGACAGATTTAGTGTAATAATTGGTCAGATCGCCTGTCAATTAAACTCTTGGCAAAGGGTTCTTTCTTTGTATCATTGAGATATTATTAGGGTTTTATTTTAATTTTAGTTAAAATACAGCAATTTGGCACTTCCCTATTTACTTTTGTGCCTTAATGTAAAAAAAAAAAAAATCATTTTTGTTATAATCAACAATTCAACAATTTGCCACAAGTGAATTTTAAGGGGAGACACTGCAGGCAAATTTTTTTTTTTTTTTTTTTTTTTCATGCACCTTTCAAGTTTGTGATTTTGGGCTTTTTGGTTTTTCATAACGTGTTTTTTTTTTTTTTTTCAGACTAGTAGAAAGAAAACATCCAAAATACACTGCTAAGTGTTTCTTTTATAGCACGTTATCTATTTGTGTCAATAGCTTTCAATTACAATGCATATTTTTAAAGGCAGTTTTCTTAAAATTTGTTTTTTTCTTCTACTCTGAGCCATAAATCTTCACTTCAGCACTTACACACACCAAACTTTACATTTGTATTCCTGTCTATATCCTAAAGGTTTTTACAGAGCGGTTTGTTCATATTTTATCCCTCAAAAAAAAAAAAAAAAAAAAAAAATTATATATTTATATATATATATATATATATAAAAACTATAGTTTACTGTTTTGTTTTGTTTTTTATTATATCATAATGAAAGGAGCTATGTAAAAACTCTTGACTCTAATATATCAAAAAAATAAATAAAAATAAACTGACCACATCCAGTGTTTAGATTTTTGTACCAGAAATGTATGGAAATTAGCGCATATTTCATTAAATAATACCTCATTTGCATATTTAAACCTAACATTTTAGAAAACGTGTAATACAAAAAATATGTGCAATTATCAAAGTAATCAATCAGCTTGGTAAGTAAGGTGATAATTAGTTTTTTACCCTATTCATATGCAGTGTCTCACTTTAATGCAGCTTAATTTCCACTGAATATGGAGTATGTCTTTAAAATCTGCACTTCTAAAGTTAGAGATACATAAATGTTGCCTTGAGTCACTGTAGCGCACAAAGAAGAAAACCAACAAGGAAACTAAAACTTATCACCCGTGGGTTATGAAATATGTTGTGTCACCTACTGAAGAATCAAATTAAACTCAAACAATAAACACAATAAACAGAAAGGCAAATAAAAGCGGGGAAATTATATTAGCTGCTTTACCGCAGGGTAGAAAAGTAGAAAGACCAAAAACAGACGTGATGAGAGAGACAAAACGACACCTTCATCACTACTTTACACTCAAACACCAACTCATCATCATTATCATCAAGAGAGCACCTGATTGGTGAAGAGGAAGGGGGCGTGTCTAAAGTCACAGAAGACCAACTGCACTTTTATCACGCTGGTTCACACATGTGTAAGAGTTTCTCATATCGGTGTGTATTATTTAAGAGCAATGAGCCGCTTTATGACTCTTTTCACCTGCTTTTAGTCGGAACATGAGCGTACGGGGAGATCAGCGGTGTTAACGCCTCATGAAGAGCTAATAGTTTCACAGACTAACGCTTTTATCCCTCTATATCTGTATCGACCCCACACAAACTCATTCCCTATCTGTCAGCACATCAGGATTTACTGTACAGGTCAAGGGTTTAGGGACAAACACAATAATACAATATACATAATTATTATATTATAATTGTTATTACATACCAAAATAAATAAATAAATGAATAAATTATAGATGCATATATATTTTTTTTCTGAAATTAAGATTTATGCATTATCTGAAAGCTGAATAAATAAGCATATATATATATATATATATATATATATATATATATATACACATACATACATACATACAATTACTGATGGATTTATTTATGTTTAATGTTTTTTGTTAAAGAAATTAAAGACAGATCAAAATAACTGTTAGTTGTCGCCCTAGAATATTACATTAAAAAATATTTATTGGTAAGACAAAATATAGCATTAATTTGACCCTAATTTTCTGTACATATTCTATATATAATGCAGATATTTATTCGATATGCACTGTTGTTTAAGTAATCATAGTTTGTATAAACATTTTTGTTTTTAATTTTTCTATTTTTAATTTATAATTTTAATAATTCATGCATGCATTTATTTATTCATTTAGTTATTTTCAGTTTTAGTTTTAGTCCTGCACATCAAATTAAAGTAGCTGAACTAAAGTAAGTTTAGTTTCCTAAATATTTTATTTCTGTAAAAAAATATTTTAGTTCAAGTAACTTTTTTTATGGTTTTAATTTAGTAATATTCCTGCTGTCACCTATAGTAAAACATTAAAACCTTTTTAATGACAATCATTCTCAATGTAAATCAGGCAATATGCATGTTTATATACAGTAGCCCCAAAATTTATATGGACATTTCAGTCACAAAATAAAACTCGATTGTCACTGCATTAGGTACTAAATGTGACCCTGGACCACAAAACCAGTCATAAGGGTCAATTTTCTGAAATTGAGATTTATGCATTATATGAAAGATGAATAAATAAGCTTTCCATTGGTGTGTGGTTTTGGTGTTTGAATAGCATATAATTAGGCTGAGACACAACTATTTGAAAATCTGGAATCTGAGTGTGCAAAAAAAAAAAAAAGAAAATCTAAATATTGAGAAAACTGCCTTTAAAGTTGTCCAAATAAAAAGTTCTTAGCAATGCATTTTACTAATAATACAAAAATAAGTTTTGATATATTTATGGTAGCAAATTTTGATATCTTAATGATTTTTGGCATAAAAGACAAAAATGAATGATAGATCAATTTAACCATGCTACTTAAGACTGGCCACAAATATGACCCCAAGTATTTATTTAAAAAATAAATAAATAAATAAATAAATAAATAAAAAAGCAAGTAAGCATTTGACAAAAAGACATCAGTTGAGTTTGATTTCCATTAAAGATCAAATCAAAGACACTGAGCAAAAAATGTCTATGATATCTAATGCAAGTGTGACAAAGGTGTTCAAATACTTTTTGAAGCCGCTGTTAGTCAAAGTTAAAGGAAAGGAAACATACTCTTCATTTTCATACAGGTATTTGACTGTCATCCAAGGCAGCACAAATATGAGCGGCGCACCTGCAACACAAGACAGACAAAATCACCGGACTATCAATCTGTCAATCAAAACCTTCATCAGCTCATTTGTGATCAGAAACCCTCCTTCCTTCTGACTTCTGGCAAGTTTGTGATCCTGAATAAACTGTTTTAAGCTTCTTCAAAGTCAGTCGCGTTTACGCTTCTGAAACACTACATCAGAAACACTTCAAACTGCTCGGGGTGTTTTCTCAAGCGACTCATGGCGAATGTGAAAATGTTGTTTTGTGGCCTTTCTTTGTGCTAATTCTGAGAAGATCAGACTTCAATTATGAGAAAAACTCTCACAGACAAAGGAGCTTCTGAAAGGATGTAATTATGAATGATTGCGTGCTCATGCCTCACGCACCCCAGCCGATGCAGAGGTAAATGTAGAAGTAGTTCCTCTCGGAGAAGACGGTGGTGACCAGCAGGCTGTGCAGATACAGACCCTCCACCAGCAGCCAGTAGTTGTTGGCCATTACGCTGTACTGCATCATCACCATCGCAGCACGACAACCGCTCAGCGTCTGAGGAACGAATACACAAACATGCAAATATAGCCTCTGAAATACAACTATTTGAACATCTTGAATCTGAGAGTGCAAAAAAGAAGGAAAAAAAGAAGAGAAAATTGCCTTTGAAGTTGTCCAAATCAAGTTCTTAGCAGTGCATATTACTAATCAAAAATTAAGTTATGATATATTTATGGTAGGAAATTTACAAAATATCTCCATGAGCTTTGCTTAATATCTTATTGATTTTTTGAAAAATCAATCATTTTGACCCATACAATGTATGGCTATTGCTACAAAAATATATAATGTTATATATAACAGAATTTGGAATAACTTTTTTTTTTTTTTATAATTGATAATTGTTCTGTAATTAATAAAATATTAAACTTATTTACAAAAACTGATTATGTTTAGTTCTTAATGTAATTACTCAGAGACCTAATTGATATGTTTATAGATGCAGGCCTAGAATATTATATTTATTATATTATATTATATTATATTATATTATATTATATTAAATTATATTATATTATATTATATTATATTATATTATATTATATTATATTATATTATATTATATTAAAATTACATATAACAGATATAAATCACTTTATACCAGATTATATATCAGATTAATTCATTTGCCTTAATAGTGATTAGAAAACAACTGGAAAAAATAAAATAACCTTTAAAATTTATGAAAATTATTTACATGTCAGCCTGAAACAAAAATTACATCTTTTCAAATGCTTAATTTAATTCCATTTTTAATTTAATTTAATTTAATTTAATTTAATTTTATTTAATTTTGTTTTATTTTATTTTATTATTATATTTTTTTTTTCCCAGGTGCCTTCTAATCACTCTTTTGGAAAATTAGTGATATATGTCCAAAATATATGTTTTTTTTATTCTTATTGATGTTGTATTTTAACATATGACACACTTTGCAGTAAAGTTATTCAAAATGATTTTAAATGTTTTTACTAAAATGTATTTGATCTTATTTATCTTACTGTAAATACCATTTATGTGCTCAGCATTTTTTTTAAATCAATCATCCAATCAATCAATCAATCAATCAATACAGCTTTTCTTGATTAATTCACTACGATAAGCATTTGCTTTGACTTACATCAAAATCTCTCCATCATATATTTATTTGCACAATTTCTCATTTTATTCATTCATACAAGTTTTTATCAGCTTCCAACTTTTTAGTTTCTCAATATATGTGCAGTTGAGAGTTTCGGACTAGCAGCATTTGGCTGGTAAATCGCCCGCCCCCCAATCTGATGCATTTTCAAAATTAGCAAGATCCAATCTGATTGGCCATCTTTACACAATGCAAGCCAACATCTGCCAGGAAACAAGGTTGTTTATAGAACGACTCTGAGGGAAAGATATTTAAAGAGCTTTATCTGAGTCGCATGCAGTGATAAACAAGTGTCCTTGAACACACCTCTACTTTCTTCCTCTAGATTTCTGCCTATTGTAAAGGGTGATGTGTACCTGAACGCTGACCCAGCGCTGACCCTGGAAGTGATGCGGGCCGCTCTGGGCGCTGTTCATCTGGTCCAGCAGTGCATCTTTGACGAGGATGGAAAGAGCGCGCAGGATGAAGGAGCCGAACAGATTCATGTGGATGTTGTTCCTCATGCAGTGCAGCTTCCTGTTGGAAAATCAGACGCCGATGTGAAGACTGATTTGTGTGTGATCAGCATATGTAAT
This sequence comes from Garra rufa, assembly GCF_049309525.1. Classification (NCBI taxonomy): domain Eukaryota; kingdom Metazoa; phylum Chordata; class Actinopteri; order Cypriniformes; family Cyprinidae; genus Garra; species Garra rufa. The sequence goes on along the minus strand of NC_133366.1, from coordinate 4,741,090 downwards.
CTGGATCATGTAATCAGATTCCAAAAATGAAACACTCGTTATTAAAATACATTGTCATGCTGGCAAAAAGAACGGTATGGACACAGACTAAATTTAAACTACAAGCAAGTGAAAAATGCCAATGTTTTGGTCGAATTTGAATATTCATATCATGACATGTGCAATATAATTTTCAAACCCATGCTGATAAAATCAAAACAATTGTACTGACTGACATTTGCAAAGTTTGTATGCATCTTTGCAAAATGGCCTTTCTTAATAATGTGTAGGTTAGCAAGTTTTGCAGCTAAAGTAAACATTACAGCTGGTCATCCCACGGCAGAGAGGGGCGGGGCGAGCAAAGCTCATTAGCATTTAAAGGAACATGCAACAGAATAGCTCGCTCTAAAAAGAGCTGATTTTGACAAGGTAAAAAGAGTGTTTTTACACTACCATTGAGAATCTTTAACCAAAGTATGTTATAGACTTAAGATCCTAAAGAATTATATCAACTTGTGGAAAATGGGCATCTGATGACCCCTTTAAGTCTTACTATTTAAATGTTTGTTTGTTTTTCTTATGTCAGATATGCATGTATGTACCAGGAGCACCTTAAAACAAATTCCTTGTGTGTTTGTGCACACGCGTGTTGGCGAATAAAGCTAATTCTGATTCTGAACATTTAGTTAGAGCTTGAGAAAAATCTGATGTGCAACATTATATTAGATCTATGCATTACAGTTGGTCTTAATATAGATCTGTCTCCTTGTTAATCAAGCATTTAAATAAAAGACGGAATCACTCGCTGCTCTTGATTGAACTACTGTAATGCTATTTGCATTTTTGATAACAAAGATAAAATAAAAATAGCTACATTGTGATTGATAATATTGTAATTATAATTAAGAACTGAAGGGAAATATGCAATGTCGCGTAGTGAATTTGCTTTGGAATCTCAAAATCAACTCTGCTGACTCTGTCGCCTTCAAACGGCTATAGCTCAGTCATTTTTGTCATGTGTCATTTTGAAGGTGTTTTAATGGAGAATAAAAAATGAAAACATAAAAAAAAATAACTCATTTTTTAATATTTGCTCATTCCGACTCATTTTGCCAGCTTGGGTCACAATACCTGTAAACAGACTACAATTAAATTTTTTATATATTTATATTTTATATTTATTTATTTAGCAGACGCTTTTATCAAAATATGAGGAATACAATGAGCAACTTATCATGAGGCATTAACACGAGAAGTGCTAGCAATACAAAGTTTCAACATTGTCCAGAAAAGTACAAGCCAGAACGAGGAGGTCTAGAGGAATAGTGAAAGCTAAAAAGGGCTATTCATTCATTCATTCATTCATTCATTCATTCATTCATTCATTCATCCATCCATCCATCCATCCGTTCATTCATTCATTCATTCGTTCATCCGTTCATCCACTCATTTATTCATTCATTCATTCATCCATCCATTCATTCATTCATTCATCCATCCATCCATTCATCCGTTCATCCGCTCATTCATTCGTTCATTCGTTCATTCGTTCATCCATCCATCCATTCATTCATTCATCCATCCATTCATCCGCTCATTCATTCATTCATTCATCCATCCATCCATTCATTCGTTCATTCATTCATTCATTCATTCATCCATCCATTCATTCATTCATTCATTCAGCAGGGTGTTATGCTCACAGAAGAGATGAGATCTCAGTTGCTTCTTAAATATTGTTAGGGACTCCACAAGTACAGATTAATTTATATGATTAATATTCACAAAATGGCATTAAATTATCTATAATTAATTAATTTTTGCTAATTCTTCTTTTTTATCTTTTAAATTCTAAAAAAAAGTCTATTTATTGTGCTTTGTGGAACTACACACACAGATTTGCCAGTAGTCAGGCAGCTATAATTACACTAAAAAAAAAAAAAAAAAAAAAAAAAAACCTGATGATTCAAAACATTCAAAAATAGTTAAAAGTTAACTATTAAAAAATAACAGCTGAACATAAGTTCACAAATTATACTGTGACTAATCATTTTTGTAATAAATGTAAAATGCTTAAAAACACTTGAGGAGATTCATACTTGGGTTTAATAAACAGAATATTGATTACACTGATAATGTAAAAATATTAAATCTTTTTTTTTTTGAGGCACACTGAGTACGAAATGCTTTGCAAGTCAAAAAATAAAATAAAAATACAACCTCACATTATGTCAATTGAGTTTACACACCGTCTCCAAAACAGTCATTCATCATAAAAAAAAAATGGGATCAGTTTCAATTTTCTGCATTTTCGCATGCGTAACAAGCATTTTCAAAGGAAAGTATGACGAATATGAAAAAATCGAGAAAAAACGAAAGCAGAAAATTGTATGTGCATTGACCTTAATTGTGTAAGTAATGTTAATTTACCAAGAAAATGTGTCTGGGATATAATTTACATTTGTTACCAAAAATAAATAAATAAATAAAAACTTTGAGGACTTTTACATTTTTAAGTCAATCTGGTTCAACATTATCCTATTTAAATTAATGTGACAGGTTAAAACTAAACTATGAGTAATCTAAAAGTAACCCGATTTTATTACCTACAATGTGTGATGCAATACATTACATAACTATCTACAACTTTCGTCAATTTGTTTTGAGTGTTGAATTACAGTTTGTGATCAGGTTTGTGTGTTTGGTATGTGCTGTATTTACCTGAAGGCGATCAGGATGGCCAGCGCGAGAGTTAGTGCTGTCAGAGACAGCGAGTATCCGACGGTGTACATGGCTCTGAACTTGCTGAGGATCTGACCGTACTGCTTCTTCACACAAACAGACAGAGAAAGGTCAGCTGAGCGTTAGCGTCTTCGCTCAAAAACAGCATTGCATCTCGTCTCACCTGCCCAGGGTCATCCTGCTCACACTCGCTCGTGTTTTTCCCATGAGCCCATCTGCCGTCGGTGCCACACACACGGTACACCAACCCCTGATGAACTGCCACAAAAGACAGTGACAAAACACACAGATTACCATTATGTAGTTTTTCTTTTTTACTAATTTGCATACAAAGTGTGCATGTACACACTACTTTTATAAATATTTTGGAGTAATAAAGAGATCATCATCATTGTTGTTATTATAAACTAAAACTAAATTTTTTTTAAAAAAATTAAATAAAGCTGATTTATCAAAAAAAAAAAGCTTAAGCACTAAAATCGTAAAAAAATGAATTAAAGTAAAATAACTATATAAAACCACAAAATAAAATTACTAAAACTAAAAGTGAAATTAAAATGAAAACTGAAAAATGACAATAAAAGCTATTTTTAAATATGATTAAATACTATAATAGTATATAAATATTAAATTAACACTGAAGCAAATCAAATTACTTTTTTATTAAAACTAATAAAAATAAAAATAACAAGGCACATAACACAACTAAAAAGAGGAAACACAGAAATAAAAGCTAATTCAAAACATAGTTAATACTAAAATACTGTATAAAAATACTACTATAACAGTTACCTTATATGCATAGATAGATAAAAACAGAGCATTTGATGGAAAATATATGTTTTTATTCACATCACGTCATGAAACCACTGTTATTTAGTATAATTTTGACCATTTTTTTACAATTTGAATGTTTATTTTCGTATTTTCTGTCTTTATTTTCATTTTAGTTAAAATGTTAGTATTTTTTTCCACTTTTCTAATTTCAAACATTTGTATACATCTACATGCATTTTTATTTTATTTTAGTTAGTTATACATTAAGTTGAACTAAATGAAAATGAGAATGGTGTATTTGATAACTATAGCTGAAATAAAATAACTTTAAGTGTGTGTGTGTGTGTGTGTGTGTGTGTGTGTGTGTGTGTATGAAAATATATATAAATGCATTGCTAAGTACTTAATATAGACAGCTTTAAATGCAATTGTCTCACTCTTTTGATTTTTCGCACCCTCAGATTTGCAAATCGCAGTGAAAATAATGTTGATACATACATTTAAAAAAAAAAAAAACAGACCCTGATGACTGCTTTTGTGGTCCAGGGTCACATATATATTATTTTTTTTATGGTTTTAATGAACTATAATAGTCCTACATTAAACTGTGAGTTTCAAAGATGGCAGTCTTACTATGTTTTTCCTGTTACACATTCACGCTGTAGGTTATTAGATGACAGACTTCCACCTGACTCCTGGTAATGAGCTGATATTTCCTGTTAAGAGTTGAGATGTCATTCATCTGTCTTATGCAGACAAAAGACATTTCTCTTGGGTGTAAGTCAGAGATGAGTGAGAAGGAGGATGCTGTTCTTGTCGTCTTCATCGTCTTATTATTCTGAAGTGAGAACTACAGAGTGTGTGACTTTTACAAGAGCGTCTGAGAGCTTGAACCTGAGCGCGAGTTTGGTGGAATCTGTCATTAAAAGCCCTTCATGTCTTTAATGAGTCCTGTATGGCATGTATAACGTCCGTATGCAGCGTTTGCAGGTCTGGGAGCTGCAGTCGGCTGAAAGCAGTCATTTATTTCAGCAGTCTGACAGGTAAATGAGAGCGTCACGCATCAGTGGATGTTTAATTCTATCTTCAGGAGTTAAAAACGCTCTGATGCGTTTCTTATATTTCTCTGGCCGATGCAGCTGTGTCCTGAAGCACTGTATTATATCATTCCCGTCACAGTTCAGCATTAACATGCATTTAAATTGGACAGATAACAGAATACATTTCACCCTGTTTGGCTGGGATCAAGTAGAGCCCTTTGAAGCTGCATTAAAACTACATTTTTAACCTTCCATTCGTTGAACACCATTGAAGTCCACTGTATAAAGAAAAATCCTAAAATGTTTTCCTCAAAAAAAGCAATTTCTTTGCGACTGAAGAAAGAAAGACATGAATATCTTGGATGACATGGGGGTGAGTAAATTAAAACAGATTACATGCAAAAGGTATTACAGATACGAATCCTATTAAGTCTTTATTTTATTTGGGGGTGCACTAGAACAAGCTTGGTGGTTTGAAAAGCGCATTATTTTTCACATTGTTTACAATATTACAATAGCTTTCTCCCCAGGCTGGCACAAATGGCTCAATTAGTTCTGGGTTTAATAAAGGTCCGCCTTCCGAAAAAACGAAATGTGTTGTGATTGGTTAGCAGTCCCACTGCTAGATTAAAGCGATTCTTACATTTTAATTATGGATTTTTTTTTTCTTAGAAAATCACATCAGATCACTTAAGGATGCATGGAGGGTGAGTAAATAATACGTTAGAGCAGTGTTGTACCTATCATCAGCCTGTGAGATCGCCTATACGCAATATTAACATTAGTGTGCTAATTTATTTAATTATTCACTTGCTCGAAACCATAAGGCTAGTGAAGCTATCTACACTACATGATGAATAAATCTCTTACCACACACTGCACATGTCTACGGCACGGCTCCGACACAACCACCAATGATCGTCACTTTAGTCAATGCTTGTGTTTACATCAGCTGCAGCTGCGCATGTGTTTGGACCCTCTATACCGCACACATCAACGGCGCAGCTCCAGCATGGCTACCAGAGCAGTTAGCGGACACCTTAGTCAATGCTTGCGTTTATACCAACCATTCTGCGGCTCATTGAAGCATCCAAGAAGTGGCTGTCCATGCTACATCTCTAAAGTTATGAGAATCCCCCACCTTGTCCCTTCCCATCCGCCAACGATTTGAATTTCCATAGGCAGGATTTATTTGAATGATATTCTAATGGACATAATGGATAACAAACGCTGTAGTCCAAAGTAGTGTTGCTTTCGTCAATGAAAATTATGACTAAATATCGTCGTCAACGAACCTTTATCACGTGACGAAAACTAGACGGGACGAAACGAAAATGCTGGTCATGTGACGATGACTATAATTAAATGTTTAATGCAATATCGTTGACGAATAAAAACGAGACTAAATGTGGTTTACAAAATAAAAACTATGCTAAAATGTCTCCTCATTTTTGTTGACGAAAGCGAGACGAAACGAAATGTTATAACCTAACGTTAGATTGATTCGCGCATGCCCAGTAGCCAGAGCTGTATCCCTTCTAGCCTAAATCGCAGGCGACGTCACTTTCTCAAGCCCGACTCGCGTCATTATCTAGAAGACGACTACAAACGAAGTTAAGTCTGAAAGAGATAAACGGACCGATGGCCGGCCAGCTGTGGTTCGTCTTTGGGAGAAAAAGAAGAAACGACATTTCTTCGAAGCGTTCCCCTCAATTCTATCGTAAAAAGGTTCATTATTCAAAGTTTTTCAACATGATGTACACTAATGACATCTTGTGGTCAAAGGTGGAAAAAGTTTATTTTGCGTCCCAGATGCCCAAGCGATATTTGGACAGTTGCATAAAATAGATCACTTTGTGCTACGAAAACCATAAGAAATATTTTACTTACACAATGTAAAAATTAATTAATCTGTAAATAAACGTATAAAATTATAAGCATGTTTCGAGTTGGCATAGATGATCAAAGTAAATTAAGAATATTGTTAAGCTGACTAAATGTCATCAGTTTTCGTCGACTAAAACTAGACGAAAATAGTCATGGGTAATTCTGACTAAAATAAGACTAAAATGCTCAGACTTTTAGTTGACTAAAACTTGACTAGACTAAAAAGAGTATGAACGTGACTAAAACTAATAAAAACTAAAATGACAGCTTCACACAAAGACTAGACTAAAACTAAAATTAAAACCGGCCGCCAAAAACAACACTAGTCCAAAGGAGCCATTCGTAGTAGTTCTTGAAAAAAGATTTTTCAAGAACACACCACACACTGACTAAAATTCAAAAAGTGAAAAAGCATAATAGGACCCCTTTAAGAATTACTCTTAGTGCTTTACCTTTCCGGTACCAGGGCAGGTACCACGGGCAGGACACATTAACCGTGGTGCCTGGTGATCCATCGGGCCAACACACGTACTGATCAAACGTCCTGTTGCACACCGACCCTGAAACAGACACACTTTAGCTGTGATGCACACACTAGTGCACCACACACTGCACAGCACATATACTGAGACACAGCAATCAGCATTCAGACGACAGTAGCGAGTCTGACCTGAGGCCGGCGGTGTGCTGATGAAGCTCTGAATACACTCATTTGTGTAGATCCTCCATTGTTCCTGCAGCAGCTTCAGAGATTTTCCAGAAGACACCTACAAACACAAGATCACTTCAAACATGAGCTTTAACACACTAAACACTGACAATCAATTAAATGAAATATAAATGAAATATATACATTTCATTTAATTCAATAATATGTTTTTTTTTTTTCAATTCATTATTCTTTATTGG
>NC_133366.1:4705209-4733256 GCF_049309525.1 Garra rufa | reverse complement strand
GTTTATTGGAAGATGAACGCAGATACGCTATCCATACCCGCGCGCTTGTATATTTTACTGGAACGCGCACGTCGTACAGCCTTTTGCGCAGAAGTACTTGGTTACACAAGTTTGTATAGTTAATTGTGTTGTAAATGCAATTGTCAAGCAGTTTGTAATGCATTTTGGAAACAGGAGATGAGCGCCTGGTCTAATGCGCCACCTGGCTTGAGAAACCCGTTCTCAAAGACTTACTTTTAGTCATTATTTGGGTAGCACACATATTCTGAATGCCTTCAGCAGAATTCAAATTAGCCATTTTAATCTAGATTAATCTAGATTAATTTCAAGATTTAATCTAGATTAATCTAGATTAAAAAAATTAATCTATGCCCACCACTAGTAAAAAGTAATAAGAACAGTTAAATAGTAGTAAACAAGGTACTTACAGGGTTCACTGTTCTTTTTTTTGGCTTGAAGAAATTATGTTTTTTGAGGAAAACATTTCAGGATTGTTCTCCATATAGTGGACTTCTATGGTGGCAGCACTTTTGAACATCCAAAATGCAGTTAAAATGCATAGATCTAAATGATCCCAGCAAAGGAATAAGGGTCTTATCTAGAGAAATGACCGATCATTTTATAAAAAAAAAAAAAAAAATCTTTTATATATACTTTTTTACCTCAAACACTCCTACATTGTTGCAGAAGTACCAACTCAGTGTTTACTCAAGTGAACTTGCAAAGAAGGTCAAATGCCCTTTCCAAAAAAATAAAAAATAAAAAGGTTAAACAGCAACATAGTACGATTTTGAAGTTGGAGGTGAAAATGAGAAGGGAGTTTTTCGACATGCCCTAACTTTCTTGAACGGTACTGCACAGAGTATGCATGCGCATTGCAGAGCTAGACAAGACAAGCATTTAGGGTTTAAAAGTATATATTATATGTACTATAAAATGACAGACAATTTGTCTAGATAAGAGCCCTATTTCTCGCCTGGGATTGTTTAGAGCCCTTTAAAGCTGCATTGAAACATGAAAAAATATAATATCTTTACAACTGAAAGACATGAACATATTGGATGAAAAAGGGGTGAGTAAATTATCTGTAATTTTTTGCTCTGAAAGTGAACTACTCTTTTAAGAAAACATTTTTGAATTTGGGCTGAAAGGGTCAAAAGTTTTAAACCTCCAGGATGAACATCCTCTTTCTTTGCATTAATTCAGAGAGAGAGATACAAAGAGCAACCCTGTGCACACAGCATTATGGGAAATGATGTTTTCTGCTCACTAAATCAGCTTAGACTGGTGTGAGGACCTCTGCTGTCCCTGATGTGCAGTTTGCATGTAGTCATTGTCTGTGTTTACCGTGTTAATGGTGGTTTAATTAGTGCTGCTACTTAATAAAAGCATGCAGCATTCTGAAGGAGTCTTTAAGTTGAGTGTGTGTGTTTGTGTTTCAGACATGAATGATTCTTCAAATCATGTGCTGTCACCTGCTGGACCAGAAAGTGGGTAAAAAAAAAAAAAAAAAAAAAAAAAAAAAAAAAAAAATCGCACAAGCCACATCAGCAGACCAGAAGATTACAGAGACATAAGGATGCAGAAGTCAGAACACACTGAAATCTATATTATGTGGGTAGAAATAAAGTAGCTGTTGGTCCCCATTGACATTCATAGTATTGCATAAAAAAAGTCAATGGTGACCAGCATTCTTCATATTACCTTTTTTGTGTTCAGCAAAAGAAAGAAACATGAATTTTTGGCTGAACTGACCTCATAACAATAGACTCGCATTAACTTGCAGTTTTGGTTTTTAGAAAATCCTTCATGTTTCACAATAATCTCTCAGAATCACTAGACAGAGACGGAGAGAGAGAGAAAATTTCTCATCAGTGGTAATAAAATACGGCTTAATAACCAAAAAGCAAGTGCTGACTGGAAATACCATTTAGTTATTGTGTGTGTGTGTGTGTGTGTGTGTGTGTGTGTGTGTGTGTGTGTGTGTGTAATGGTTTGAGTAATAGGCTGAATTAAGGCTGGATCTGAAGTGGACTGTGTGCTGAGCCTCTTTAGCTCATTGCTTTTTAAATACTCTCATTATGTGTAATAGATAAATGAATCATCCGGAGGTAAACGCTTATTGATTTGGCGAAACTCAAGTACCGTTTTCAAAAGCGATTAGGATCATTGACACAGAATATAAACAGTGTGTAAATCAGCTGCGATCTGAATCATTAGATGTGGGCAATGGTTTAATGTGGACGTTTTTGCTGCTGCTCCGTCGTTACGTTTATAAGACTGAATATTTTATTTTCCTCATTTAACTGAGAGTGGTGCAGTGTGTACTACCATGTTATATGTATATAAAATTTAAATGTATTATATTTAAATAGTATTATTATATTCTAATATGTACTATTAATTTAATTTAAAATTATCTATTAAAAAGTTTTGTTTTGCAACAGTGTTTTAGTGCCACGTAAAAAATAAATAAATACATAAATCTAAGGTTACAAGATTATATTTTTGAGAATAAAGTAAAAATACTACAAGAATAAAGTCGAAATATTTCAAGAATATTGTCGAAATACGATAAGAATAAAGTGAAAATTTGTCGAGAAAAGTAAAAATAAAGACATAGTATTACAAAAAGTTTAAATATTACAAGAATAAAGTCAAAATACTACAATAAAGTCGAAATACAAGAGTAAACTAAATATTCCGAGAACAATGTCGAAATACAACGAGAATAAAGTAAAAATATGTCGAGAATAAAGTAAAAATTAAGAGATAAAGTCATAATATTACAAAAAGTTTACATTTTATGAGAATAAAGTCAAAATACAACAAGAATAGTCAAAATATGTCGAAAATAGTCAAAATTATAAGAATAAAGTCGTAATGCTATAAAAAGTTGAAATATTACGAGAATAAAGTCTAAATATTTTGAGAGTAATGTTGAAATTACAAGAATAAAGTCAAAATACTACAAGAATAAAGTCGAAATATGTCAAGAATCAAGTAAAATTAACAGAAATAAAGTCGAATTTTATTACAAAAAATTGAAATATGAGAATAAAGTAAAAATATTTCAACTTTATTCTCGTATTTCGACTTTATTTTTGTATATCGACTTTATTCTTGTAATTTTGACTTTACTTTTGAAAAAAGTTGAAATTACAAGAATAAAGTTGTAATATTACACAAATAAAGATATATAACGAGAATAAAATGTTTTGAAACATTTCGACTTTATTCTCAAAACGTTTCAACTTTAATCTCGTAAATTTTACTTTTTTTAAGTGAATCTAAAATGCTGTCATACTTTTAATACACACACACACACATATACATACACATACACACATATATATATATATATATATATATATATATATATATATATTAAGCATATATATATATATATATATATATATATATATATATATATATATATATATATATATATTAAGCATATATATATATATATATATATATATTAGGGGTGGGCATAGATTATTTTTTTTTAATCTAGATTAATCTAGATTAAATCTTGGAATTAATCTAGATTAATCTAGATTAAAATGGCTAATTTGAATTCTGCTGAAGGCATTCAGAATATGTGTGCTACCCAAATAATGACTTAAAGTCTTTGAGAATGGATCATAAAGCTCATAAATCTGTTCTATGATAATTTGTTGATGAAAATAAATTATGTTCAATTAGATGTACTTGTGTTTACTAACTAACTAACAATGAAATTATTTTTTCTACCTATTAGATTGTGTTTTTTTTTAACGTCAACACCTACCCAGCCCATTACATGTTACACCGTACTTTTATTTTGACAGGTTGCCGTGAAGTTTCTGTGTCATACAGTATGATATGATGCTAGTTTTCTCAAATGAAACGTTAAAAGTGACACTCACAGCAGTTTGGGAGATTGAGTTTATCTGTTCATGTGAGATGAAAATACCAAAAAATTACCGGGAGCGTCACGTGTGTTTCAGTATGCGTGTAGTAAAAGCTCGTCTCCGCAGTGCATACATACAGCTAGGCAAACGGAACATATCGGATTCATATTAAAACGGTCTTTTTGCATTTCAGGTTTCACATACACTAGTCCATATCGCGATTTGAATTACGTGACAGACCAACATTTGATTTATGAATCCAAAAAAACGACGAATTTACGTGGCATTTCGCTATAGTAGATTCGGTTTTTATGAATGGAGGACTACGCGATCCCGTCTGTGTTTTGGCGGAGGAGACTTAAACGCGCGACCATATTCTATAGTCTTCGGTATACATCCGCGTTAAACTATCAAGGTGAAAGTCATCATAGCTTGCGTAGTTTAGACCCAGCTCCCAACCCAAATTTGAGAATAGATTAACGGCGATATTTTTTTTATCGCGCGATAAGAGTTTCACGTTAACGCAGCACGTTAACACTGATAACGGCCCACCACTAATATATATATATATATATATATATAAAAACTAACACCTCAGCAACTCCAAATTAAAAATGTAATTGAAAAGCACAAAGTAGAATGTGGATACAAGAATATTTCCAAGTCAATGAATATACCTTGGAGTAATTAAACTCATAACTGAAAGAGTGGTTTTATCCTCAAAAACCGAGCGACATTGAGGAGATGGTGAGCACTGACTCTGACAGAGCTGCAGACTTCACTAGCTGGGATTGTACAACAACAACCGATGCCGAGAGCTTCACACAGCGTGAAAACAATGACAGACCAAAGGCCAATGTTAAATGCCACTGACATCTGAGCTCCAGTTTGCCAGGAGGCATCTGAGAGACTCTGCATTCTGCTGGGACAAGCTTCAGCTGTCTGATCAGACCAAAGTTGAGCTTTTTGGCTTTTAGGACAAAGGGCATGTTTTGGCGTAAACAAAATACAGCACATCGTCAGAAATCAAGGTGTCCAACCGTGAAGCATGAAGATGGTGGCATTGTCACACTGCGGGACGTTTGCAAGCATTTGAGGTTGATGAATGCAGGACAAAGCAAGAAAAGCTGGATGGAGTCTCCAAGACACCTGGAACCAAGAGAAGATTTGCTTTCCAGGGGTGACCGTAACTGGCTGATTAACCTCCATAGTACGATGCATTGTTGTGGAAACGAACTAGCTAGTCACGACTGTTTCCCAAACAAGGTCACATCTCCGTCGTTTGAACCACATTATTCAACAATGTAGGGCCGTTTTTAATGACGTCACCGAGTAATAACCTCTGCTATTTAACTGATTAGAGATCTCAAAAATGCTGCTATATTGAACACGGCACCTAATGACTAATTTACTATGTTTTTTGTTCCCTGTCATTTCGCTTTATTTGATGTTTGATTCATCGCTTGTTCTCTCTTACGTCATACTCCGGGGTTCCCTCAGGCATTTGTGCACATGCGCAATATTCATGAACAACGCTTATAGAGGATGAACAAAAATACATAAATTAAAATGCATTTATATTTATATTCAATGGAAAATATAGATTGTACTGCATGTTGGCTTACTTATTGTGCCCCAGAGCATTATTTATTGAGCTCATATGTCTTACTAACAAGAAACTATGCTTCTAACCACAGGTCGAGAGCTGTAGTTCTAACTACGTAAGTTTGCGACGCTGTTTGCGAATGTACGTTTGAACTATGGTGTCGGGAAACACCCAATTGTTGAACTACGTTGGTAATGACGGAACTTGAGACCATAGTTGGCTAACGATGCTTTTGGGAAACACATCCCAGATGGATTCTGAAACATCAAGTAAAATATATGCAGGAATGGTTTAAAAACAGCAATTTTTGAGTGTCAAACTCGGAGTTTAGAGCTCAGTCTAGTTTGCATTTTATAATTGGTCCTAAATAAGACTGCAGAAGCCTGAATGAACTTGAGATGTTCTGTAAAGAAGAATCTGGAAACAAGCTGCATATATTAAACACTGATTAAATACTGATACTGATATTGTTTTGAATCTAGTAACTCTAATAACTTCACTTTAAACAATATGTTTCTGTTTATCAGAACGAAAAACAACAAATTCATTCTCAGTGCTTCAGTGTCCTGTGTAAAATATGACTGAAGCTGTGCTCAATGATGACTGGACCTCTGGGAACACTTTTGGGCTGAACATAATCAATTGTTTACTAAAGACACTTTTGTGTGCAGAATATCAGCACAAAACCCCTCATCGTGTCATTTGTCTCAAAACTCCTAAATTCACACAAGTGCAAAAACAAGTTTATTTACATTGACTTTCAGGATTTAAGGTTTTTATTCCACATGGACCCTGCTAAAAAAAAAAAAAAAAAATCTGGTTTTAGCTGGTCATAGCTGGTCAGCAGGCTGGTTTTAAAGGGGTTTTTGCAACTTTCCCAGCCTGGGAGAACAGCTAAAACCAGCTACTTTCAGCTTAAACCAGCTAAGACCAGCCGACCAGCTTAGGCTGGTTTTAACTGTTTTTTTTTTTTTTTTTTTTTTTTCAGCAGGGAATGTAATAAAGTGACAGTAACTAATAATGTTTCTATTCATCAAATAATCCTGAAAAACAAAACATATCAGAGTTTCCACAAAAATATGAAGCAGCACCACTGTTCAACACTGATATTAATCAGAAATGTTCCTTAAGCAGCAAATTAGCATAGTGGAGTGCTTTCTGAAAGATCATGTGACACTGAAGACTGGGGTAATGATGCTGCAAATTCAGCTTTGATCACAAGAATAGATTACATTTTATTATATGTGACTCTGGACCACAAAACTAGCCAAATGGGTCAGTTTTTGAAATTGAAATTGAGATTTACACATCATCTGAAAGCGAAGCTTTCCATTGATGTATGGTTTGTTAGAATAGGACAATATTTGGATATCTATTTAAAAATCTGGAATCTGAGGGTGCAACATAAATAAATAAATACATATTTAGAAAATTGCCTTTTAAAGGTCTAATCAATGCATATTACTAATCAAAAATTATGTTTTGATATATTTATGGTTGAAAATTTACAAAATATCTTTTTAGAACATTGAAAGAAAAAATCTATAATTTTGACCCATACTTTTGATCCGTATTTTTGACTATTGCTACAAATATACCTGTGCTACTTAAGAGTTTTGTGGTCCAGGGTCACATATATTCACATAGAAAACGGCTATTTTAAATTTCAAATAATTTTAAATAATATGTAACTGTTTTTGCTGGACTTTTGATCAAACAGAAAAGATTCATAAACCTTTCTGTTTCAGTCTATTTACAGCTCTTATAGAGAACGCGGTGACTTTACAAATGTAAATGTCCTCTGTTGTGATTTCTCATGAAAAATTCTGCACCATTTGATCACGCACAGTCTGACTGAGTTGTTTTTAATGGATTTTCTCTATTCATTGTACGTGAGATCACTGATATCCATAGTGCACCACGTCTGACATATTAAACACTGTGGCTTCCTGTCTGAAAAGGAAGTTTTGCGACACTGTGAGAGCTTAAAACTAAATATCAGATCTTCAACAAAGTTTAATGAATAATCGATGGCTCTGTAAAGATAATGACTGTTGGAAGAACAGTTTGTGACATCCATTAATACAAAAGTTTTTCTTTTGTTTTACACAGGTCAATGAAATATCTGGCAACAAAGGTGCACTTAATGGATGTCACAGGTGACACTGACAAATGTCTGGCTTGGATCGTCGCTCTTCAGATGTCCTCAAGTGGCCTTATTATCACATGACTGGCAACATGAATCAAAGCAAAGTTATTACTGAGAAGATGAAGGTTAAACTGATCATCTGACAGCAGCTGTAGCAGCCAAAATGAATAGCAAGTGCTTCCAAAGGAGAGATCATTTTAGTCATTTTATTTAATGGGATTTAAAAATGGCTGTGTAAAAAAAGGTTGGGCTTTTCTGCATTATGAATTTATTAATAATCAAATATGAATTATTTAAAGAAAATGTATTAACAGTAAATCATATAAAGGTTTTACATCATGATATAACGTAACATTATTACACTGCATAAATATAATTAATATCATTATTTTATAAGAAATCATTCAGTATATGTTTCTATTTTTAGCAAAAAACAGTAATACAAATATGATTTCTGTGTTTTCTGCAGATTGCTGAAGGGTCTGAACAAACCAAACAGGATTGTTGGCATGAACAACACAATAGATTGAACTCTGTCTGGCAGTTCAGAAATGACTCACATCTGTGAACACACATTTTCACACACCTGTAAACTCTGTGTGATCAGACGGTCAGCCGCTTGGCCTCTGCATCCACACATTGTTCACAGCACAAGCTCAATCACAGCTGAACGTGTCTGACAGAGATTACACAGAAGACGAGATATTTCCAGCGGCAGAGCCGACGTGAGCAACCCACGAGAAAAACCTCCAAAGTATGTCTCAGTGCCATGATGTGGACGCCGGCCAACATCGACATGCCGCGTTTATGATGTGCATTTACTCTGTGGCAAACCAAACAAGATAAAGGCTGTGTGTGCAAACATGCGCATGTGTGTGTCTGCGGATGATTAAGTGATCGCAGTGGTGCCATCAGAATCCCAGCATTCCACTGCTGCAGATGTTTTCAGTCCGACCCCAACACACACACATTGAGGAATCTCAAGAAATCTCACGAGTAATATCATATTGCACCCCTAAAATTATATAAAGAAAAGTGTTATTTTACGTATTACGTTTTTTTTAATAATTTATTTCTAAGAGTGTAGAATCACATTTTTTGGTTCCTCAAAGAACCTCTGAGTGAACAATTCTTAAAAGTATACATTTTTCTTAGTGTGAAGAACATTCCAACCATCTAAAGGCCATTTTTCCACTATAGACGGTTTCAACGGCAACAACATAAACAAACGTTACTGCGCATGCGCGCTTTTGTGGCCCAAACTTAACTTCCGGTAGACATCCAAATAGAATCAATAACAACAGCTAAATCCTTCTAGAGTAGATTATTTTTTTAATAACAAGCGAAATGTGTTGGCTGCGTAAATTAGACTGATTTATTAAAAATGCAAACTCATCCTCTGCCAGCAGGAGGTGCTTTAAGCACGAGGTTTCCCCGGTAATGGCTATAGACAAAGCAGCTCTTAATTTAAAAACGCTGCCTTATGCAGGATGAAATGAAAATGACATTTTCTAAAGACAGTCTTTCTTCAGAAATACAGTGATATAAAAACACCCACGCCTCGGTTTGATTTTTAAACGTGCATTACGTTTATTCAACGAAGTCTATTGGAAAATCAGTCGTTTTTTATATCGTGGCAGGTCGCCACAAACAAATAAATGTTTGGGAAACACATACCACAGCACAATAACCTGAGACCAACTTCATTACTCATTATTAGCTGCGTTTGTAGCCCGCGACACGAACCAGACAGATAAACAAACACAGACCGGAAGTTAACTTAGGTCCAGGCGCGTGCGCCCGATGAAACCGTCTATAAAGAGCCTTTTGTGGAATAGAAAGGTTCTATGTATGTCAAAGGTTCCCCATGGAACCATAAATGCCAATAGAGAACCTTTATTTCTAAGAGTGTAGAATCACAATTTTTGATTCATTGAAGAACTTCTGACCGAACAACTCTCAAAGTACCCGTTTTTTTCTTAGTGTGAAGAACATTTCAAGAAAATCACAGGTCAAGAAAATATGATCATATTACCCCAATTTTACAGTCTCTACACTGGCTACCTATTAGGTTCCGTATCACTTACAAAATATTACTTCTTACCTATAAGGCCCTTAATGGTTTAGCTCCTGCATACCTAACTAGTCTCCTACTACGCTACAATCCCTCACGCTCCCTAAGGTCGCAAAACTCTGGACTTTTGGTAGTACCTAGGATAGCAAAGTCCACTAAAGGAGGGAGAGCCTTTTCTCATTTGGCTCCCAAACTCTGGAATAGCCTTCCTGATAACGTTCGGGGTTCAGACACACTCTCTATGTTTAAATCTAGATTAAAGACTCATCTCTTTAGCCAAGCATTCACATAATGGATCTCATAACGTTGTAATTTCAGTTACATCTGATCAAATGCACATTAATATTCTTCAGCTTGGGCTAAACACATCATTTTTGTTTGGTCGGAAGTTGGAACAGCAGCTACGCTAATTATTTCTTTGTTTCTCTGTCTCTGCCACGGGATTTCCATCCCGTGGTAACTAGGGTTTACACAAGATTCAGCCCGGATTCAGAAGAAGAGATGATGCCAACCCCTCAGAGGACCGCAGATGATGCCAGCCTTGAAACAACATACAGCACTACATAATTTTCCTACAAGTTGATTACAGCACATAACCATTGCAATTAGTGTTCATCATCTGTTTGATTACACAGTTACTGATTTTAATATTTATATCATATGTACATCGACTCAACATACAGTATTCACCACTAATAAGCTACTAAATATATTGTAGTAGCCTAAAACTTTTGTACAGCTGCTCTGCAACAATTTGTATTGTAAAAAGCGCTATACAAATAAACTTGAATTGAATTGAATTGAACATTTCAACCATCTAAAGAACATTTTCCATTCTAAAGCACCTTTGTGGAATGGAAAAGTTCTATGTATGATAAATGTTCTTCATGGAACTTTTTAAGAGTGTAGAATCACAATTTTGGTTCCTCAAAGAACCTCTGAGTGAAAGATTCTTAAAAGTATTGTTTTTTTCTTCGCGTGAAGAACATTCCAACCATCAAAAGATAATTTTTTTAATTTATTTTTTTCCCCATTATAAAGAACATTTTGTGGAATGGAAAGGTTCTACGTATGATAAATGTACTTCATGGAATCATAAAGAACCTTTATTTCTAAAAGTGTAGAATCACAATTTGGTTCCTCAATGAACCTCTGAGTGAATAATTCTTAAAATAACCATTTTATTTCTTCGTGTGAAGAACATACCAACCATCTAAAGAACATTTTTTTATTATTATTATTATTATAAAGAACCTTTTTTGGAAAGGAAAGGCTCTATGTATGTCAAATGTTTCTTGTGCAACCTTAAATGCCAAAAGAGAACCTTTATTTCCTAGAGTGTAGTATTACAATTTTTGGCTCCTCAAGAACCTCTAAGTTTACATTTGTTTCTTAGTGTGAAGAACATTCCAAACATCTAAAGAATATGTTTCTATTATGAACAACCTTTTGTGGAATAGAAAGGTTATATGTATATTAAATATTGTTAATTGAACCATAAATGCCAATTGTGAAACTTTTTTTATTTTGAGAATGTCTGTGAGCTGCGGACTTAACCGTCCCTTCGGGCCGCTTATTTAGGAGGGTGCGCAGATGGCTGAGGTTCTCTGGGGTGTTCAGTGGTGTTAATGTGGGCGTCAATCCAGCACCCAGCTGAGAGACATTAAACCACAAACCCTTCAGTTCTCCAAGGAGTGCAAAGGAATGTAGAATAAATAGAAACTGTTCTCGTCCAAATCTCCCATACAGTAGACACACTTAAATCTACACTCCAATGCTCACATACACAAACCAAGCAGCTAACGTTTCGATCTGTAATACTGAAAGTTTGCGTGAAGTTATGCATAAGAGCTCCAGCGATTCCCAGCTGCTGCGTTAATGAACTTCCATTCATTTTTGGCTTCTGGGACCTCACATGTGTTGCAGGTGCACGATTGCCTATCCAAGAGTTGCATAACCAAACATCTGCTGTACAGAATGAGAAACACGACTGCAGGAAAATAGGTTAATAATGGGTTAAGGTGATAGATGATAGTATACACGAAGCCTTGAGGGACTCAATCTAATGTACATGTTCTTCGCTGGCGCTTCAGCGTTTAATTGCACTTACATGCTCATTTCTTCCCAGAATGCCTTCACCGTCAAGTCCTTGTGGATTTCAGCACAGGAAACGCTTATAGAGAGTTTATTTCATTACCCAGATCTCCTGGTTCATTATCTGTGGAGCCGTCCTACACCTGAGGAGAGTGATGTCCCTCTTGTGTTTTTCTATTGATGTGTGTGCAGTCGGGCCTGAAGAATAGGATGTGTTATTGAATTTGGCTGAACCATCCCTCTCTCTCTCTCGTTCTCTCTCTCTCTTTTCATTCTCTTAGATATGAGCTCAAGCTCAAACTCACATACTGACACAGACGCTCAACAATAGAGAGTCAAACTGCTCATTTGTTTACTTTCAATTACATTATCCTCCTCTGAAAGTGTCTCTCTCTAATTCTGTTAGAGTAATTGAATTCGAGGTTTCCATTAACAGATAGAATAACAGAAGTGCTATTTAGAGGTGTTGAATGTCATGTAAAGATATAGTTTGATCTGATGAGCTAAATCTAAATGATAAATAGGACCATATGAGGTTTATCAGTTTTTTTTTTTTTTTAGTTTGTCCCCAAATTATATTTTATTCCTTTAGTTCCTTATTTTCTTGTTAAATTTCTCTCTGTATTTTATGGTTTAATTAAATAATAACAATAAAAACAACAATAATAATAATAAAATATGTAATAAAATTAAAATACAGCCGTTGCTTACATTAAAAATTTATTCTAAATATTGTCGAATAAAGCTTTGCACAACAGAATTGACAGTATTATTACAACTAAGACAATAATACATTGTGTTATTATTATGAATGTACTAAATCCATTTTTTGATTCAATAGTATAATTCGGATTTGTCAATTCTAAATTCCACTTGAAGGAGAAGTTCACTTCCAGAACAAAAATGTACTGATAATGTACTCACCCCCTTGTCATCCAAGATATGCATGTCTTTCTTTCTTCAGTCATAAAGAAATGTGGTTTTTTGAAGAAAACATTTCAGGATTTTTCTCCATATAGTGGTCTTCTATGGTGCCCCGAGTTTGAACTTTCAAAAAGCAGTTTAAATGCGGCTTCAAATGATCCCAAATGTGATTGTTAACACTCCCAGCAGAGGAAGAAGGGTCTTATTATTTATTTTATTTTTTTATTACAATTTATATATGTTTTAACCTCAAACGCTCATCTTGTCTTGCTCTTGCTCTGTTTTTTTTCTAGTTCAACACAGTAAAAAAAAAAAAAAAAAAACTCCCACCTTATTTTCTCCCTCAACTTCACAAATCATTTCAAAATCATTGTACATCGCTGCAGAAGTATCAACCCAGTGTTTGCACAGTGAACATGCAATAAAGATCAAACACCCTTAACAAAAAAGGTCGAATGTTTTTTGTGACATACTAATTTTGCACAAGTTAAATTCGCAAACCTAGCTAGTGTCATAGTTCTATATATTTATATATATATACAGTTGCAATCGAAATTATTCAACCCCCTTGACATGCAAGACATTTTGTTCCAGATAATTTGTTTTTCTAAAAACAAATCTACAAAGGCATTAGGACACTATTAGATAAAGTATTTTCATACACATTTGAGTAATTCTGAGAACATAAATTGATTGATCAAATCAAATTGGCTCTAAACGTTCATGTTCAAAATTATTCAACCCCCAAAAGTAAAATTTGGTGCAGAATCTTTTATTATTTAAAACCACCAATAAACGCTGTTTGAAAGTGTTTAGAAGCGTTGATCACCTCTCTACTGCAATCTTGGACCATTCGTTGGCTGAAAAATCTTTTAGATCACGGATAATCTTTGGTTTTCACTTTGCCACTGCTTTCTTCAAATTCGACCAAATATTTTCAATGAGAATTAAATCTGGAGACTGAACAGGCCACTCAAGAACATTCTGTGACTGATCCCTGAACCAAGCAGAAGTAGATTTGGATGTTTACTTTGGGATGATTGTCCTGCAGGAAAGTCCATTGATCATCATCTTCGGTCTTTGTACCAAAGGCATCAAAATTCTTGGCAAAATAGCCTGATACTTCAAGGAATCCATGGTTTCCTTCATACGGTCATGTTTTCCACTTCATGCTACGGTAAAACAACCCCATAATTGGATCAGCTGACCTCCATGTTTGACCATGGAGATAGTGTTCTTCTGCTCATTAGTTTTCCCTATTTTGCACCAGACAATCCGCTGATCTATACGTCCAAAAAGTTCTAGTTTGGTCACATCACTCCATAAAACATTCTTCCAGAACTCCACAGGTCTATCCAAATAAATTTTAGCATATTCAAGCTGACCTTTTTGTTCTTCTTGATCAAGAATGGTATTCGCCAAGATGCCCCAACATGAAAGCCATGCTTGTCTTATGTTCATCTTCTACTCTGGAATGAAATATTTGTCCTCCTTTCATCGGGTCATCTCGCAAGTCTTTGGCTGAACTCAAACACATTACATTATATATTGACATTGTCACTTTTAATATGCCAGTACACTGTTGTAGATGCAATTTTTATAAAGTCCTGAAACTTCAGACAAGCTTTTATTTGTAAAGTACAGCAATTGCTGGGGGGTTGAATAATTTTGATTGCAACTGTATCCTGTAGCTCAATCATTAAAGCAATAAGCCACTCAAGTTTTACCATGGTGTCTTTTACCTTCTTAACCATGGTAAAACTTCACTTAATTTTGACCCTAAGTGGCTTATGGCTTTATTTTACGATGGAATCAGCAGCAAGACTCTTTCCTCTCAGGATTCCACAACATATGGCATTTCGGAATCCTGACAGGATGGAATGTCTATGGATTCTATAAGTAGAAACACTGGGCATGTAAATCAGATGGTGACCTGGAGGAACGGGACTACTTCACAGATCCGTGAGCGGCTCGATCACTCCCAGCCAGATGGGCTCGAGTGTGTGTGTGGTTTGATCTCTGCTGCAATACCAACACAGAAGCCCTACCCATAATTCTGAGCAATCCACAGGGACTAAGGGAAGGGATATGAAAGAAAATGATGAAAGGGCCGAGAACAAAACTCATACGGTCAGATCTGCTGAAGAAGTGAAACTCTTGTCAATGAGTGTTGAATAATATGCATTCAGTTATAACTGGATAACTGACATGCTCATCTTGAATTCATCAGTTTCATAGTTAGAAAATAAGTGGTACAAGCTCAAACCTGAACTATTAAGTATATATTTGGTCAATTCTATTTATACTCAACTTAAGTAGAGATCTGTTGACCTTAGCTGTCTTTGTGGCATTATATGCCAATGGTGAATGTTCAAAAATAGCAAAAAGCACTTCTTGTGATTATTTTTTTCTGACATGTGCATGTCTATAACTCAAGAAATATTAAAGATATCTTAAAGGAGAAGTTCACTTCCAGAACAAAAATTTAAAAGATAATTTACTTACTCCCTTCTCATCCAAGATGTTCATGTGTTTCTTTGAAGAACAAACTTCAGGAGTGTTCTCCATATAGTGGACTTCTATGGTGCCCCCGAGTTTGAACTTCCAAAATGCAGTTTAAATGCATCTTTAAGGGGCTCTAAACAATCCCAGCTGAGGAAATGATCAGTTAATCAGAAATATCAGTCTAAGTCTGCGAGAACTCTGTGTATTCCAGCTCATGACAGTTAGGGTATTGTAACCTACTGTGCGTTAATAACCACATGAAGCCGGTCACCATTAACAGAAGGGGTTATTATTAAAAGGAAGAAGCAACAAAAAAATGATTAGGAGGATGATTCCTCCCGCATATACAGTTTTGTGCAGTGCAAGGGAAATTCCCTGAAACCCGAGCCTTAAAGGGACAGACACCCAGACCGTTACAGTATGTCAAAAAACTCCCATCTTCAAAATTGTCCTACATTACTGTTTTACTGAGTTCATGTAGAGTTAGACAGAATGAGCATTTGAGGTTAAGAAGTATATAAATAGTACTTCTTATTTTTTTTTAGAAAATAACAGATCGTTTCACTAGATAAGACCCTTCTTTAAAAAAAAAAAAAAAAGAAATTGAGTAAACTTAAAATTATTTGTTACCCTTCTGCCTTTAAACTTATTTGAGCTGACTGAACTTAAAAATTTGAAATGTTAAGTTGTACTAAAAACAACTTAGATATTTTAAATTTGGTTGGTTAAACTTAAAGGCTGGGTAAGTTACCTGGCTGCCTTAATAAATTTAAGTTGAATCAACTTAAATATCTAAGTTGACAGAACTTAGAATTTTAAGGCAGCCAGGTAACAAATTATGTTAAGTTGACTCAACAAATAGTTTTTTACAGTGTGGAGTCCTTTGAAGCTGCATTTAAACTGCATTTTGGAAGTTCAAACTCGCGGGCACCATAGAAGTCAACTATATGGAGAAAAATCCTGAAATGTTTGACTCAAAAACAGAATTTCTTTATGACTGAAGAAAGAAAGACATAAAAATCTTGGATGACAAGGGGGTAAGTAAATTGTAAATTTTTGTTCTGGAAGTGAAATTTATATAACATGTCCTAAAAAAATCATCAGCATTTATTTCTGTTTTGTACTGTTTTTTTTATTTCTGTTTTGTACTGTTCTAAAGCCTCCAAAACAACCTCAGACCCCGGAGGGTTGATATCCTTTTAAATTCCAGTTCTTAAAAAAAAAGGTTTCTTTTGGAATCTTAATTTTTTAAGCCTATATATGGTTCATTTCCAGATATACAGGGATTTCAGTTTGTCTTGTTGCTATCTACTGCATTCAGCTGATATCGTTTTTTTTTATATATATATAAAGAGAAATGTCTGAAGAACAGATAATGTTGAGACTAGAAATGTATCTCATTTCCTTCTTTCAAAAGAATTAGAACATATCTGTCTAAGTGCCATAAATCTTTTTTTTTTTTTTTTTTTTTGAAGTGTGTGTGCATGTAACTCCTTAATATCCTTTGAAATTATGGTTCTTAATAAACTTTCCTTTTGTAATCTTAACTATATGGTTCAGTTCTCAAAAATATCGGAAGCCTAATGCGACTTGTCCAAATTGTTGAATTTTACCCATTTTTATTGGTTGAAAACCAAATGTTTGCCCTTCATAAGAAAAATTCACCTTTAAAGTAGTCCAAATTAAGTTCTTAACAATGAATATTACTAATCAAAAATCACATTTTGATATATTTACAGTATGTATTTTACAAAAAAAAAATCTTCATGGAACATGATTTTTACTTAATTTCCTAATGATTTTTGGCATAAAAGAAAAATCAATAATTTTGACCCATAAAATGTATTTTTGGCTATTGCTACAAATATACCCCAGCGACTTAAGACTGGTTTTGTGGTCCAGGGTCACACACATACATACATATATATATATATATATATATAGTAACAAAATGAGAAATTTGAGCCAAGGAAGTTTGCCAAGGATGGAAGGAATGATCCAGTGTGTTGAATATGTGTGTATGTGTGTGTGTGTGTGTGTGTGTGGACAGACAGAGATATTAAGCTCAATTAACTTAATTACAGTGACCAGAACTTTCAGAGCTCATTGCCATGACGACCATTACTATAGTGATGACATGCAAATTAAATGGTGAGTTGGTGGGAGGAGCCAGGGTGCCATGATACGGGGGATTGTAAGGTTAGTAAACTCTTTGTATGTGTGTGTGATGAAGGTCAGAGCGTTCACTGTCCAGCACACAGCTCTTTAATCTGAGTGTCACTGGCAGATAGAGGGAGACTAATAGTTTGAGGTAATTCTGTCAGGCTCTGCAAGCGTTTCTGGCAGGAACTGACAGATCGATGCACGTCGGTGTCGGAAACAAAGAGCAGGAGAAACCGGAGACTTAAGCAGATCTGATGCTGCAAATCTAAATGCCACATCTATCATTAATCCGTCACTCATTCTCAAACACACACAGAGAAAGAGACAAGCACTGGATGAAGGTCAGAGCTCTTTAACATCAGCATTGTGAGCAGAGAGCAAGACGGACGGAGACTCATAGTGGTTTTACTGCTGTTCGACCA
The DNA here is from genome assembly GCF_049309525.1 of Garra rufa. Classification (NCBI taxonomy): domain Eukaryota; kingdom Metazoa; phylum Chordata; class Actinopteri; order Cypriniformes; family Cyprinidae; genus Garra; species Garra rufa. The sequence continues at coordinate 4,715,423 of NC_133366.1, read as the reverse complement.
GGTAATTCTGGCAGGAACCCATGGATCGATGGATGTCGGTGTCAGAAACAAAAGAGCGGGAGAAACCGGAGTCATTAAAGGAACCTGAGCTTCTGATTTACACTTTCAAGCTCAGAAAAGCACCACGAAAGTGCAAAGTATAAGAGGGAAACATAAAAGCAAAGAGAAGGTGTTTAAATGCTCATTTCGACTTTGAGCGTTCAAGTTAAAGGTAGTGGGAGTCTGGTGAGCGTTAAACTAAATGTGAATCTGAGCAGTAAATGTTGCTGCATGAATGATCTGGTGCCAGTGATCAGAGTCCATGTGATGAACTTTGATGATTCATTTACTACTTCAGCGAGGAGAGATCAGCTGCGCCAGAAACGTTAGATAATCACTGTCAGAAATCAATCCAGGGTCACTGTGGGCCAGAAATATCTGAGGAAATAAACAGCTCTAAATCTTGATTTAGTGAGCGCAGTGCTCAGATGTGTGTGTGTGTCCTCAAACAACCATTAGAGCTTCAGGCTGATGTTTCCACATGCAAACGTTTATTTTCGACATTACTGCATGCGTCATTCAGAGTTTGGGCATAATGGCTCTATTAACTTTTTAAACCACTTTCAGTATTTCAGTTGTTCATATAGGAAAGACAACTGATAGGATGATTGCGCATGATTTGCAGATCCCGAACACCACTGACAAACATCTAATCTTGTAAAATGTGTTAAGTAGGCCTACTGCAGCTTCCTGTGATCGTGAATCTTGAAAGTGAAAGTAAAATCGCAAACACACATTCAAAAGTGCTTTCAAAGACCCACATTTGTATCCCATCAATTTATATACAGTTTAATTACCCAACTATATAATTGCGAGAGAAAGCATTGAAATATATATTTTTTCCTCCCATCTCGTGCTTACGAGTTTCACAGTACATGTCATTTCCTTTCTGAATACGGTATGTTCGGATACAGACATATACATAGTGGGACGTGTAAAGTATTTTTATAGACTGGTGTGTTTTTGCGTTAAGATACTGATGCGTTTGATGTCCAGTAACAAAATACTGCACAGAAAACTTGAAGAAAAATTGTGAAGTGTGATTAACCCATTTGTGCCCAAACTTTTCTGAATGGTTTCATGCATATAGTTGTTAATAGTGTCCTATTTGAACATAGGAAATAAACTTGCATTTATTTTCCCATGTTTTTGTTTTTGTTTTTGTTTTTTCGAAAATTGTATTTGAATGTGCTGGTGGCCAAATATGTTGTATGCACCCCTTCAATGTCAAATTTGAATAAATGGAGAACATTTGGCATCTAACTCAAAATATATGGTTTCGACACCCTGCTGAAAAAAACCCCAACTAAAACCAGCCTATGCTAATTTGCTGGTCTTAGCTGGTTTAAGCTGGAAGTAGTTGGTTTAGATAAGACCAGCAGGACCCGCTAAGAAAGTGGGCAAAACCCCTCTAAACCTCACCTGTTGACCAGCTATGACCAGCTAAAACCAAGGTGGATTATCAGCTAAAACCGGCTTAAGCTGGTTTGCTGGTCTTAGCTGGTTTAAATTGGTAGTAGCTGGTTTTAGCTGGTCCCCAAGCCTGACCAGCTATAAATGTGGCCAAAACCCCTCTAAAACCACCCTGCTGACAAGCTATGACCAGCTAAAACCAGCCAACCTGTTTGAGTAGTTAAATGAAAATAAATAAATATAAAAATATTTTGAAGAAAACGTGAGTGGTGCTTGCCATGACAAAACTCGGCACTAGGCACTAATAGTAACCCTAATCATGTTAGCATCATGTTAACAACATGCTAATAATGTGTTAATTGTGTTAGCATGATGCTTACAACATGCTAACACATGTAAAATGTTAAAATTTAATTAGCATGATTAGCATGTTGATAGCATGCAAGAATCGATTTAATGAGGTACTGAACGATTCCCACCCCTAATCCTCAAGGTTTTTGAGGCAGAAAAAAAACGTCAAATTAAATTAATGAAAAATGTTACAAAAACAATAAATTATCGACATCGATAGCCCTGTGCGCTGTGCCCCAACATAAAGCACTGTTGTGTTACTGGCGTCCCAAGTTCGAATCCCAACTCGAGGACCTTTCCTGATCCAACCAACCACCAAAAATAAATTATATAAAAAAAAACATAATTTAAGTTTTATTTTAATGGTATATAATAAAATTTATATTTTAAATGCTATATAACAAATATCACAAATAATAAAATATATACAGTTTAAATTATTACATTGTTAATTATAAAAACTATATAATCCAACAAAGAGCATTTAAATGGCAGACGTATACAAAAATACAAATATAATATAATAATATAACAACTATAATACATTGAATATAAAAATATTTTACTACATTTATATCCCATTTTAATAAAAACAATATTGTTTAAAATGTTAGTACTGAAATAAAAAATTATTAAATTGCATAAACTATATAAATTGTACATTATAAAAGTATTATTTAAAAAGATATTATCTCCTTACATAGTGTAAATGCAAAAAAAAAAAAAAAGGCTAAATTTGTTATTAGTATTATCTGCTGGAAATATTCTATATTATGGATAGTTTCAAAGTGCTGATATGTGTCTTCTCGACTTTATGATGTGTGATAGTGTCCTGTGAAGGACCACAAACTTTAATGTTCCTAATATCTTCACAGTCCATGAGCTGAGCAAAGGAGATGTTACTTACAGATACTAATGCCACTATGGCATAGTGCTACAACCTACTAACTGATCTTAATTACATATCGTTCATAACAATGAAGCTAAATCAGAGCGTGACCGTCATGAGTCGTGACAGACACTCTTTGATTCACCAAATCCACTCATACACAAACACACACAGAATCTGAATGATTGTACTTTTCTTTCTTCCCATCGAGATGTTATTGCCAGGGCATTAATCTGATCACCTAAAGCACAACTTCAAGCTGCAAAATGTAAGTCTGTTGCACAAACGGTGCAGGATGAGAAGTTGCACTATAGGGCTATTGCTAGAAAGGCTTTATCAGGCACCACTAATAACAATAGCAACTCTCTTTGAATAAAGAGCCATATTGTGTTGTGTTTCAATGCTGTCCATTATAAAAGCAGCCCACATCCCTGGTCCTTCATTATCTGGAGCTTCATTAATATTCAAACAACATCAAAGATGTTCCATTATTGTCCTTATTGGAGTTACGAACAAAGTAAAAACAGTTATGAGAGAGGAAGGCATATGCACATGAATGAATAAGGTTTAGTATCAAGAATAGAATCAAACACACGAAAATTATGTTATAGATTATAAATAAATAATTGTAAGAAAGTACAAATCAATAAATACAAGCTCCAAACCTATCAGACTTATATCTGAGACTCTTTGCCTGTTCAATTATTCTCTCTGCCCTCGGCGATGAAATCTGAAAAAGGCTTATTAGCATAGATTAATCAGTCCTAAACGAGTCTATAACGAACTCGAGAAGCCACATTAATGACTTGCACCATGTGTCTTTTGAGCATGTGCCGTCTGGCTGCTGCTATCGCATGAATCGCTGTCATTGCATCAGTTTTGATCACACTCCTGATGAATTATTTAATAAATTCAGTGTGATGAGTTTGTACAGATGTGCCAGTGCCAGAGTGCTAAAGCATAACTTCTTCAGAAAGTATATGTGACTAATTTATGAGCTTTAAAGTAAAATGATCAGTTAGAGGAGCTTAGTGAATGTATACAAACTACACAAATACACACATTAAAAACAAGCAGCCGGAAAGAATTCAGGACTCAAAACAACACTAAGTAAATACTGGATGTTATTTTTTGTTAAAACAAAAGACTCTGAATAACTCTCTGAACGAACTGAATCAATCAGAACAAACTTAAGAGTCACTGCGATGAATCAAATGTGTTTGAACTGGGCGTCCTGCTCTGAGATATGAATAGTTCAATTTCTGTCATCATATATTTACCCCAAATCATATTACTTTCTCTTTTTTTTCTTGTGAGAAACAACGTAAGGTTTTCTGAAGATTTCCTAAAATGGTCTTTTCCATTCAGCCAAAGAAGCAGTGACCAGAAATTTTCAAGCTCTAAAACAGCTAGTAAATATTGGATGTTATTCATTTTAAAAAGACTCAAAACTCTCTGAGTGTCACAGCATACAAGGAGGCAGAGACGGAGGTAAGTAATAAATGTTAAAGGTAAGTTTATTTACAGGTTGGTAAGTATATTGAAGCTGGTATAGAGGTGAGTATTCTTATCTGAGAAGTACCAGAGTTCGTGTAAGTAAATCCAACCGGATAAACAGGAGAGCATGGAGTCCAAGACAGTCAAAGAGAGAGTGCGATAGCAGGGGTGTGATCCGTAGATCAGACAATGAGGAATGAACCAGTCCGGGTATATATATAGGGGAGAGGTAAGTGGATTCAGGTGTGTAATCAGTAGTCAGGTGACTGTGATCGTGTGTGTGTGTGTGTGTGTGTGTGTGTGTGTGTGTGTGTGTCTTCAGTGGGCATGGCTGGTGGATCTGGCTGTGGTAGAACTCTGACACTGAGTGAACTGATTCAGTTTTTAAAGACTCAGAAGAACTGAGTCACCAAAAAGATTCAAATGGTTTCAAACGGAGGAACAGATTATTCAATTTCCATCATCATTTACTCATTAAAAAAATCATATGACTTTTGTATTTTCTTCTGTGAAACACAACATAAGGTTTTCTGAAGATTTCCAAAACTGGTCTTTTTGGTTCAGCAAAGGCTGCAGTGACTAGTAGTAACTAGTAGATTGTTACTAGTAGTAACTAGTAACAATCAACCTCTAAAACAGCTCAATAAAACACACCATTACAGACATAATTTCTTCATTACACATATAAATAACACGATTTACAAGCAGCCTATTGGAAACGCAATGCATGTAGAAAGACTCAAAACACGAGTAAGTAAATACTGGGTGTTATTCACTGCTAAAAAAAGACTCAAAACTCCCTGAGTGAACTGATTCAGTCTTTAAAGACTCAGAAGAACTGAGTCACCAGAAAGATTCAAATGTGTTCAAACAGAGGGACAGATCACTCAGATATTCAATTTCCATCATCATTTACTCATTAAAAATCATATGACTTTTGTATTTTCTTCTGGGAAACACAACATAAGGTTTTCTGAAAATGTCCTAAACTGGTCTTTTCAATTTAGCCAAAGCAGCAGTGACCAGAATCAATTAAGCTCTAAAACAGCTCAACAAAACACACCATTACAGATATAATTTCTTCATTACACATTAAAATAACACTATTTACAAGAAGACTATTGGAAACGCAATGCATGTAGAAAGACTCAAAACATGAGTGAGTAAATATTGGACGTTGTTAATTTTAAAAAGACTCAAAAATCCCTGAGTGAACTGATTCAGTCTTAAACTCAGAACAGAGTCACAGACAAGAATAAAATGTGTTCAGACTGAGTGTCCTGCTATGAGTTACGAATAGTTTACTCAAATATTCAACTTCAGTCGTAATTTCAAATCACAAAACAATCATGACTTTTTCTCTTTTGTAAAACACATAAGGTTTTTTGAAGATTTTCTAAACTGCTATTTTCTATTCAGCGAAAGCAGCAGTTAGGCCAAAACCATCAAGCTCCAAAAAAGCCAAACAAACACACCATTAAAGACATAATTTCTTCACCACACATTAAAATAACACTAAGCAGCATATTGGAAATGTGATGTGTTTTGAGTCTTTCCACATGAAAGTAAGTAAATACTGGATGTTATTCACTGCAAAAAAAATAAAATAAAAAAAATAAAAAAACTTGTCTAAGTGAACTGATTCAGTCTTTAAAGACTCTGAGTCACCAAAAAGATATGTTCAAACAGAGGAATATTCAATTTACATCATTTACTCATTAAAAATCATGTGACTTTTGTATTTTCTTCTGTGAAACACAACAACTATAGATTTTCTAAACTGGTGATTTTGATTCAGCAAAAGCAGCAGTAGCTAAAAACCGTCAAGCTCCAAATAAGACAAAGGCCCAACAAACACACCGTAAAAAATAAAACAAAAAACACACCATTTCTTCATGACACATTAAGATTCAAACATTGACATAGCATTATTTACAAGCAGCCTATTGGAAAAGCAGTGCATGTGGAAAAACTTACAAGCGAGTAAATACTGGATGCTATTGAGTACTTAAAAAAAAGACTCAAAACTCTCTGAGTGAATTGATTCAGTCTTAAAAGAACTGAGTCACTGAGAAGATTCAAATGTTTAAGTTAAAACTCTTTACTCCACTATTCAACTTCAGACATCATTTAATGATTAAAAATCGCATGATTATCTCTTTTCCCCTTCTGAGCCGCTCTTTTCAATCCAACAAACGCAGCAGCGACCAGAAACCATCAAGACGCAAAAAAGACGTCATTAAAGCATCATAACAGTTCTCATATGTCTCCCATATGCATCCCAAGTCTTCTAAGGCCGTATAGCAGCTTTGTGTGAGAAACAGACTGTATTTAGGAAAATATTCCCACAGTATCTCTCAAACCTCATTGAATTAACATGAGAGCTTGCGTTCGGTGCTCAACCGAGTCGCTGGGTGATGAATGGCACCGAGAACTAATCAGGATCCAGCGTCATTTATATTCGTCACTAAACATGAACCAACAGCCAAAAACAGTCGTAAAAATGTTTTCTTTAAAGTAACTGTTTCCCTCAAGAGCTGCATTTTCTTTCTCTGGGAAACGGTTCTGTTTAATTCTGGTGTGTGCGCGATTCCCCATGAGACGGACCACTGATTCACAGACCTACCTGAATACAAATACACTTTCAATGGGCTTTGGCATGTTAACAGGGTTGTGTTTCTAATCACGTATGTGACACATTTGATGTCAGTGACAGCAGTGAGATTGATTCACCCTGACCACCATACTGAAACACAGACCAGCAGACAGAATATTCAATCCTTCAAAGAAACACGTAGTAAGCTTGATCGCTCCCTGCATAGTCAACTACCTTCAAACAAGCAAACTCATAAGTCAATGATTCGGGATGCTCTACTTTTTCACAAACAATTGATTCAAATAGTCTGGTGTTACAATGCTGCTATCCTAGAAATAATCTTTTTTTTTTTTTTTTGAGACATTTTTTTCATGCCATTTAATTGTTTAGATCAATAGAAAAAAATGGAAAATTTGCATTTTTTATTTTATATTTTATTCTATGTTCTCTGGAGAGGACACTAGGAGTCAGTTTTTCTAAAAAAAAAAAAAATGTCTCTGTAGTGTGTGAAATATAAGGTTATTTATAATCAGCAACCTAGACATCAAATGTTTTTGTCTTTCTCTTTCATTGCTGACACACACACACACACACACACAGAAATAGAGGAAAAGTAATTTATCCAGTAATGGTTGTTTCCACTTCCATCCACAGACTGATTTAAATAAGCTAAAGTGAATTTCACATAAAGGTGAACTAGAGAAAACAGCACAAAAATAACTTAATTGACACAATCATACATAAACAGCTCAGTCTCTTAAATTAAAGTAGTATTAGAGAAATAGGTCAAACTTACAATTCTGTCATTATGGATGCGTATTCATGTTATTCTAAACTCATACTGTCATTCAGTCAAAAGACTTTTAATGTTTTTTTAAGAAGTCTCTTCTGCTCACCAAGCCTGCATTTATTTTATTTTATCTGAAGTACAGTAAAAACAGTAAAATTTTGGAATGTTTTTACTATTTAAAATACACTATTTAAATTTATTATATTTTAACATGTAATTTATTCCTGTCATTTTTAAGCTACTTTTTTGCATCATTACTCCAGTTTATTGTTATTATTGTTATTATTATTATTATTATTAAATTGTTGAATTATTTTCAGTTTTCTTTGATGAATAGAAAGTTTAGAAGAACATCATTTATCTGAAATATAAATATTTTGTAACATTATAAAATTTGTAACATTAAAACATTCCAATTTTATTTTTATTTATATGCTGAAAATTTAGCTTTGATCACAGGAATAAATTAGTTTAAAATATATTAAAATAGAAAACAGTTGGTTTAAATAGAACAAAAAAAAATATGTCAAAGGTTTACTGTTTTTGCTGTACTTTGGATTAAAGAAATGCAAGCTTGGTGAGCAGAAGAGACTTCTTTGGAAATATTAAAAATATTACTGTTCAAAGGCATCTGACTATATATATATATATATATATATATAAAATATAAAAAAATAGTAATATTGTTGTATTGTCATTGTAAGTTATTTTTTAATATTTCTATTTAGTTTTTACAGTACTTTTTTCAGTTTTAGTTATTTTAGTATTTCAACTTCAAAACATATTTATTTGAATATAAATTCAAATTCGAAAATCTCATCTCTCAAAGTTTCCATTTTCATCTAATATTTATATTATTTTTACTTTATTTTAATTCTCAAAAACAAATTAGATTTCCATTACGCCGCTTTCCAATTTTATGACACAAAACAAAACACAAGCTACTCTGTATTCTGGGACAAGCACACACCTTACATGACCAGTCCCTCCCAGAAAAGCCAAACCCAGACCAAATAATCGGCTAATGCAGGAACGCTCCACTAACAATTCCAGGAGATTATAATAACAGCACATCAGCTCCAGTTGCAGCTATTACCAAATTGCTGATCATGTTTTCACTGTATCACATTCAGACACTCCAGGAATATAAAGTCAATATGTAACGCTCCACAGTTTGCTTAAAGCTCTGGACACTGACTTCTAATTATGGATCAGTTTGCTTTACTAAAGTGTCCCTCACACACACACACAAACATGAGAGCACATCCAGCTTGTGCTTTATTCATTGAGAAGGGACATGTGCAGCCTCTCAAAGCAGAGCACCCCCGGGGGGAATGACTTCTGCATAAGATAAACACTTAAACCAGCATCTCCTTTAATGACCAGGCAAGTGAACATTTCCGGCCAGCGTGAAGAAATTATCTTGTGCTGTGCAGACTGTTTACTAAAACTCATTATTTATAGCCATCAATGTACTGTTCATCACTTGAATGTCACAGTGACGGAGAAAGGAGCTGTTATCAGATGCATCAAACAAAGCTCTGCTGACCCATTTATACCATGTTATTTGAAACGTGCATGACAGAACAATGATATTTGATGAAAATGGAGAGAAATTCCAAAATTGTAAAGATCAGGTTAATTCATTACCCAAAATCAAAGCAATTGTTAAACTATTTTCATGACAATTAATCATTTTCCCTAAATCTATAACTTCTTTGCTCTTTGATTTTAGCCTAAAATGGGAGCTGGACATGTTTCAGTACAAAATGTGCAGTTGTTCCCTTATAAGAGCTCATTTTACCTTAAAATGATTGCTAAACTCACTTTCATTTGTATAATATAGGGTTTTTTCAACACATTTCCCAAGACCCTCTATCCACTTTTCAATAAAAATAATTTTTTATTGAAATTTTATTAATTTTAATTTCTAACTAACTAGTTATTTTTTCGATTACTGGGGTACGTTTTAAGAGTAAATACTTAATACTATTTCAGGTTTAAATCATAAAATAAATTTAAATTTGAAAATCTAATTTCTCAAAGTTTTCTTTTTCATCTAATATTTTTATTACTTTCACTTCATTTAAATTCTCAAAAACAAATTAGATTTCCATTACGCCGCATTCTATATAATACAGCAGGATTTTATGACACAAAACAAAACAAACTATGAAATAATGGCAGAATTGTATTAAGGTAAACCATTTCTTAAAACTATTTCAGGTTTTCTACTTCAAAATTGAACGATTATTCAATGTGTTGCCGTTTCTTTCTGATTGTTTGTTAAAACAATTGTGTGAGAAATTTTTTTCGAAACTATTTTTGTTCCGTTTATGCTTCGAACATCATAATTAATGTACAATGTTAAAGGTAGGCATTACTCCTCAAAAATACCCAGTATCCTTATCTTATCTGCTTACCAACCTGCTAGACGTCCAAAACCCGCATCTGCATTCAGATTCCGCTGTTTTAGGCGCTTTTCTAGACTTAAAACATGATATGATTCTAAGAGGTTTTCTCTCATAAACACTTTCACTTAGAGTTTGATCGCCTCAATACACAGTAAAATCATCATAACTGTGTCGTAAGATCTATTAAAGTGATTACAACTAAAATCTGAATTCATTAAAATGGGT